>NC_090929.1:226268792-226587542 GCF_040938575.1 Ambystoma mexicanum
TTCATGCACCTGCCGGTCTCCACAGTAGTAACTTCACCCCTCTATGGGTGGGCTGCCATTCTTCAAGATCGGAGGGTTCATGCCCTCTGTATTCCTTAATAGCACCAAAATCACATTAACCTTTTACTGCTTCCAGCTATCTTCCTGACTCGGACAGCATTTTTCCCAGTGACAGGGTTCTCATCTAACCAGACAACAGCACCTGAATGTTAAACTCAAACCAACAGGGGGATGAAATCCCCATTTCTTGTGCAGACAAAAAAAAACAAAGTTTCAGCACTGGGCAACTCCCCTAGTGGTCCTGTTTGACTCCACCCCAATTGCGAAATGCAGCAAATTTGTCTCACGGGCAGGCAAAGGCTTGGGGCTGTTTTTCTGTGGGGGCGGTTAGCACATTCTGCGGGTAGGTATGTCAGCCTATTCTCTCCAGTTCTGCTAATTCACAAGGCACTCATCAAATTGAGATGGCCTTAGAGGCCACTCAGTGTCTCGCCATTGGCTGACCAGATTCTGTTTTTAGGACCTCAAAGCTCTTGCCTTTCAAGACATATTTTTCCCAGTGTCTCCTTAGCTTCAGTCTCAAAAGAAGGGAATTCGTCCTTTACTCCTCTTCTCATCTCGACCCTGGCCTACTTTGGAATCAAGAGCATCATGTTGCACCAATCTGGTGGCCATAGGGGCATACAGGAGCTCCGATTTCATGGTCTTTTTAACATCAAACCCAATCATAGACTGCCTTATTGATGGCTTTACTAGACTCTTTCCACCTGTAAGGGCACCCCAATCTGTCTGGGATCTTCATGCAATCCTTGTAGTTTTCTTGAACAATCCTTCCAAAACTGTAACCACTATGCATATTAAGCTGGTCACTTTTTTATGACTTTCTACCAGATAGAGGCAGACATCCTAAACTGTGCTGAGTGCTACATAGTTTTTAACACTGACAAATTGGTTCTTAAAACGTATTCTTCCTTTCTTCGAAAAGTGGTGTTATGAGGGATTTTCAGAACCAACCCTGTTGTGGGTTGAGGGAGGCCAACCTGGTGGATGAGCAAGTGCTTTTCCCATTTGGTCTTGCCAAAACCTCTTGCTGAGAAGTAAAGCAAAGGTGTGTTTATGTAGGTACAATGAACAACACTTAAAGATAGCCAAATAATAAAGGACTTCTCAGAATATAAAAATACTCTTGGGCCCAAAGAGACACACAAAACTTACAAATACTTTGTACCACACACACTGATGTGTACTGTGACAAATCCAGGGTATTCATCTATTCTCCCCATTAGGAAGCCACCCCCTTTCAGGCTGTCCAGCATACATTATCTGCATATATTATACCTGGACAGACTATTGCTTCCGTTTTGGATACTCCTATTTTGAAAATAGCAAACAGTGACACTTCTATCTTTCTGGACCTCGCCTGAACGCCACTGCATCAACAGAACCCTCTTAACTGATATTATTTTAGATACACTGTATAGTGACGTTTCCTCAAACTCTTTGGCTTCAGTCAGGCAATGCTGAACACAGCCTGAATCCCCTTGTCAGCGAAGGAGGACACTGTTCCATTTATCCATGTGACGTGTATAAGAAGAGGAGGGATTGTAAGGCCAGGAGAGACTCTTACCGAGGGAGAACTGTTATAACGAGGTGAGCCCCTGCAGAATTGACATCCTGGAGGGGTGGAGCCACTGAGCCTCTGGCAGCAAGGAGGGCGAGCAAAGCGTTAGCCAAACGCTAGAGGGTTGGCATTCTACCGGACCGAGAAGCTGAGGTCAGAGGAGAGGCAGAGACAGAAACACAGCAGTCTCATCTGGTGGAGCGACCACAAAGAAGTTGTGATGGACCGGTAGGCCTCTAACGAATGCTGAGACCGGACCGCCTAACGGAGCTCTAGTTGCTGACCTCCTCACACGTCGGACACTAGCTACCGATTCAGGATGCAACAGGGAGCGCCAGCGAGGTTACGGGAGCCTGGTTAACCTGACCAACATTGAGTGAAGATTGAGAGCCGACGAGATTACGGGAGCCTGAGAAATGCGATAGTGAGCATCCCGTTACAAGGTAAGCATATTGTGAGTACAAGCCGAGAAAGCCATCAAGGTTACGGAAGCCTGAGAACCCCAAAGCAGAGTCTACCATTATAAGGTATGAATATTGTGAATACAAGCTGGGAGTCGGAGAAACCTGAATGTGCAAATACTGGATGAAAGAGGGATTGAGAGTAACAAGAACATTGTGAGAAATCAATGGAAAGCTATCTAGGTTACAGGGAACTGAGAAACCTGAGAATGGGAAAATCCCATAAAAAGGGGATTTGAGAAAAAGTACTAATATTGTGAATAATGGCTGGGAAGGAAGCTATCTTGGTTACAAGAGTTTGAGGAACCCGAATGTACAAATATCATTTAAAAGAAAGACATATGAAGAATTTAAATTGAGGCTAAGAAAGCCACAGAAGTGATTTTGAACTTTGCGAAAAACAGGGTGGGCAGCCGGCCTATGTAAAATAGCTTTCATATGTGGAGAAGGCATATAAGAGATGCGCAGAATGAACATACATCTTCTATACGAATTGTACACTTGCATGTAAATGTACATTACCTATACTACTTTAATGTGAGTTTTCATAATTCTAGGAGATGTATAGGACATGTGCATTTCACATTGCTTTACTCCAACCACCCTTATGCTACTTATACCACGCACTAACAACCTATATATTGACATACTGCACAGGTGGTATAGCTCAGTGGTGACGCAGAGCAACACTGGTTTGAAACCCAGGTCCGCGCTTAGAAATCCCTTTGGTATTAAGCATGTTATAAAAAAAAATGTACATAATTATAATTATATTAAGCACTGATGAGCCTTACGCCACACACCATACACAGTAAAGCAGACATTCACACCACACACACATACTGTCCGGGACGCCTCTGCCGTTGGCCAAGTGTCTCAGTCTCTACACTTTCGGCGTCTGTTCTCCCAGCTTGTTTTGAGTTTCCCGGTTGCTCTAGGTATGGTCTGAGAACCCGTGAAGTCTATCTTCCCTTTTTATCGAGTTAGACTTACTTCTTTCAAGTTGTCTAGGCTGCACATGTTGGTTCCGCGGGGGACTCTGCATTACTCCACTCCTCTTCCTCATCTCTGTATTGATGTTCTCATCCTCAACTGCGTTACTTGTGCTCTTCTTCATCCCCGTTGCTATATATGACTCGCATAGGTAGTCTCTTCCTCCGTCCCAGTACTTTTTACGGAGGTCAGATCATCTACCCTAGAGAGATAAATGGAAGTGTCTGGGATTATGGGACCCAGTATAGGGTAGGATGAGGGAGGTGGGCATATGCTTTGGGCATACTGCGTTCTTCCCAAACAGTCGTCCCTCGTCCAATAGTAGTGATTCCCTCCCCCAGAGATCCACCCACTGAGTACCACCTCCAGGGGGACTATAGGTAGCAGCCCCACCTCCATGGCCTAATGGGAAGGGGCCTCCCCCAGGGGAGAAGGGAGGACATCCAAGGATTCCTCACAGAGGATTGTCCTATATTATAGGCTGCTTTCATCCAAGAAGCTCTTCCTGGTTTCACACCCCCAGGACCAGTCTTTTGTGGCTGTAGCATCTGCTGTTTGCCACAAATAGACAGCTTCATCTTCTTCTATGCCTCTGGGTAAAAAGGCAAAATTACTTCACTGGCTAGGCAAGTAAGTATACCAGACTGCATTTCTTTTTCACCTCAGCGAAGCTAAATCAGTCCTCCAACTTGAAAAGCGATTGGTTTTTATGGCAGGTTGGCCCGAAGAAAAACTAGTGGATGCTGATATCTTGGAGTCCACTATTCACCAAATCGATACTGCATCTATAGGAATGTGCCTGGAGGCCGGTGCGAGACTGCAGGCTTGGGTCTAAGCTGCCAAATTTAATCAGGTCGTACAGGATAAAATATTTGATTTACCTTTTGGTGTTTTAGAGTTGTTTTATTCTTCCGTTGATGAAAAATTAAACGAGAAAAATACTTTCAGAACACTGTATTCCTGGTCTCTCTGAGCAGGCAGCCTTCTAAAACCTGCAAAGCACCTCTAGACTGGGCGGGTTTTGTAAGACAAATATAATTGAGCCAGAGCCAGCTTTGTAGCCAGCTTTGTAGCCAGCTGCTTGATGAACACGCCTAAAGATACGGTTTGCGGACTGCTGCTGGCATCCAGCGGTTCCCACTTCTGTCCCGCTCGCCCTCTAGTCTCCGGACCGGGCTGCCGGTTGCATGTGGCGGATCTGCTAGGCACTTCCATGTGTGCTGTTAGGGACAGTCACCTGTTTCCTTCTTCTGCATCCCGATGTACATAGACTCCCCGGGTGTGCGGGATTCGAGCCTCGTTGAATGAGAGGATTCCCACAACTTCTCTCCTATCCGTGGCCTATTACTCCACTCCGCCCCTTGGACTTTTGTTCTGGTTCCCGGGTGTGGGGCGAATTACCCACTGCTGCTCCTCTTCATCTGTGGCTTTATCTCCTGTGCCGCGACGCAGCTGTGGGCGTGCTGGGCCTGATTTTCGGGACCAAGGCGTCTGATGAGATCTGTATAGAAAACTGCAGACATATTGCCTCATAAATATAGAATAGGTACTTTGGTGACTGGCGGTGGCCGTCTTTAAGCAGAGGACTGACAGCATTCAAGACAGTGTCTAATCTGCATGTCATTGAATTGATCAGAATTCATAGATTGCACCAGCAATTGCACTATTAAACACGTCTGATTGTGGACACGTTGAATACTTCGGTGAAGCTTCACATTGGGTTTTCAGCCTGGGGAATATATGACCGGTTGATCCGTGTATGCTACTGAGAGACTGGATACAAGAATAAAAATGGCGGCAGCGATGTAGCATTGCTTGTGCTTTGGTACTAGGAAATCAGTGAGGCTAAGGGACAGAAGGAGGACCTGCGTGAGCACAATCTGAAGTAAGTGGTCTCAAGTGGTGTGTGGCTGGGTCTGCTAGCAGGGGCCTGGAGTCTGGGGTATGGCTGCCAGCACACTGCGGGCATAGGTGGAGGCCTGTGGACCAATGCAGAGATCACCTGCGAGATCAGCCGCACGAAGCTCTGGGAATGGTATTACCCGATTAGAGGCACTGTGAGGAAGGTTCCAGGCCAACTCACTATAGGCTTCTGCCTGTGGTCTGGTTGGATACACCTGGGGGATCGTCTGGATGAGGTAGAGTTGAGAATATCGAATGTGGAGGATGAGTCTGCAGTCATCTGGAGGTTTGGTTCAAGTCCAGAACGTTCTGAAAGAGTTGGTTGTTAAACAGGAAGACTTTGAATCGTTCTCCCGGCGCAATAATCGGAGTGAGGAGGCTCATTGACCGATCCAATGGATATTTTTCTCAAAGTATGCATTATGAAGGGACCCTTGTGGTGACCTACTAGGAGTATCCTCTCCACTGAATGACATGGAACTGCGGAAGCTCTCTGCCAAATGGGATAAGGACCTGTGCCAATTAGACTGTATACCCTGCAAGGTGTTAGGATCGGATGGAGGCCGCACACTCCCATGGGAGTGAGGAGAATCATTGACTGATCCAAGTGATATTTGGCTCAAAGCAGGCTTTACGTGGGAACCCCTGACCCAGGACTCTCTTCACTGTGGTATTTCAAAAGAGTACAATAGGAGTGTACCAGAGTGGCCATCTGTCGCCTTCCCTCCTCCTCTGCTGCTGGAGAGCAGTGCATTACCCAATTTGGCGACGTATGTGGCGACATGCTACTGATTTGTCTGTGCATTTCTGCTGCTAGGCTGGCTGTTTGCTGCCGATCACTCCACTCGCATGCTTGGTCTTTGGGGCATTCCACCTCTCGTTGCTGGAGCAGCGCAACACCCCGTTTTTGGCAACCTGGGACGTCGCGTGCAACGGTCTTGCTGCTAGTCCGCCTAGTGAGTTTGTTGTGCATTGTGCAGATTCTCCGGCACACTCTTCCCCCTTTCCATCTCTCTGCTCTCTCCCTCCATGCCCTCCATCCCTCCTATTTACTCTTACTGCTACTCTATTACCTATCCTACCTCTCTCTCGAAGCCGGGAAGGAAAAAGTTAAAAAAAGATCTCAATCCAGGCCTGCCCATAGCTGACACCTACGTCAATGCTTCTTCCAGGAAGACTGTCCGACATCCTCTTTGTCGTTCCCTCGCCAGACCTATGGACTCCCCACATGGTCTCAGTCCTCTCTCCTTTCTCTTCCTCGCCTGTAATGGTGGCACCAGATGGGAAGTACTCTTGGCATGCTTCTCATCCTCTAGGTGAATCCATAATGTCTATCAGATGGCCCTGTCATGGCCTAGGGCTCTCAGCCCAACCTCCTCCTTCTTGATTGGCACCTTCCAACACTCATCAACTTCCTCCCATCTCCTACCACTTCTCTGTCTGCCTGTCTTTCTCCTTCCCCACCACCGACGGGGCGTACCATATCGCTGTACCCCTCCTCAGAAAACCTTCAAAGATGACAACCAGCTGCACCTAGCTACCCTCGTTAAACACTCCTCTGATATCTGCTTCCTTCTTGAAGACTTTGACCTTGACGTTCTCGCTCTCACTGAAATGTGGTTCACTACCAGTTCTGTCACAGCTTTTGACACGCTCCTCCCTGAGGGCTACAAGATCCTCTCTAAGCCCAGGCCTAATCAGTCTGGTGAGGGAGTGGCCTTGATCTTCCCTGAATGGGTCCCTGCTACTATCACTCCCACTCAGACCTATTCTTCCTTCGAATGCTTGTCTGCAGGCTTGGTGTCTCTCCAACCCTCTTGTTGACCCTCACCACTATGTACAGGACCCCTTGTCCTATCTCCCACTTCCTCTGAGCGGTGTGACCTCACTTATTCTCTTCTTGCCTCCAAGCTTCTCCTCCTCTGTGACTTCAATATTCACTTTGACTCTCCTGATTCGGCCACTGGACTCTTCTGCTGCCTCTGTGACTTTTTCTCCCACCATTCTTCCCTCCGGTTCGATGCACTCAGCTGGACATACCTTGGATGCTCTCATCTCAGCAGACACCCTCATCTCCAGTCCTCTCACTACACCTCTATCCTGGTCTGACCATGCTCTCCTTTCCCCTCACATGGATCTCTTAGGTCCCCGGCTAAGCCTCTGCCTGCACTGCCGGTCTCCTTCTCTGTCATTTGACCAATGAAGCGAGTGTCAGTTGCTGCTTTTGCTGCCACTTTCATTCCCCCTCCCTCCCCTGCCATGGGCTCACACACTGACTTTGCCCCTGCTAATCCTCACCTCTCTATCACCAACACCCTGGGCATCCTTGGCCCTGTCATGAGGATCTGCTTGAAGCCTGCCTCCAAGCACAACGCCTGGTATGACTCTGACCTGGCTTCTCTGAAACGCAATTACAGAGTTGCTGAGTAGAAGTGGCGGGCATCTGGCACATCCTCTGACATACTGGCCCGCCACCTGTTCCAAAGGCAATACAGACGCTCCATCCACTTGAAGAAGAGGGCCCATATCCAAGCCCGCATCTCTGGGGCCTCTAACAGCCTGGGCAAATTGTTTAAAATATACAAGGAACTTGCCAATCCTACTGCAGTCTCCACGTCTCCCCTGCCATCCCTGACCCTCTGTACTTCACTGGCCTCCCACTTCCTAACCAAAACTCAGGGCATCCTGTCCTCACTCTCCTCTATGTCCCTGCCTCCTCCCTCCCCAGCTCTCAGACCTCCCTTGGCCCCTACTCTCCCTTCCCTCCTACTCTCCTCTTTTTTCGCGCATAGCACTGGGTGAGGTCTCTCGAAAAGACCTCTCTATGAAGGTCTCCTCCAAGCAGGGGCTCCCCTGCTCCTCCAGAACTAATAAGGACAACTTGGACTCCCTTGTGCCAGCCTTGGCCGATTTCTGTAATCCTTCCTTTGCCACAGGCTCCTTCCTGCTACCCCTCTAGCACTCCCTTGTGCATCGTCTCCTCAAAAAGCTTTCTGCCGACCCATCCTGCCCGGCTAACTACCTCCCTAGCTCCATTATCCCCTTCCTGGACAAACTCCTGGAGAAGGCTGGTCATCTCCCCAATGATCCAACATACTGAATCTGTTGGTTGTCTCCATGACCACGAGTCTGGCTTCAGAGCAGCCAGAGGCACAGAACCTGCTCTACTGAACACCAGTGAAGACTTGCTCTCATATCTCAATTCCAACTATCCTTCCGTTCTTATCCTTCTGGGTCTTTCTTCTGCCTTCGACATAGTCAGTCATGCCACCCTGACAAATCAGCTCTGTGACACCCTTGGTATCACAGGCCTGGCACTTCACTGGTTGACCTCATTCCTCTCCGACCGACCTTCCCAGCTTCAACTGGGCCCTTTTCTCTCCCCGTCACACTCTCCACCTGCAGTGTCCCTCGAGGCTCTATCCTCTCGCTGTGGCTCTTGAACATCTACCTTGCCCCTCTGGCCCAACTGATCTCCTTTTCTCACCGCTTTCAGTGTTATGCAGATGGCACGCAACTCTGCTTCAAGCTTCCTTCCACTGCCTCCTCTTCCTCTTTTCTCATCCCTGACTGTCGGACTGCTATTCATGCAGGGTGTGCTTCCAGTGATCTCTGCCTTAATGCCAGTAAGACTGAGACTCTTCTCATCAGGACCCCAGCTACCTCCTTCCCTTCTCCCCTCTGGCCGCCCTCTATGGATCCCTTCCCCTCACCCTCTTTTGAATCAAAAAACCTTGGTGTCATCTTTGACTCCTCTCTCTCCTTCTCTCCTCACATTGCGGACCTTTCCAGGAAGGCCCACTATCAGCTGCACCTCCTTAGAGGCATTCTCTCCTTCCTCACCTTCCCCCAGAAACTCGGTGTCAAATGTGAGCTCTGGTCCTCTGTAGACTGGACTACTGCAACATCCTCTTCCTCAATCTTCCTTTGTTCTCCCTTCGCCCCCTTCAGCTAATCCAGAATAGGACTGTGAGACTTATCCTTGGCCTCAAGCCCAGGGTCTGCATCTCTCCAGCTCTAATTCTCTGGCACTTGCCCAACCTGGCCTCCCCTTAGCATTCGCCTAGCCCCTGTGGCCCTCTCACCCCCCTCACTTCACTCTCTCCTTTTGCTCTGCACTTCCCTTCCCACCCTAGCACTTCACATTTTGCGCAGACCAGCACTCCCCCCCCCACCTCCCCACCCCCACCACTTGCACGATCCAAATGTCACAAGGCCTAGTAGGACTGGTATTGTTACCACCTTTTTTGTCTTGTGGTGCCTCGAAACACCATTTGTTATATAGGTGCCTTACAAATATCCAATAAATAAATAAATACATTCCTAAGTCGGCACAGAAAAAAGCAACCGTGAATCCAAGCCAGAAGTTTTGTTAGTCAACCCGCCTCAACTAAGTCAAAGCAATGATATATGGGAACACAAACTCTGTGGGAGGCTATTATCTCTTCATTTCCTAACCTGGTGGCAATTTTTTTTTAGGGAATGTTTAATCATTTGGTAGTCTCCAGCGGTTTCTGTTTTCAGATTCCTACTTTCCCTCCTGTTCTTTCCCGGGTCGGGGGTAAAGTGCTGTGGAGAGATTTACAATATCCTTTCCATGAAGGTTATCAAAGAAGTTCCCCTCCGAGAGAAGGATTGAGAATTTTTCTTCAGGCCCTTCTGCATACAGAAAAGGAACCAGACTGAACTGAGAATACTGGACCTTTTCGCCTCAATCTGTTTCTTCCCCTACACAAATGCAAGATGATTACTCTTGCACATATAGTCTTTCCTTACTTGACAGGATTGGATATGTCCTGTGGATCTTAATGTTGACCAAACTTCATGTTGACATTTGGCCTCCCCAATCGCATGTTTTTTCAATAAGAGCCCATCAAAACCAGTACAGAGTCCTTCTCCTCAGTTTTAATGAGGCACAAAGTGTCTTCATCAAATTGATGACCGCAGGAGCCTCCATCTTTGGGTCACACGTATGCATGTATATTCCTGTCTGAACGACTGGCTTGTCCAAGCTGGAGTCCAGACCAGACAATTTCTTCAACCTGAGCTTTTTTGGATGATCTTATCAGTCTGAGTTTCTCGATAAACCAGCAGCAGCCTTAGTTGAACCATACTCCGAGATCGACTTACCTGCTATGTTGGAACATGGCTCAGACCAAAGAGTTCCCAATACAGAAGAGAATTCTAGATATCGGATACCTCTGTTTTTCATAGAGATCACACCTCAGCGTAGTGGTTCCAGAGATTGCTGGGGCGTATGGCCTAGCGTGTGACAGCTGTGCCTCTAGCAAGTTTACAAATGAGGCATTGTACTTAGCCCATGTGTGGAATCAGAACCTACAATAACTAATGATCCACATATCGGTTATAGGGAAGCAAGAGGTAGCTTTGAGGTATATGTAACCGAGCCTTTTTCCAGAGGTTCCCTTTCACATTCCCTAGAGCAACATCACTGCCAACTCCTCCTTTGGTTGAGTGCTTCCGTGGAGGGCCATTATCTTCACAACCTATTGAAACCAGAAGGAAGTGGAAGTAAGATCATTGTTCTGGAGCTGAAGTGTATATGGCTAGCTTTGCAGGCTTTTCTCCCTCTTGTGAAGGAATTTGGTCCTCTTAATGATGGAAAACATGACCTCTATGTTCTATGTGAACAAGCAGGAAGAGGCCAGATATAACTCATCCATGTATGCTAACTATGGAGCTCTGGGAAAGTGCTTCTCTTCAAAGTGGATTTATTCAGGCTGCTCATCTCCCTCTTTATTTTCTTTATTTATTTAATTGGGTTTTTTATAACGTGCCTAATACAGTACATGAGTTTGGCTTCTAAGCGCGTTTCCGGGAATCGAACCCCTGTTGCTCTGCATTGTCTGGATTCCAGGACCAGCACGTTGCCCCTGTGCTATCCTCTGTTCACTGTTGAGGGTAACCCTTTAGCAGATGATCTCTGCAGGCTCCCACCAGTCTCACAAGTGGAACTGCAGAAAGAGGTTGTGTATCTGATCTTAACCAAGTTGGGATTACCTGAATATAGATCTTTTGGCTCCCCTTTTGGCTACGCTTCATGGATGGGGAGAGGAGCAGATTCTAAAGCGGGGAGTCGTGAGACTGTGCTGGAACCATCTCTTGTGTTATACCTTTCCTCCATTCCACCAATTGGAGTGCTCAGTAAGTTCAAGGAATCTTCAGATTGCTTCCTGGTGCTAAAAGTCCCACATTGGCCAACAAAATTCTCTTTCTCAGAGATGATGAATTTGTCAACCCATCTTTAGTCACTGCACAGCTCTCTTCAATTACTCTTAGCAGAGGGGAGCTTGTTAGCTTATTGCTGGAGGAATTAGTGTTTGGGTATCTATGCCTCTCAGAAGAAACCCTGACTGTTATAAAGGTAGATAGAAAAGACTCCACTAGAGATCAGTACTGAAGTAAGTGGCTTATATTCGAGCATTAGTTCGTAGCATGATGGAGGCTATCGCAGATATAGTCCTGTCCTTCATCGAAGATACTGCTCGGTTATGTGTCAGATTAAACTCTTTCAGGATTTATTTCGCAGAGTTTGCAGCTTCTCTCACTTCCAGGAAATTAGATCCATTTCGCAAACCCAGCCACCAAAAGCTATTTAGAGGGCCTTTTGACACCATTTCTGTCTGTGAGGTTTCCCTCCTTCGGCACGGGACTTGAATAACATTTTTTATGGACCTGCCCATAGGCTGCTTGAAGGCCTGGCTTTGGTTGACATGAATTTAGTCTCTTGTAAAACAGCCTTTGTGTGACTTGTTTCTGCCAGAACAATTTGTGAGTTGTGGGCTCGGACAGGAATCTTTCACAAGCCCACCCTTACTTTTTCTCAAAATAGTTTTTGATTTTTAAATTATCCAAGAAATGTGTCTTCGACTTTCTTTCCGGATCCTCAGTCTTATGTGGAGAGGATTCTGCAGTGTCTTGATATCCGTAGACCACTCACATTTTATTTGCAGAGAACAAATGATGTCCGGAATTGAGAAATACTTTTTGTCGCTTTTGGGGATCCAAATTCATAGAAATGGGCTTTGAGAGCTTTGATAACCAAGTGGATAGTTCCATGCATTCTTGAGGACTACAAATACAAGAACAACATTCCTCCCAAGGGCCTGTCTGCCTGTATGGTCAGAGCTAAAGCCACCCCTGTGGCTTTTCAGAGGCATTTTCCAATAGAGGTAATTTGCAAAGCAGCTACTCAGTATTTTTTGCCCTTCTGCAGACACTATTCACTGGATGTATGTATGCCTGTTCCAGGGCTGCTGTTTGTTTGGACAGTATATTGCCAATCGCCCGTTAATTTGTGATTTATAATTCTCACATCAGTATGGAGAAAAGGTATGGGACATAGTGGTATGTAAAAGTTGCTCATGGCAGTGACTACTGTATTCCTAGTCCAGAGTTCCCTTTCCTCCGTACACCCCAGCTGCCATTCCCCCCCTAAACCTAGGTGTGTACCTGCCTGGCGGTGCTGATGGTCAGGTAAACAAAACTGGTGGGAGGTGCACGAGGGGCAGGGCTAAGCTCTGCATGTGCTCCAGTTGTGCTGTCTGATTTGTTTTATTTATGCTAAAAAGTCGCTCGTCCCTTCCCCATGCAATGACATCACATCAGTATAGAGGAAAGGTTACTCTGGACTAGGGGTACAGTAGTCGCTATGATGCGTAACTTTTACATATTGCAACGTCTGGAGAAATTGCAAAAGGAAGGTGTCAAGGTTTTTGCATTACCGGCAGTCTTAGTTCAGATACAGATATGCCTGAAAAGGAGTGTTGTAAAATAATTGTAGGTATGTTCTTTTTTTTTTAGTTTTGGCTATTAATGGCCCTGTAAGTGCTGCCTAAGCACGAAACGATTGGAAGTTAACATAGAAAATATGAGGGGAGAGGGGTGCACTCTGTGTGAGGAATTGCCAGCTGGCAAGGGTGCAAAGCCATGGCTTTTTAATTTGTATTCAGTAATAAAATGATGCAGGTATTTCCCTCTCTGGAACAGTAATCTGCTGATGATTCCTCTCTAATAAGATCAGTGCTGAAAAGCCTAGTCTGTGTCTGGGCACTGCTGCACCAGTGCCCTGAGTTGCAGCGCCTGTTCTACCAGTGGCACACAGGCTACAGATGCCCATTTGTCAGCTGCAGTGACAGCGAAGTCTCTGCAGCGCAGGGCAGCATTTAAGATATGCTCCCTGTACCCAAACTATGATGATCATAAGAAACCAGTGCTGGTGGCAGGATTAACTCTAAAATAAAGCTCTGGCTGTGTTTAGGCATTAAGCATGACTCTTCTTATGATCATGGCTGCCACATCCAAATTAGTATCACATGTGTCCGCTCCTGTGAGTCAGCTCTGCTGTGGAAGCTGAAGTGTATTATGGCCAGATGGGTTGAACTGCCAAATGGCAGGTGTGCAACCTGAATGGCTATGCCTCTTCTTTGATCTCTTTGTGAGGAGTGGTAACACCCTCCACCAGAGATGCACAGGGGCACAGCAAGCTGCTGTCGTGGGCCTGGGTATCAAAGGTGTGCACACACATTCAAAAGGAGTAGACTCTCACACCAAGGTGCTGCATCTCTAAAGGCATTTGTTCTTAGTGGGAAGGGATGGGATTAGAGTAGGGGGAGGGCTCTGGTCATTGGAATGTGATTTCCACCATTTTGTTTTTGTCTGATTCTCTCTCTCCTCTTCCGTCCCTGCCACTTACTCTGGCTTAAAGCATCTTGTGCCTGATGTCAGGAGGCCAAAGTCCACCTTGTTAAAGAGCAGGGATTGGACCATTAAGGCAGGCAGGCTTTAGTCCAATCGCCTGGGGAACTTTGCCTTCCTTTAAAAGGAGTCTCCCACCCCTTCAGCCGATTCACTCTAGAAGAACACCTGAGTACTCCTCACTGGACCCCCTTTGGGAAAGTCGTACTTTCCAAAGCCCTCAGCCTGAGGTGAAGAAAGAGTTGTCCAAGGCAGAAGAGAGCTCTGCCCCGTACCCACTTCTAGGGCACATTGGGGGGATATTTGCCTTGGACCAGGACCGGTCACTCTGCACTGGAGCCTCCTAAAGTTGGGAAAGCAACCCTGAAATGGATCATCCAGTCCACGAGTCCCTCTGAATGGGTCTCACAGCATCCAGAGGACCCAACCAGCTGAAGCTCCCTGTTCTGCCGCACAGAACCGGTCCCACTGTGTTCACCGCTCCATGAACAAGAGGGAAGAGGCCAGCGTTCGTGTTTGCTCTCCTCCACCCAGCCAAACTATATTGCTTGTACTTTGAACCAGCCCGACTCTGCATCGTGCTCTAACTGAGCCTGTCAACTGCTAGGCCCAAATCAACTGCTCAACACTGGGACCCGATCTGACCCCCTGGAGAATCACATGCTGACTCTGGCCAGGGATTACAACCACAGCTCAAACCGACTGGCCCTTGAACGTCTGTTGCACTGACCCGCACAACGGATCACCCAGAACACCAGTTTGATGACCATCGGCACCAACTCGAACTGCTTGAGCATCCCACATCGACCGCTCCCAGTCTCTAAAGCCTGACTCGGCCTGGCGCAATCTCTACGAGATCCTGGAGCCCACCCAGACCTGCATCACTGAAAGACCCCCTTTGAATGCAAAGAGATACCGTATTCGCACCTGCTCGACGCCCACTTGCTGCTTGGGCTCCACCGTCTCTGAACTGAGCTTGATCCATGTTCAACACCGGGTTCGACATAGTCAACCCACCAAAGAACCGAAACCAGGCATTATTGGCCACAGACTGCCCCCTCGGTCCACTGGGACCCTAGAGACTGGTGAGGTCACATCAGCACCTTCTTTGACCGGACATCTCCTTTTGTGGTTGGTATTTGCCTGTCATCCTCTGCACTTGCGCTCAGAGGGCTACTTTCTCCAGTCTGTCGCTTCTTTGTTTTTCCACAGTTTTGTACAGTGTTTCTATTTTGCTATATTGCAAATGGTGTGTTTAATTAAAGTATATATATTTTTATAGAACCTTGATTGAACATTCCCTTTATTTTTGACTGTTACTGTGTTGTTTGGATAACTATTGGATCACATTCCCACCCCTTCTCACGGCCCATGTTACCACAAAAGGCAAAGGAGGTATATCTGTCTCCGTTTTACCTTCATGATTGCCTTGGCTTTTGGTTTGTAGAAGTGTGAAGGCTGAGTGGGCTTTTTTTACCCCTACTCATCCTTGTACTCCTGCCGAATAGAATCCTATTTGTCACACCCTGCCAGTGGGTGTTAGGGTTTTTAAACACACATTGAATGTCCATGGTCCCTATGGCCATTCGACTCAACACAGTTAATTCCTCTAACCTTAATTCCACCCTCCACTGGGAGTCCTTTTAAAGGGCAGACTAACTAATGGTATCTTACGCGCCTGTTCGCATCTGTGCGCTTCCAGATTACTTACTGTTTCCATGGTTTTTCTTATTCCTTTCCTGATTTTAATGTAACCTTGACATCTCGCACTAATAGTCATGCTTCTTCTCTTGGTTCTTTAACCTCCTTTTTGCCCAGATACTTGCTGATACTACTACTAGGAACTTTTCTGTCCATATCTCAGCAATCCCTCCCGCTAATCCCTCTTCTCGTCTGTGCAGCCCTTCCAACTGCATCTCTTCTCTCACTTTCCCTTTCCCTCAGTCTCTGATCTCGATTGCGCTCTGGAATGCTTGCTTAATCTGTAATAAATCTCACTCTACTTTAGATCTTTTTTATAGACTTAACTTACAATTTCATTGCCTCAACCAAACCTGAATTCCTCCTCTACTACTACCCCAGCCTTTCTTTCCTCTTTTTTCTATGACTTCTCCCATGCACCCCACCTTTCAGGTACAGGTGACATTGTCTACATTCTATTTCATTCATCATGTGTGCTTGCCCCACCATTTCTAACATACTGATCCTTTTGTTTTTCGAATACCAACTATCCACTTTCTCCCAGACCTTTTTTACTTTCCTTTCTCATCATTTATAGCCCCTTCTCACTACTCGCTCCCAGAGAACGGACACCTCTCTAACGTCTACTCTTCCGTCTATCCTTTTCTGTCCCTGCAAACCCTCACATCCTTGGCTTACCCCATCTTTTAAGTCTCTTTGCTCTTGTCTTTGCAAATTGGAGCATCGTTGGAAAAAGTCAAATGTTCCCTCACCTTGACACATTTTTTTTCTCTTCATGCCTCCTATGACTCTCTCCTTAATTCTAAAAAAGCATTACTTCTCCCCGCCTCAACTCCTTAACATTCTTTATCCGCACTCCCCCTGACCCTTCACTGTCCTATGGAACTGCTTCAGATTTTGTTGACTATTTTACCTCTAAAGTCTCCTATATTTGTTCTATCTTTTTTGCCCATCCCCCTCACACTCGCAGCCCTCTCTCCCTTACCACTTCCTCCCCTTCTCTCTGCTTTCTCCCCCCTGACTTGGATACTGCACATTTTCTGTCTTGTGCCCATACAACTGCTTCCCCCACTGACTCCGTTCCCTCCCCCTAATCCCCATGTCTATTCTGAGCTCCTTCCTCCTCATGCAACCCTTTTCAATCTCTCGCTTTCTTCAGCCACATACTCTTTCTCCTTTAAACATTCAACTATCATCCCTATCTTGAAGAAAACGTCTCATGATCCTTCTCTCCCTTAAAAATTGCACCCCCTTCTCTCTTTTTCCATTTCTATCTAAGCTCCTTGAGCTATAGTTTACTCCCAGATCTCCTCATTTTTACATCTTCATATTCGTCTCTCCCTACTCCAGTCAATCTGGTTCTGTCAATCTGGTTTTTGGCCGCCCGCTTGACTGAAACTGCTCTTTTACACATTTCCGACTCTTTCCTCACTGCCATTCACAATAAACTTTCTTCTATACTCATTCTTCTCGATATTTCCACATCTTTATATTTCGTCAATCACCCTACTCTTCTTGCCACCCTTTCCTCCCTGGACTTCACAGGTCCTATCATCATGTGGTTTCATTCTTATATTTCAGATTTTTCTTATTTGGTTTAATGAGCTGGAAATCTCTCTTCCCTGTCCTCTTTTATATAGAGTCCTTCAGAGCTCCGTTCTTGGTCCCCTCTAATTCTCGCTATATAGTATCCTGCTTTCCTCACTTATCTTCACTTTTGACCTCTTCTGCCATTTTTTATGCGGGTGATTCTCAAATCTTCTGCTTTTCTGACTTTTCAGAAAATGTTCAACCACTTTCACTTCTTGTCTTGCTATTAAATCCTGGATGTCCCCCACTTTCTGTACTTGAACTCTACTAAATCCGAAGTCCTTCGTTTCCCTCTCCTTCTCCACCTTTCTCTCCCCTTCCTCTCTTATGTTCTTGAAATCCTTTCTTTTTCTTCTCATTTCTCACTCATTGCCCATAACTGTTGCTTTCTCTTTTGAATCTTTGTCATGCTCAACCTTTTTTCTTTCCGTGCCTCTAAACTCATCTCCCAAACTGACCACTGCACTGCTCTTCTAATGGGTCTTAGTGCTGCTCATCTTGCCCCCCTTCACTCCAGCTATAATTCTGCTAATTGCTTTCTTTTTCTAATTCCCCCTTGCTCATATATCTCATTCTCTTTTAGATTTGCTTCTATTTTGCCATTACAGTCTCAGGTCCTCTTTCATGTTCTCGCTTTTGTCTTTAAGTTCCTCCATAGCCTTATATTTCCTCTCGTCTTTCTATTCACGTCCCCTCTGTTCTCTGTCCAGCTTCCGTCTGGTAGTGCCTAAACCCCCCTGTTCTGCCTCTCGCTTTCGTTCTTTTCTCTAATACCACTCAAGCTCTGGAACCCTCTCCCCCTTTCTGTCTGCTCTTTTTTCACTTACCACATCTTCCATACCCGATTAAAGGGCCATCTCTTTTCTCTTCTCTAATTCTTAACACTTGTGGAGGGTCAGAAAAAGGAGACGGAATAGAAGTTGCCATTCTCAAGAAACGTTTATTGAAAATAAGAAAATGCCTCACTTTCTCAAAGCTATGGGTTTCCCTCCCTAACGCAACTAACTAGGGTGCTCGTCGTCAGTTGTGAAGTCAAAAGTAAAAGTCCAAAACAAAGCTGCTTTTCTCTCCTTCTTGTTAGGATGG
Organism: Ambystoma mexicanum; assembly: GCF_040938575.1. Classification (NCBI taxonomy): domain Eukaryota; kingdom Metazoa; phylum Chordata; class Amphibia; order Caudata; family Ambystomatidae; genus Ambystoma; species Ambystoma mexicanum. The sequence goes on from NC_090929.1 coordinate 226,286,865, forward strand.
CTCTTGCTCTGGGTTCACTTTCCTCTTCCAGTGTGCTTCTAGGCGAGCGGTCTCGACTTTGGTTAGTGTTTTCTCTCTCTCGCCGGTCAGGCCACCACTCTCACCTTGTGCATCCCTCCTGGGACAGGATTCATCTTTGCAGGCTCTCTAGCTTGCTCCTTGAACAGGGCAGCTCAGGCACCTGTTCCTTCCAGCTCCTCTACAGCCTACCTTGTGTGTCTCTTGTGACTAGAGTAGGCTTGAAAGACTGTAGCTAGTCTGCCTTTAAAAAGTGCAGCTCAGGCACCTGTTCCTTGCAGCTCCTCCCTTGCTTGGGAAGCAGCGTTTCCTGCGTTCACCAGCCTCACACAGCTGGCTTGAAACTCTTAGGTCTCTCCCTCACGTTCTCTCTCTCTCCTCCAACTTTTATGACGCTGCTCTGGAACTTCCCCAGCCCCTCGTGGAAGTCCTTTGTGTATTAGTCCTGTTCGTTATGACTCCATTGGTTTTCTTCGTCTCAGTGCCAAGCCGGTATTTGTCTTCACATAACCCATCACAGTAGCAGATGTATAAGTATTCTTCCTGTTTAAACACCCAAGAGGGTTTACGCTGTTGGGTTGCTATGATATGGCATTTATAATGCGCCTATACACAAGTGTTTATAGGTGCGACAAGACAAGGAGGGGGAAACGGAGGGAGGACAAAACAATGATCTTACTATGCCTTATGTCATTCAGATCGTCCAAGTGCAGGTAAGTGGAAGAGGAGAAGTGCGAGGGAGGCTGGGGGAGAGGGAGAAGTGCAGGTAGTCAAAAAGTGCAGCAAGCGGGTGGCTCATAAGTGCAGAGAGAAGGGACTGTAGGGTTACAGATACAGACCACAAGTGCTGGGGGAGCCAAGAGGCAGTGCTAGGTGCAGCTGGACATACAGGGACCTGGGCCCAAGTTCAGAGGGTGGCCAGGCGACCAGTGCGTGGAGCAGACGCGTCATCAACAAGGGAGAGGAAGAGAGAAAGCAGAAGTGTAGAGGAAGGTCTTGAGTTGCTTCCGGAACCGGAGGTGGTTCTCCTCCAGTTTGAGAGATAGAGGCAGGGGGAGGCTGTTCCAGAGGGAGGCCCCAGCTGAAGATCGAGATCTGCCCCCAACTCTCTGTTTGGAAAAGCGACTGACCCTCAGAGAGCTTGAGAAGGGAGATGTTTAGGAAGAGAGAGTTTGAGGTAGTGTGGATCCTGGCCCCAGAAAGCCTTATGGACGATGCAGAGGGTCTTGTACTTGATCCTTGCTGCCACTGGGAGCCAATGAAGAGATTGGGAAGGGAGTTCTGCATCGGAACAGGAGTCCTTGCCCCATGGGGGAGTCTCTCCCGTTGAGGTCCCGCTTGCCTCTACCCGTAGAGAGGGTATTGTGTTGCTGGCTCACCTCCCTAGCCTCACAAGGGAAGATTGCTGCCTGGGGTGAAGTGACAGAATCATGCAATTGGTCACACACTCCTTCAGATTGTTATGCTGGTTTTGTCAATTTGCATTATTGTTGTACCTTTCCCATTTATTATGTAAAGTGTATTGGAGAAAGTGCTGTAAAAATATAAATAAATATAAATACCTGCTCCTCTGTCCAAAACAGCTTCGGGGATCTCTGCGAGATAGATATTTGCTTTTTAAGGGGATTCCCTCAGCAGCCTTCTGAAAAGATAATGGCTTCATTACATCTGTTAATTAGATCCTAGTGTAACAAAAATGTCTCAACTTACCTACCTTTAGGTACACCTACCTTTATAAGCAATATGTCACCCTGCATCTTTTTCTTGCTTTGTGTTCCTGTTACAACACACATTAGCAACGCGAACAGTTTTAACTCTTGTATAGAAATTAGATGGACATTTTCTATCACTTGCATAATATGCTGCAGTACTAACACTATTTGACTGCTGCTGCCACCTTTATGGCAGTGCATGGAAAATAGGATAGGCCCCTTGCCTACACTTAAACACACAAACCAAAACTGTTGGCTTTGCCAATGCTGGTTGTGTTTGATGTTAGTTGAAAATAAGAGTCTTCATAATTTATTAATACATGTTATTCTAGCTTCTCGTGGCCTTTTTACAATTGAATTCTCCTTCTACTTTGGTTTGCTTTGCCTACATTGAGAACAAATCTGTGAAAGTGTATTTTTATGTCCCGATTAGTTGAAAAGGTGGCATACAACTAATAAATAATTCCCTTTCTTTGTAGGAGGTCCTGGTCTGCATGATCCCTGTGAAAAGGAATCAACAGATGCATTGATGCATATGACAGCCCAGCAGAGGGAACACATCACACAGAGTGCACAGGTAAAATTGTGAGAAATGCATGCATCTGTAAACGCCATTCATCGTTATCCGGTAATATTATCCCCATATATATGGTTATCTGATTTATGTTTGTTTCCCAGAGTCATTATTTTGGTTTTTCCAATGTTAATCTTTAAATTGTTTAACCTTGAATAATTTGCAATGGCTAGAATGGAGCGTTGGAGAACAATAGCCATTTTATCTAATAGAATGTTGTAATCTGCGTAGCTGAGTCATTGTACCTTTGTGGGAACCAACTTGGGCAGGAAGCTTTTTGCAGTTGAAATCGCCTCCCCCATATCGCTCACATATAAATTATACAAAAGGGGTGCAAGTGCACAACCTTGTCTGACCCCGACATTCGTTTGAATGTCTGTGGTTCTCCAGCATGGGGTCTGGCATGGATTCACATGCTCATGAATATTCCCCGTCGTCAGGCTGGGAATCCTCGGTAAAGAAAAAACCAGTATCAGTTTCGTTTCTGATCTGTCTTTCGTAGCAATAACCAATCACTGGTCTCTGCGTCATACTGACCACAGCCAATGACTGCCCTCTACCTAAGCACCGCCTCTGGCAGCCATCTTCAGATTTTTACCGCACGTTCATGTGTTGGGATCCTCGTGCTATTGCTCTCGAGCGTTAGTGCTATTTTTTCGCGCTTTTTTCACAAAAACTTCGATTCTTCGGTCAAAGAGCCTCAAGCTCCACCGATCCTACATCCGATCTACGGGGACCCGTGTCGGATTCATCTGTGCCCCTCAAGGGTGAAGATTTCGTCGAGCTACGCTTCGGAGGACTCCAGAAGCTTCTCAGGCCCGGTCTCGGAGATGGCCCAGGAGAAGGGAAGCTCGACGCCCGGAAAGCTGTTCAGGGTCTGCCCTGGATGCCAGCTGCAGAACGTCTTTAAGGAGGACGAACACTCTTTCTGCCTTTACTGCCTTCATGAGGACAAAACGCACGTGGAGAAGGACTGTGCGTTTTGCGGCAACATGTCGGAACGGACCATGAAGGACCGTCATCAACGTCTCGCCAACTGGCTGCAGGGTAAGAGCCCGTCTGGCGAGAAGAAGAAGAAATCCGAGCGGTCTTCTAAGACCTTTGAGGGCGCCCCGGCGACGGGGGCCCAACATAAGGCCAAGCACCGCGAGTCCGCTGGCACCGGGAGCGCCGAACGGTCGGGCTCTACGGGCGCCAGGCAGGGCGCACCCTCCCCGGCACCATCAACCACGAGCCAACGCTCTGGGTCGGGTAAGAGGAAGGCCGAGCACCCGGCGAAGCTCCTGGAGAGGCCCCGGTCGAGCTCGAAGGCAGAGGAGGAGCGTGGCAGTGCCCCCTCCCTCAAGGACAAGGCGGTGAGCGCACCTAGGGTGGTGAAGGCCTTGATCCATCCGACCAAGCCCTCTATCGAAACGGTCGCGGCGGCCCTGGCCCAGCCTGTGGAGGCTACTCCAGTGGTGGCGACCTCAGGGCCCAGAATCTCCCTGCCTCCTCGGAGGGAGTCTTCTTTTATGCCCATCGATAGGACCCCCGTGAAACCCTCTGTGGAGAAGAAGGGGGGGCAGGGCGTCGTCGTAGATTCGGCCTCAACCTCAGAAGAAGAGCTGGTCGAGGTCTTAAGCCACGGCCTAGGCGTGGAACAAGACCAGCCCGTCGGAATGGGTCCCGACGCAGGCGACGACGACGACATCGTCGAGGATGCCGACGGGGCCCCTGCTCGCCCGTCGGATTCCCCTCTGCCAGCGCCGCGAGACAACTCGGCGGCCATTTTGTTGGCCATACAGTCCTTATGCACTGAGATAAGGACGAGGCTACCGTTACCGACGGAGGAACCTCTCCCGTCGGGGGATCCAGAACCGGGACCTTCTGGTGTTCCCCCTGCCAAGAAAAGAAGGATCCATCCTCCACCTCCTTTTCAACCGTCGCGCCCCGTCCAGCCCTCCTCCCCGTCCACCCGAGGGGATGATACGGGGACTGACACGGCAGCGACGGGTACGGACGACGAGGCATACGACGAGGATTTTCCGTCGTCGCCCCCCACCAGGGCTTCTCCGCCCGACGAGATCGGATCTTTCCATTCCATGATCTCCAGGGCTTCCGAGCTTTTTCAACTCTGCCCCGAGGAGAAGAAAAAGGAAGGCTTCCTTTATCAGCGGCGCGAGGCCAAGAGGAAGACGGTCCTCGCAGTGCCTCTGTTGGACGACATTTGGGATGAGGGCCTTTCCCTCCTCAAGAACCCTTCCACGACGCCAGCTAGAAGAGACCGGTACGAGAAGAAGTACCGGGTCCCGGACACGGCCCCCCTATGCCTCCGGGCGCAGCCTACCCCGGACTCCGTCGTCTCCGCGGCGGCCAGGAAGAAAGCGGGGGGGGGGTGCGGCCTCCACATCGACTTCCCCGCCGGACGGCGAGGGAAAGAAATTGGATGCTATGGGACGTAGAGTCATCTCGTCGGCAGCGACGACGATTAAAGCGGCCAACGCCTTGGCTATCGTGGCCCGCTACGACAGGGAGCTCTGGTACAAGATGGCTCCCCTGCTGGATTTTCTGCCGGACGACAAGAGGGCTGAGGCCCTTGAGATCCTCCAGGAAGGTGAAGTGGCTTCGGACCACGCCATCACCGTGGCGACGGACATCGCCGACGCTGGGTTCCGCCAGCTAGGCAACGGCGTTTGCCTTCGACGTCGTGGATGGCTCAAAGCTACGGATTTTCGGCAGGACGTCCAGACCAGAGTCCTGGACATGCCCTTCGACGGGAACAACCTGTTTGGGAAGACGGTGGACGATTCCCTCCAGGCCATCAAGGCGGATACTGAGACGGCCCGGGCCCTGGGAGTCCTGCAGCAACGACGGACGCCCTTTCGGAGCGGCGGAGGCAAGGGCGCCTCCAAAGGTTCCGGTGGCGGTTTCGCTTCCTACCGTCAAGCGGCCCGCTCGTCATCGCAAGAGGCCTACAGAGGACGAGGCAAGTCTAGCGGACCCCGCCGTCGTCGCCAAGGAGGTCAAGGCGGCAAGGCCGCGTCCAAGCAGGATTGAACCGGCCGTGGGGTCGGGCCCCCACCGAAGCACCCCGGTGGGAGGCCGGCTGGCGGGCTTCGTCAGCGTGTGGGAGTCCATCTCCACCGACCGTTGGGTGCTGGACGCCCTGGCCCGGGGCCACGCGCTCGAGTTTCAAAGAAGGTGCCCGCGCGTCCCCCCCGTGGCCAGGAGAGAACTTCACGTCCCTCAACTTCTCCTGGAGGTAAAGGCGATGCTCAGAAAGGGCGCCATCGAACTCGTCCCAAAGAGGCTTCGGGGCTCCGGAGTCTACTCGCGATACTTCCTCGTGAAGAAGAAGACGGGAGGATGGCGCCCCATCCTAGACCTGCGACGGCTGAACAAGTTCATCAAGGCGCAGAAGTTCCGGATGGTCACCTTACAGCACGTCCTGGGTCAACTGGAGGAAGGAGACTTCCTGTCGTCGTTGGATTTGGAGGATGCCTACTTCCACATTCCAATCCTAAAGGGGCACCGAAAATTCCTCAGGTTCGTGGTCCAAGGGCGTCATTACCAGTTCAAAGCCCTTCCCTTCGGACTGCGGTCGGCACCCAGGGTATTCACCAAGTGCCTCGCACCGGTGGCGGCGCAGCTGCGCCGCGAGGGGATTCACGTCTACCCCTACCTGGACGACTGGCTCATCCGCGCCAAGACGAAGGAGCTCGCCGTGGTCCACACGGCAAGGACCGTCCAACTCCTCACGGACCTGGGATTCTCCGTGAACTACACCAAATCCCACCTGGTGCCCGCGCAAGTCGCACTGTTTCTGGGAGCGAGGCTCGACACGGTGTCCCTTCTGGCCTCCCCGTCGGAGGAGAGGACCAGGACCATCTTGGGCAAGGTGCAACGGATGCTGGTGGCCGACGCGGCCAAAGTGAGATCCATCAAGTCCCTCCTCGGGATGATGTCTTCCTGCATCTACCTCATTCCCATGTGCAGGCTCCGGATGCGCCCGTTGCAAGAATTCCTGGATGCGCGCTGGATCCAGACGACGGGCAGCTTCGAAGAAAGGATCAAGCTCGACGAGAGTTTCCGGCGAGCGATACGGTGGTGGGGCACCCGCGCGCATCTGACGGCGGGCATGGACTTCCAGACCCCAGCCCACCAGGAGACTGTGACCACGGATGCCTCCCTGGAAGGGTGGGGAGCGCACACCGAAAATCTGCACGCGAGGGGACTCTGGCTCCCGACGGAGAAGTCCCTGCATATCAACGTCCTGGAGCTCCGTGCAGTGTTTTGGGCCCTCAGGTCCTTCCTTCCGCCCCTGAAGGGCAAGGTGGTGAGGATCTTCACCGACAACACCACCACCATGTTTTACATCAGGAAACAGGGCGGAACCAGGTCCCCAGCGCTGTCCAAGGAGGCGCAGGACCTGTGGCATTGGGCCGTCGCCCAAGGGATTTTTCTGGTGCCGTTTCATCTGGCAGGGATAAAAAACACCATCGCCGACTCACTCAGCAGGGAGCTGCGCTCGTGCCACGAGTGGGAACTACGGCAGGATCTGGTGGATCGCCTCTTCCGACGGTGGGGCACACCCCAGATCGACCTGTTCGCGACGGCGACGAACACCAAGTGCCGGAGGTTCGCCAGCAGGTTTCCCCAGACGAGGAGCATGGGCGATGCTTTCTCGTTCCCCTGGGAGGGCCTGTTCCTCTACGCGTTCCCTCCCTTGCCTCTGCTAATCCGGCTCGTCAACCAGCTCAAGAGGTCACGGTGCAGGATGATCCTCGTCGCACCTGCGTGGCCGAGGCAGATATGGTTCCCGGACCTTCTGGACTTGTCAGCGTCCCCGCCGATCAAGCTGCCGGCGGACGCAGACCTACTCTCCAGGGAAGGAGGCGCCATCCTCCACCACGACCCGAAGTCGCTGAACTTGCAGGCCTGGCTCCTGCAGCGCTAGAGTTTGGAGGATACGACATACCGGCCGATTGCAGAGAGGTTCTTGCAAAGGCCAGGGCGTCCTCGACTCTTAAATGCTACGGACACAAATGGAAGAGGTTCTCTGTCTGGTGCCACGCACAGAAGATTAACCCTCTACGGATTACGGCTCCCCAAGTACTGCCGTACCTGCTGACGCTGGCCAAAGCTGGACTGGCACACGCGTCCATCAAGATTCATCTTGCTGCGATCTCCCGATACACCAGAACCACGGGGCGGACGTCCTTGTGGTCTCATCGTCTGGTGAAAGAGTTCATGAAGGGACTATTCAGATCGTTCCCGCCGGTGAAGGCTCCGGCCCCGGCGTGGGAGCTCAACGTGGTGCTGACCAAGCTCATGGGACCTCCGTTCGAGCCTCTGCACTCGGCCCCGTTGAAGTTTCTGTCGTGGAAGACAGCTTTTCTCGTGGCCATCACCTCCGCACGACGAGTGGGAGAGATCCAGGCCCTTTCCTGCAAGGCCCCGTACTTGACTTTCCACGACACGAGGGTAGTGCTCAGGACGCACCCCTCCTTCATGCCCAAGGTACCGTCGGACTTCCATCTCAACGAACCCTTGGTGTTACCTGTGTTCTTCCCGTCGCCTTCGTCGCCGGCTGAGAGGACTTTGCACTCGCTGGATGTAGCTAGAGCGCTGAAGTTCTACGTGGATCGCACGAAGGGTTTTCGGAAGACGTCACAACTCTTTGTGAACTTTGGACCTGTCAATCAGGGGAAGGCTCTCTCGAAGGCTTCCATCTCCAGATGGCTCTCCGGCTGTATCATGTACTGTCACCGGTTGGCAAACCGACCGCTGCCTGGCCGTCCGAGAGCCCATTCCACCAGAGCGATCGCAGCTACCACGGCGTTCCTATCTGGTGTGCCCCTGCTGGACATATGCAGGGCTGCTACGTGGAGGTCGACGCACACCTTCACGAAATTCTACTGCGTCGACCGGGATTCCAGGGAGGAGTCCAGGGTCGGCCAAGCAGTGCTGCGCAACCTGTTCGCCTGAGGTGAGCCTGGTGAGGAGGTAAGATGCTTAATGTTGAGTTGATGTGATGCTTAATGTTGAGCCTTTGCCACCTCCCGTGGTTGTGCATGTGTGTACTGCTATGTATTCTTTATTCATGAGCATGTGAATCCATGCCAGACCCCATGCTGGAGAAGGAACAAGTTACTTACCTGTAACTGTTGTTCTCCAGCATGGGTCTGGCATGGATTCACATGCGAACCCTCCCGCCTACCCCTCTGCGGCTCTTCACTTGGTCATACTGCCACTTCACGTGCTTCCAAATCTGAAGATGGCTGCCAGAGGCGGTGCTTAGGTAGAGGGCAGTCATTGGCTGTGGTCAGTATGACGCAGAGACCAGTGATTGGTTATTGCTACGAAAGACAGATCAGAAACGAAACTGATACTGGTTTTTTCTTTACCGAGGATTCCCAGCCTGACGACGGGGAATATTCATGAGCATGTGAATCCATGCCAGACCCATGCTGGAGAACAACAGTTACAGGTAAGTAACTTGTTCCTTATCGCCCTTCTGGTGATTCAAGCAAATAGCCACACTATTCTCGGAATACAGTAGAGTGATAAACAGTAGAGAACTATTCATGCCCCACGCATCGAACTTTGCCCAAAGTTTCTGACGAGAAGCCATGTCAAAAGCTTTGCAAGAATCGGTAAAACATGTATAATTTTTCTTTACGTATTTTTCTGTTACACTCAAAGATGATCTATTGCAGCATACTGTTATATAAAGTATTGAATTCTTTTCTAAATCCGTATTGAAAGGAGGAAAGATGCCCCATTTTAATAGACCATTTGGTTGCCTTTTTCAATAATATACTAGCAAAAATCTTATGGCTCACGTCAAGCATCGCCAGAAAACGATAATTATCAGGGGCTGCTCGTTGACCCCTTTTTAAAACTGGTATTAGAATAGCCCTCCTCCAAGAACATGGAATTTTGCCCTCATACAAGATTTTACCGAACAATTGTTACAATATAGGAGTCCAGAAGAGCGGATTTGATTAGAATACAGCGTTCACTAACGAATCGGATCCTGCCACCCGTGAGTTTTTAGAAGACTTAATAATTCTTTTCCCACCGAAAATCCTCATTGAATTTGTGGCAGGGTATATATCCGCAATATGTCCGATCCTGAGCTGACGCATCATAGAACATATTCCTAATTGTCGCGTGCCACACTGACTCATCAATCGGGCATAATTCAATCAATGAGGAATTATTTAAGAATCTTCTAATCATTCCCCAAATGTTTTTGTCATCCCCTTTTCTAATGAGCTTATAGAGGGCCGGTTTGCCGATTTAAGTGAAGATTTGTGGTTTCTGACCCAATTTTTATATCTCCTAGTACTCTTAAACTGCTTTTTATCCGATACAGTGTGGCAGATATTCTTATCAATAGGTCTATGGAGTTTACGCAGAATACTTTTTTGCTGCTTGAATCTCAGGATCAAACACGTTTACGTGCTGCTTCAATGGCTTAAACGACTTGGGTAATATCTGAACTTGTGAATTGAGCCAATGCATGAATAGCAACGGGTACCAGTTGTTATTCTCAAGCCAATTAAACGTAGATGCCTTGTTATTATTTATGAAATTACTCATTTTAAGAATACTCATGTTATTCCATGAGATATGATTCCCTGTGTGATTTACATTCACCTGGCAATTGATTTTATTAACCTTATACGGGTTCGGCAGCTTAAGGGTCCATGTCATGGCGGCGTGGTCGTTCAGGGTAGTGGGGGAGATCGCAAACTTTTTAGCTACCTTTTGTGTACTCCTGTCAACAAAAACATAATCAAGACAAGATCTAGTAATACCATTAAACCAGGTTTGTTGTCTTATATCCCTACCCTGCGCAATCCTATTGGGACAGACAAAATCGTTCTCAAAGAAAAGCTTGGCCTAGGTGCCACCCCTGCCCTTTACTGTGTCTGGGGGTTCGCCTGTGATTTCCTCATTGACAAAGTCACATTCATCAATCAAACATGGATCATTAAGGTCACCGGCTACTATTACCATCCTAGCAGGGTGTTTTTCATACCAGTTATTTAATATATTTTGCAATACAATAATGTCCTCCATTTATCCCTCCATACCTGAAGCAGAGTAAATGTTAACAATCGGTGTCAACAGTTGCTGCTAATACTGATTTGGAGGCTAACTCTGGCATGAATGTTCTAAGTCCGTGCAAGTCCTTGCGCCAATACTCATCCCACCCGATGGACATCCTTGCTTCCCACCAACTGCATGGGCCGACACAATAGAATACCCATCAATGAAGACATTTTCCAGCAACCAAGTCTCTTGTAACAAATATATGTCACTAGTCTCAATAATCTTAATTCCCTGGGGATGGAATAGAAAAGACCTGTGCCCTCTGGTATTCCAACAGGTAAAAGTGATCTCCTCTATATTACAATAATACGAATGATTTTTTTTGGTATCCCCCACAAAGTCACCAGTCATACCTTGCGAGTCGTTAGATTTAACGCGTATTCTATCTGATGACATTTGGCCTCACCCCAACCTTCCTTCCCATGCTCATACAGACTGTCAACTTTAAATCCATTTCTGCCAGAGCATTTGGGCAGATATGTAATAGTGACACAAGTGCCAGCGTTTTAAGTTTTATGATAGCCCAGCTGTCCCGGCTATCCTATCTGGGGAGTTCCACACCACAGATATCTCTTGAAGAAATCGATGCCAAGTCGGGAATTCTTCCCCATATCTCCAGCAATCTAGTCCTATTCAGGAAAGGGCTGTCCTGCTTTGGGTACAGTTCTTCGATTTTTGACCATGGGCTCCAATCCAGCAAATACGCTGCTCCTTTCCCTACTAACATTAATCCTATGAGTATGTATCCCTCCTTGGTCAAGGCACTTAACCTTTGCTCCTGCTGTTACAGGTAGGTCTTCAGTTATGAGCTTTCTTTCTATAGCTCTCTGAGGGAATTTTCCTATATATTCCCGGCACTTACATTTCCCAACTTCTGCTACCATAGTACGGTCTGTCTTGGGCCTACTTTGGGCTTGCGGGGAATCCTCTGACATACGTGCTATTGTTGGTGATGTTTTGCATATGGGATCCGTCTTGGCACTGAACCAATTTATCCAATAGGCCCCTCAATTTGGCCATTCTACGAATGCCATCCCCCAGATCGTTTGAAAAAGAAACTGTTTGTGACCCCTTAAGCGGTTAATTGGGCCTAATTTCTTGTTACCTTCGGGGCTAATAATAGCTTCTTCCCGATAGATGGATTGTCGGTAGATTTACCAGACTCCACTTTCTGTTTTTCTTCTCGACCTTCAGGGAGCGGTTTAGTAGGGACATTACATTGCATAGCGCCTTGAGTGCGTCTTCCTCATTTTCAGCCTTGATCCTCCAAGAATCATTTGTGGAATTCATTGCCACAGCTTCTTGCATCAGTGAGAGGAAGTCTTCAATTTCCCCCGCATCTGAGCCTTTGGAGGTAGTCGTCTTAATAATAGGCAGCGTTACCCTACTTTGGGGACCCCTTATGAAGGGCCCTGTGTCATTTGACTGTGTAGCTGTACTTGTGGCTTTATTTATGCTACAATTTTAGCCGTAGCATGAACATTAGCTACTTCAGAAACAATATCCTTTTTGACAAGCTGGTCACTTGATATATTAGTACACAGGGCCATAAGCATGTCAACTCTGATCACCAAGGAGGCCAATATCGAATATAGTTCACTCAAGCCCTTTTGCTAGGGCGATGGTAATTTACTTCTGTTTGCCAACTGCTCGTTTTCACTTACTATCCTTCTCGCCAAGCACGATACCAATGCCTCCAAGTTAGGTGTGGCCGATGGGTGAAAGGCCCTTTGCTTTGTTAAGGCCCTTTGCTTTTTCTGCAAGAGTGGATAGTGGACCTAACAAGTACCTTTTTATCTGGTAGCATAGGTTGAACAGTGATCCATTATTGTTTAATGCACACAAAGGATTAAAGTTAGACATGTCGAAGTCAGTCAATTGTTCTACCTCTGATGCCACTGACAATGGTAGATCAATTATATTCTGGGCCATAACGGCGTGTCCCAAAGTAATGGGGGGGTGCTGGGTTCACTTTAGATAAATGAAAGGGGATTGTAGGTTGAGTCGTGCCATTCTTGGGGGTACAGTAATCTCTTGCACCCTTTTTTGCTCGAGGTGCCCCTTTGCACCTTTCCTCCCTGCCGGACTACAGTCTCTGTTTCCCACCATCACAGATGCACTTCAAGAACGTTTGCCTTGTGCCCGTGTCTTCATAGTCACCCTGCGTGTGATACTGAGGAGAGGTCATGCTGGTTACACGATCAGTGAGTCTTGGCCATGTGTCTTAATCGGACCACAGTCTGGCAAATCAGCCGAGAAATGTAATTCCTCAGCAAATCACTCCGCTTGTGAAGGTGCAGGGAGGCCTGGAGGGGGTGGGGATGAGCAGGAGAAGAGTGGGAAGGAGGAAGGATTTAATGGGGATGGGGAAAAAAAGTGAAAATGGGCAGGATCGCGTATTATTGGAGGGAATGGAGTTTCATCAGCCTTCTGCCGCCACCACTCGGTCCTGAATCGAACTCAGCCAATATGTGGCCACTTCTCCCCCTCACCTCTCCACTTCTCCCGGCAGCACTACTCACTGACTCCCCATCTGTTCAAATGGGTACAGATGCCCGCTGCGCCCGCCTGAATCCCTGCGGCAGATGCCCCTGCAGGGGGAAAGCGGAGGAAAAGCTCATTGGGATAAGTCCTCAGTCGAGCTTCCCAAAACGTACCAATAAGTGTGTGCCCATGGAGGAGATAAGAAATTCAACCGAGGCCGCTGATCCGAGCTGCTACTGCCGACTCGCCACTGGCTCCTTCCTTCCTGTTGGAGGAAAGGACCCAGGTCCAAGCGTTCAGAACATCAGGCCGCACTGCGCACAGAAGTAGAAGCAACAACCGCACAGCCGTTTCCGACGTTGGCTCAGCCTTCCAATGCATCCAATTGCAATAATGTAAGCAGAGGAGAAATTCTCCATAATCAAGAACCACAAGGTCGATTACATTTAAACATGCCACTTTCTCCCCAAATATGCAGTTTAAAATGTCTGTGGAAAGTTAAATGTTGGTGAAACAACTAGACCAGGCGTTTTCAATCTTTGTCTCTCTGTTTTGGACTACAACTCTCATCAGCCCATGTCAGCATGGCCAATGCAAAACCAAAAGTTGATGGTTGGAAGGTTTTGAATAAATCATAACCACTGGCAGAGCTCTGGGCAATCCTGCAGAACATTGTTTTCCAACCTGCCAAGCCATTACAGAAGGGGAAAAACCATATGCAAATCAGGCATGCTCCCAATCCAAAAGGGGCAGTCCCGCGCGAACTGCTAGGTCACATCCCTTCTGCACGAGACACAAGCATCCTCGGACATGTTTCAACCTTGTTGGGCGTCATCAATGAGGAGTAGCTTGGGTCTCTAGGCCCAACAGGTTCGGGACCCACGTCTGGGCATACCCGTCCCACTCGGGGTGACTAAAGCAAAACCAAAATTTGATGGCTGGAAGGTTTTGAATAAATGATAACCAATAAATAAATGATAACCACTGGCATTAGCCAATGGTAAGGTATTATGGGAGTCTTCATCCAAAACATCTGGAGATGACCTCAATAAAAAACAGAATTACCAGTGGCAAGGCATTTAATGGATATGCAACATCAGCTAGTACAATTTCAAATATATGTAGTACCGAAACAGGCCACAACCATGAAAAAACAAGACTATTAAATAGAGAAGCATTTTGTTTCTATTTTTAGGTTGCATGTTCTTGGAAAGAATCAATGAAAGTTGAGATTCAACCACTTTGTCGTATTTTTTGTTTGGGCCATTAGGTGTCACTTGCGACACCTATAAGCCCAAACTATAGCAATACCGTACAGATAGGGAGAAATGGCTTATGAGGAGGGGGGCGCATTCTATAGCTGCTTGGTTATGAGTCAACCCATTGACTGTCCATCACCATGCTAAAACCTATGGCTGTTCCCATCCATTCCTGCCTCTCCCACGCAAAACTCCTCCTCGTGGGAACTCTTTGAGCTTGCTTTATTAAAGCCTTTTTGTCAGACTTTGCACTCAAGTGCCTGACAGGGTTTTTTCAAAGCAGTCTTCTGAGAGTTAATGACTTACTTGGAGTTGTAAACAAGCTGCTGGTGTAATAAAAAATCTTACCATGCATGCCTTTAGACACTCGATTTATAAGCACACTTCAGTGAAGTCCTGTTAAAAAGCCTAAACTAATTTAATGTAATTTCATGTCTAACGATGCAGCATATTTGAGCCATAGGGCCAAGCATGGATGCATATGCCGATTCAGATTTATTAAATGTGAGAAATGTACATTACATTAAGGCGAGGCTAAGCAAAAGTGTTGATAATTTTACATTGAACAGAAAATAGTGTTTTCATTTCAGAGTCTGGGGCGGGCCGCAAGTGACCTTGGTATTGGAACACTGTGCTGCGCTTACTGTAAACAATCCATAAGACTGAGATAGCAATGTGAAAGAACTACAGAATTACAAAAACACTAGAGAACTTCCTTTGGAGCCTTTTGCAGTCTGGCAGCTTTTTAAAGTGGGTGAAAGGTGCATTAGCCATGTTCTTAGCACACAATCTTTTGGCTTCTCGCAGGAAATATAAGCACTCAAAATGAGCTTGTGTAGCTCAATTCAAACTGCTGCGCAACGTCAAGCTTCTGGCGGATATGCTTATAACGGGCATTAACAGTGAGAGCCCAGAGAATATCAAAAGGACTGCATTTTAGTCCTGCAGAGGGAGATTTTGCGCAGACCTGGCACTTTCAAGAGGCAGACAGAAGGCTGGAGAGAGAGCAGCAATGGAGCAGGGGGGAGGGTTCAAGCCCCTCTTTTTCAATGTCTGGATTCTAAAGCCACTAAATAGAATTGTTGGCTTTTCTGAGATGTTTTGAGTTCTCAGAGGACTGTCTTCTGACTTTTGAGCAGAACATTGGATTTTGATTGAGCTGTATGGGGAATATTTTCTACTTCTCCACCCAAGGTAATACAGCTCCCAACCTCAATGTGAATTGGCTGCATGCTGACACCATGGTCAATCCCAATTGACATCAACTCTTTTAGAGCATTTTTCTTCAATTTGTATACATTTTGATGAAAAGACCATCGTGATTTTTGAAAGTTTTTGATATTTATTGGCATTTTTCTTGCACTGAGTAAACCACTTCAGTCTCCTCCAGCTCTTATCCACCTGCCTATTACAGATAGTGAGTATGAAAGTTTTTTTTACCATTCATTGATATCACATTGAGAAAGTTATTGAGATATTGAAAGGGGAGGTGGTTTTAGGTGCTTCCATGAAGGTTGCCTGGTGGGACCTGGTGAGTGAGGATGGTCGTTGTTTCGTGAGGTGACTGATATCTTGGGAATGTTGATCAGTTTTTATTCTTGAGTCGATGTAAAGGCAATGAAATTGATTGATTGCTGCTTATTCATTAATTACTTTTTGCATTTTAAGTGTGTTGTGCATAGTGATCATTATGGTAGTAATGTTTCTTTTGCTTATTTCTCTTTATTAAAAGATATACTTAATACATGAGAGCGTAAAAAGCATTGAGTGTTGATTACCTAGTGTCTTGTCTGAAGCATTTGAACATGAACTTTAAGAGTCGGGCATCTAAGCAAATGTATTGTGTATTGATCTGTTTAATATGGCACATGTCTTTTAATACACTTATGGAGGGTATGAGCAGTGAACTTTCAATAAATACAATGTGACATTAATAAACATCTCTTGTGCAGACGAATGAGTAGCAGCCCACCCACTGCAGGGGCTTGATTGCCCGCTCTATTTACTGATGCACAGTGACAGGTATATGCTCTTCCCTATCTCTATTCCTACCACTTCCCCCGCTGGGGGTGAGGGTTCTTGGACACTCCCCTGGGGTTGGAGCAGGGGCTCTGGAGATAGGGGTGATGAGACTCCGGTCAAAACAGGGCTGGAAAAGCATCAGCTGTATGGAATGAAAGTTCTAAAGGGAAACTCGGCCTCCATCACCCCACCACCATTCTTCAGGCCATTCTTACACGTTGTGCAGGTGGGAGGAGTGAGACATTCGAAAACTATGGCTGGAGGCCATTGTCCCTACAGTTGTGAAAAGCTGCCTATATATGTTCATAATAAAAAGGCATTTATCTGGTGCAGTTTTAAGATTTAAAATGCAAAAGGGCAGTTGAAAAATGGTAAACACATTATTTGGTGCGCAAGCAGTTTTAGTTGGCGAGTTCCTTTTTCAAATCCCAGGAGCACATACCTGATCACAAAATCCATGTATCATAAGGAATGTGAAGATTGAATTCTGTTCAACCTAGACTTTCCGTTAGGGGAGGCAGCTGTGTGGTGCATAAGGATACGTTTCCTAATGAACATTGAATCAGTGATTTCCCTGGTTTTAGTTTTAATTTTGATTAGCTTGATGAGTTCCACTGTTGAAAAGTTTTAATTTCCCAGCATATTAGCTGCCCCACTTCAAAGAGCTAAAAGAAGGGTGAAACATGTCTGTGATTATTGAATAGTTTTTGGAAAGGTCTGTCTTTGGACAACATTGCACAAATAAAGTGCACCAGCCTTCAATTTGTGAGGACTAATGTTTATTTTGGGAATATGTGCATACCTTGCACTCCACCCTGTGAACTCATCCTGTGGCAATAGATAGGATGTTAAAACTATAGATTGACAGGACAGGTTTACTGGCCTTTGCATAGCAAAACAAAGACAGCCAGCCAGCAGGGAAGCTTTAACCACCAAATGACTGCTTAGGAAAAGCTGTTGGGTTTCTTGTCAAATTCGAAGGGCGGCCCCCATAAAGAGTAGAGTCCCATTTTAATGTAATAGCTCGAAAGGCCCCGACGCCAGACCTGATGCTGAACCACCTTATTATCCCATTTTATAATCTTCAGACTCTTGATTTCCAGAGTCTGGCAATTCATGATGAACGGACCCAGAATTCCTAAGCTTCCTCTGGGTCGGAGTCCTGCCCCATTATCACCTTGTGATTAACCTCACCCGGCTGGTTGCTTGGTGACATAGCATAACGTTCCTGCAAGTATTTCTAGATTTTGGAGTACAGTAGTCGCTGTTGCTGGTGCAATGGAGTCTCGAAGAAGGGCTGAACGGATAAAGCCTGCCCTCACCCCCTTTACCATTCCCTCAATTGAGCAACAGGAGGCCTGGTGCTGGGGACGTGCAGCACACATAAACTGTGTTTTTTACAGATTCTAGTCGAGTGAAATGTGTGCACATTGCATTTAATGCAGGCTGCAGTATGACATTCGCACCACAATTCACCCTGCCAGGAACCTTGGTCATTTCTCGTAGGTTTTGGCTTTCTTTCATTGGCTAATGTGCTTTTTCGCAATGGTACTGGTAGAGTGTAGGGTTCTTTTATTTGGGGCAGGCAGACTGAATGCTCCACTTCATGAGCTGATTATAAAGAATCAACTTAGCTGTTTTATCTCTCTATGGCCTATCATTTTGGGCATGCCAAAATACCCCTTCGAATGGATTGTATCCTCCCACGTATTCCTCATCTATCATATTACTCATCTATGATCATTGTATCTCGCCAGCTTTGCTGCTTCGGCTAAATAATTTCTCGGCAGAGGGTGCTGTGCACGAGGTTGCGGTGTCAATGCCCCTCGACGGTCTTCGTAGCGTGTTGACTTCACTAGCAGTATAAGTAGCTTTTGCTGCGCCCGTTGGCTTCAGTTCTGTTTTTCCGATAGCTTTGCAATCAGTTAAATACGCGATTTGTATTTTCCTCAGGAAAATGTCATCCTCTTCGACGCCTTCCGCTACTAAGACGGGGTTTCAAAAATGTATTGACTGCGGTTCTAAAATGTCAATCACAGACCCTCACTGTGTCCATCTTTGGTGTTTAGGTTCGGACCATCGAACCAACGACTTTGGCGACTGACAGGGAAAACTCTTTGTGAATGAAAAAGTAAATTGGCGGTGGGGCGGGAAGCTTTGAAGGCCTCTTCGACGGTCCCTTCTAAGAAGCATAGGAAGTCTGGGGTGCTGAAAGACTCAGATCAGCACAAGCACTCAGAGTTCTCATCCAGGAGTAGGTCGAGACGTTCCTGGTCTTCCAAGAAAGCGTAGAGACGTAGGTCTCCCTCTTCCTCGTCAGATACCTCTACCGAGGTGATACGATGTCCGACTAGGTCAGATTCCCCTAGAAAATAGGAAGAATTTAGAGTTCACATGATGAAGGTCTTTGAGAATGCGGCCTGACCCCCTCAAAGAAGCCTCGTAAGAGCCAGACCCTGGTCGCCTCTTTGGACGAGGCAGGAAGGTCAGAAACTACTTTGGTTAAGAACAGTTGTAAGGCGGAGACTCGACATTCTCGACCCGACGATAAAACGTTGAAGGTTCCTCGACAGTCGAGTGATTCTCCGACACCGGTTAAGAAGCATTAACCGTCGAAACATTCGACGCCATCAGTGCCGATTGCTTCGATGCCGAAGCCTAAGGAGACATTGACACCGTTATCGAAGTCGTCATCAATGTCTTCAAAGATTCCTTCGATTCCCTCGAGGCAAATTCAAGAGGGAGAAAAAAGGTAGACTCCTTTATTGAGATCAGAATTTTTTAAGTCTTTGTCCTCTATTTTGGAGAAGGAGAGCACCTCAGAGAATATATCTCCATTGATCTGATCTGAATGACATCTGGCCTAGTAGGATCGTTGTCTGTCTTCCCTCTGTTCCCCCTCCCTTGCCTCGTCGCGCCTTGAAACACTTGTGTATGTGTGCGTTATAATTGCCTATATCATATCATATATCATTGGGAGTCAAATTTGGTACTAGGGATGAACCAGAGGAATTGATTGACCCTGAGTCAAGGATGAGAGATCTTTGGGACACCCTTCACTCTGCCAGTGGCATTGATACGTCACCAGAGTTAGAATTTCCAAAACCTGATCCTGCAGAACATGCAGACTCCGGGTACAGGAACTTGATGAACAGGGTTGCTGACTAGATGGTTTGGGGTAGGTCATCACCAACCTTTGAACAGGATGATATGACCGACATCCTGGATCAGGGCCCCCAAAAGGACCCAGTTCCTCCTTTTCATAGGGCCCTTCAATGAACAGTGGTAGCAAACTGGGAGGCTCCTGAATCTGGATCAGCAGTCAACAAGAACTTCCCGAAAAAAATATAGACCAGCAAGCTGTGAACCTGATTATCCTAGTAAGCACCCTACGCCTGAGAGTCTAGTGGTCCAAGCTGCAACTTCCACAAGACAATCAGACTATCCATCTATCCCACCGGATAGAGATGATAAAAAAGTGAACGCTTGGGCTCGAAGGTGTTTACCTCGGGCAGTATGGCCTTTAAGTTCGCTAATGTTACTGTATCCTGGCCAGGTTCACCCATACACTGTGGGATTGTGTTACGGCGGCGGCTGAACATATTCCAGAAGGCGAAGAAAGGGAAGGCTTTCTAAATATTGTTAATGATGGCAAGGAGGCAATGGGAGAGTGTCTCCAATCAGGAATGGATAATGCTGACAGCAGGACTGGATACTGCTGACAGCATCAGCAGATCCATGGCTGCAAGCACAGTACTGCACAGATTTGCGTGGTTGAGGTAGTCGGGGGTTTGCACCGGATATGCAGGCCAGAGTACTCGACATACTTTTCGACGGCTTGAGGCTGTTCGGCAGTAAAGCTGATGAGACCTTGGAGAAACTGCAGACCTCCAAGATGGCAGCTAAGTCACTTAGCGCCTCTATGTGACAGCCTCAAAAACCTTATTCGGGTTCATCTTCCTGGAGAGGTCGTTCTTTTCGATACTACTCATTTGGTAGAGGAAGAGGACAGGCCGCACAGAAAGGTAAAAGAAATGTCCCTTGTGGTGGACGAGGAAGAGGTGCAAAATCAGCCTCAGCAGCGGCATCTTACCCTCAGCCGCTCCTGCAGCTGCCTCCAAATCACTCTGAGACCTTTCACACAAGACCCCGGTGGGAGGCAGAATCTCTCAAGCATCTGAACGAATAGCGGGGCATTACTTCAGATGCTTGGGCACTGGAAACAGTAGCTCAAGGTTGCTGCCTTCCCTTCCTAAGAAGGCCTCAGAACCATACACCAGGAACCAACTCTGTCAAAATTCCAGATCTGCTCCTGATGCAGGTAATCTTAACCATGCTAGAGAAAGGTGCAATAGAACATGTACCTCTAGCGGAGGGGAACAAGGGTTGATACTGCCTTTACTTTCTCATCCCAAAGGACGACGGAGGATTGAGACTGTTAGGGAGAATTCTCTGTTTAGGCTGAATTTCCCTACCTAGTGAGTCCCCCAGCATCTTTGCTGGATTTCTAGGGTTTCTTTTTTTCTCCTGCCAAGAGTGAGACTCTTTTACCCTCACTCTTGGGCATGTTGAAGTGTGTTTCCTTGGTTAAACCTTGTGTTGGATGGGCTATGGGGTCGTTTACTCCATAGGGCCTCATGTATTTTTTGGATGTGGGTTACACAGCACCCTCTGTGCCGTAACCCAGGGGTGTCCTAGGGACTCCCCAACATAGACTCCATACCCTGGGACTGACTACTGTCTCCCAGGGCATGTAAAGTCACCAAAGACTTTACTAGTCTTAAATCCTGAACAGAACCAGTACAAACCATCATATTGTGGACGTACTGGCTGGGGCAATTCGATTGCCCCAGGGTCTGTTAGTCGCGGGGGCACGTCTCCGTCCCCCCTGATCGAGTTTTGGCTGGTGGCAGTGGAAACTACTTTTTATATTTGACCGCGAATATTTTCCTATGGGATTTCCCATTGTTTTAGGCTAACACATTTAATTATTTATTTACGGTAGCCTTAAACATACCGCCGGTTTATATATTTATTATTATAACTCCGGTTGGGATTTTTTGCCAAAACTTGATACTAAAATGGCGGTGGCGTTAGCCTCTGTAACTCTGACCCAAAGTGGAGCCCTTTGTCCCACTTTTGGCGGGCTTCTCCACAGAAGCCCTCCAAAGTGGTGCCACTCTGTCTGGGGTACTTAGGAGGGGTGGGGGGGGGGATTTAGGCACCCTGGACTGAGTTACCTTGGTAACTCAAGTCGCACTCCATCCTGATTGGCCCAAGTGGTGAGCCGGCCGGCTCACCACTTAGCATGTTTGAGTGACAGCTAGGCTGGGTGAATGGGGGTTTGCTGCATAAAAGCAGGGCTTTGGGGACTGGAACTTCAGAAGTCGCCACAGGACCTAAGAATCCAACGAGGGACGAGCTGAGCTGATCTGCTACGACGACACCGCCGGTGGAGCCCTGCTGAACCATCTCACCACTTTTCCCGACGACCGAGGAGAACTCTTAACGGAGTGGCTCCTTCCCTTGACTGGTGGGGACAACCAGTTTTCACCTTCTTTCCGTTCTTCGAGGTATCCCGTGGCCGCCTTGCCAGTGCCAAGCACCCCGGCAACCGGAACCCCACCACTTTTACCCCAACCGCGAAAGTCGGTACAACCCTTTAACCGGAGGACTCCACGGCTGGTTTCTTCCCGGGCAGTGCAACGACCTTCTTCTTCTGCTCTTCAGCGAGATCTTCTTCTCCCCTGACCGACGTCGAGCCTTGCTGCCACTGCCTGGAACAACTGCCCCCGCTGGAGGATCCTTTCCGTTAAGGTACCGTGTTCCGCCTGGCTTCCCTTGCCACCGACTGTACGAGGTAGTTTTAGCCCTCGGCTTTCGATCCTGGGATTGCCTGGGACACGTTGGCTAAACTTTCTGAGCCTCTCTAACTCTTTTCCGAACTCTTTTGCAAGACTCTGAATCCCTACCAACTGTGTGATCTTGGGCACGTTTTCGCTCTGTCTGCTCTAAGAGTGGGCCCTGCTTAGTGACTTTTGCTCACCTGTGACTTTGTGCTTCTTTGAGCTTACCAAAAGCGTTCTTGACCTTAGAGTGGTGTGTTTATCCTAATTCTGCTCTTTTTCCCTCCCTTCTTTAACCTACTAGAGTGTCATCTAACGTTAAGCGCTCACCTCTGTTTTAATTATGTGGTGTTAACCTAGAGTTGTCTAGATAGGAATAAGGATTGGGACTGCTTTCCATATAACTGTGTTTGGAGTGTTTTATTATATTTTGCTAGAGTGTTTTCAATTTGTGTGTTCTAAACGATAAATAACTATATACTTTTGAAACCAAGCTCTGGTCAGTGTTTGCTTGTGCTATTGTGCCTGAGTACATATTGTGTATACTTTGCATACTGCCTAACTCTTCTTGAGGGAAGTCTGACTGCTCAGCCACAGCTACCAGGTAAATCTGGGTGGTGCGGACTGCTACCAAGTGGGTTTACTGCTATACCTGTAGTCTTAAATCTTTTGCAGTGTTCCCCAAGGGAACTGCACAGGTTTCTGCCTAACAGAGACCCATTTTGGACTTAAGAAACTTGAACAAGTTCCTCAGGATGGACAGGTTTCAGATGGTAACCCCTTCTCAAACCTTTCAGGCTCTCCAGCTCGAAGACTGGTTGGTATCATTGGACCTTCAGGATGCTTACTTTCATGTGCCAATCCATCTCAAACACAGAAAGTGCCTGAGGTTCGCGGTTCACAGTTTTCACAATCAGTTTCGAGTTCTGCCATTCGGGCTGATCTCCGCCCGAGGGTTTTCACAAACTGAAGGCGGTTGTGGCAACGAGTCTCGGGAGAGGGGTGATTCACGTCTACCCCTACCTGGACGATCGGTTGATCAGGGCACGTTCCCCCAAACAGGCTCAGGAACATCTCTCAATCACCTGCCACTCCCTACACAGACTGGGCGTCTCCCTGAAATCCCATATGGTACCATTCCAAAGACTCCAGTTCATCGGAGCAGTCCTGGATACTTCCTCAGGGAAAGCCTCGCCTCCCGAGGTGAGATCTCATCACATTCTGCAGATGGTAACAAAGTTCCAGAATGAATAAGAGAGGCAATGCAGCTCTGGTTCTGGACAATACAAGCGGGAAAATCTCTGGTGGCCTTCGATTTTCTGAGGCTGCTCGGTCTCATGGCATCCTGCATTTTTCTGTTGCCAGAGGCCCGACTGAGGATGATATCCCTTCAATGGGCCCTCAGAACTCAGTGGTCCCAATTCTCGGGGAATATGTTGGACCTTGTACAAGTTCTGAGCACAGTTGCTCAGGACCTTCTATTGTTGGCTTGCAACGACAATATCCTCAAAGGCGAATCTTTTTGGCAGCAATGGCCGGATAATAGTAGTAACGGACGCCTCACTCATGGGGTGGGCAGCCCACACCAACAATCTGACAATCACCGGTCGTTGGTCTCCATCGGAGTCCAAACTACACATCAACCTTTTGGAGCTGAGGGCAATCAGACTAGCGCTGAAGGCCTTCCTGCCCTCTATACGGTGAAAGAATGACCTGAAAATGACGGACAACACAGTGGCCATGTACTACCTCAACAAGAGAGGAGGAGTAGGATCACTACCACTGTGCAGAGAGGCAATGCAGCTCTGGTTCTGGACAATACAAGCGGGAAAATCTCTGTTGGCAGTTCACCTAGACAGAGAGCAGAACCCAACGGTGGATGCTTTGAGCAGGCAGCCAGAGCAGTGTCTCCCACGAGTGGGAATTAGCTCAGGAAGTCCTTCAAACCAAGTGGATCTGTTCCCGACTGGTGCCAACCGGAAGTGCAAACTGTACTGCTCAAGGAGAAGCGTTGGTGGTGGACTGGGAGTTCCCATTTCTGTACACGTTTCCTCCAGTCCCCGTGATTCCTCAAGTAATCAGGAGGTTGAGAAAGTTCGGGAAACGCATGATCCGAATTGCCCCGGATTGGGCCAGGAGGACGTGGTACCCGGACCTTCTGGACATGTCCAACTGCCTTCCAATACGTCTTCCACAAAGAGAGGATCTACTCTTGCTAGAGGACGGTCGGGTTCTCCATCCAGAGGTCAAGACACTCAACCTTCACGCATGGTTTCTGAGAGGTTGAGATATAAGGATTGGGACCTTCTGGATGACGTCATGGAGATTTTGCTTTGGACCAGAAGGCCAGCAACTAAATCCCTGTACCGGTGTCGTTGGAATAAATTCAGTAACTGGTACAGGGATAAGAATATGGACCCTTTTCAATGTGGCACTCCTATTGGTGCTTTCTTTTCTGCTACATTTGTCCAATCTGGGGCTCCAGGTTGGAACAATAAAGGGATACCTGCCAGCGCTTTCTATTTTTAAGCGCTTCTCGAAAGAGGTTTCCTATTTCAAAATTCCATTGATTATCCAATTTTTGAAGGGGCTCACCAACATGTACCCTCCAGTACAATTTCATGTCCCTGCTTGGGATTTGAATCTTGTGTTGAAATTCCTGACTTGTATACCTTTCGAGCCTCTACATTTCCTGTTCTTTATGGCTCCTAACACTTAAAACTGCCCTTGTGGCTTTAACATCTGCACGCAGGGTTAGTGAGTTGCAGGCTCTCTCATGTAAACTTCCATATACTACCTTTCACAAAGACAAGGTGGTACTTGGAGTTAAAACTTCTTTCTTGTCGAAAGTAGTTTGACTTTCACTTGTCACAAAAAATAACACTTCCACCATTCTACCCTCCTACTCATTTGGGCAAAGAAGAGGAGAGATTACACAGACTGGACCCAAAAAGGGCTCAGAGTTTTTATAATTCAAAAATGTCAAAATTGCGCCAGGATGACGAACTTTTCCTGGGTTATAGTGGTCATAAATACGGATTAGCAGTGACCAAACAAAGTATATCCTGCTGGATTACTTTGGCTGTTGTGGAGTTACAGGTTAGCCGGGAAAGACCCGCCGGAAGGGCTTCGTGCCCATTCCACGAGGGGTATGGCAACTTCTAGAGTCCCTGTAGTTATCTGTTCAGCTGTAACATGGGCATCAATCCTTACTTTTGTTAAGCATTACTGCTTAGATGCCTCTTCGTCCCATGAGAGATTATTTGCAAACGCTGTACTTCATTCTATTCATTATAAAACTAAATAGTACTCCTACCTCCTAAATTACCATTGTTATGGGAGTCGATCATAGATGAGGAATACAATCATAGATGAGGAATACGTGGGAGGACACAATCCATTCAAAGAACAAGTTACTTACCAACTGTAACATTCTTTCGACTGGATGTTCCTACCAGGTATTCCTCATCGCCCCTCCCATCCTTCCCCGCTGTACAATTTACGTGATTTACATGTTATTTTCACGAAGAGCTTACATTCTGGTGGAAGACTGAATGATTAATAGTTTATACGAAAAGACAGAACTGAAACCAACAGGCGCGGCACAAGCTACTTATACTGCTGGTGACGTTGACACGCTACGGAGACCGTCAAGGGGCATCGACGTTGCAACCTCATGCACAGTGCCCTCTGCCGAGAATTTTATTTTTCCGAAGCAGCGAAGCTGGCGAGATACGAGTATCATAGATTAGGAATATGATAGATGAGGAATACGTGGGAGGAACATCCAGTTGAAAGAAAGTTACAGTTGGAAAGTAACTTGTTTATTTTGATGCTACTGTGTTCTAGAGTTTCCCTAATGCTGCAAGAATATTATGTCACATGTTTATCTATAGCGCTTCATGCTTGAACCCACCCCCTCTAAGTACGGTAACAACAGCTGAATTACTACCAAATGTAATGGAACTCAATTGTTCAACCTCAGAAGGATGAAGGGCCGATTAGGCACTGCTAAGATTTGAACTTGGAAAGTGCAGACAGGCACGTGCCACAGTTGAGCATTTAACTCGCTGAGCTATAAATGTTGTGCAGATAAAAAGAAACATTTATCATATTTGCCCTGCACCCGCTCCTGACCCCTGTTCCCTCCAGTCCTTTTTCAATACAAAATAGAAAATTTATATCGTATTCATAAGAAGTGTGCCATGACTTTTGTCCTGCTTCTAAGCACTGTAATAAAAGTGAAACAATAGGTGTTATATTGATAAGAAATGTAATCCCCTCAGTCAAAGCATTGCCAAAGGTTGTCGGTATGCACATGTAAGGAGAAACGTCTAAATGTTAGCATCAATAATTCCATACAAAGGCTCAGAATTATGTCATGGAGCCTCATTACGAGTAACCTGGTCTGGAAAAAATGCTGGTAAAACGGCTGGTGGTACCGGCTCAAGCATTTTTTCCAGACCGGGTTACTGCGAGTCTACTGGTAGGGGCAGTGAACTACCGGCAGGCCTGACCTGCCGGTGGTTCAGGCTCCTACTGGCAGAGAAGTCACTGAACGGTGCCAGTGCTTCAGTGGTTCCCATTCCACTGAGTCTTATTGGACTCCATGGAATGGGAGCTTACTGCCGTTGCCAGTAATATGGCGGTAACTCTGGGATATTGGGCACCAGTAACTGTTAGCCGAGACTGCCTGTAACCGGCTGGTAGTGCCAGCGGGTTACCAGCAGTCTCGTAATTGTCATAAATCTCCCCCCCCCCCGTCTCACCTGGGATCGCTTCTTGCTCTGTTCCGCGGGAGGATTCCTCTTGTGGAGGGATCGGGTCTTGTATAGACTCGCTCGAGTCTCGTCCGGCTGCAGAGCGCGTTCAGAGTTCCGGGAAGACCACTGTTCCAGGATGTCTAGGAAGGTAGATAGCGGTCGCTAAGATTGGGGATTCCAGGAGCAGATTAGAGGGAAGGGGTGAAGGAAGGAAGAAGGAACCAGGATCTAGGATTAGTGGATTCGCCGAACAGCCCACACACGTCAAGTCACTACCTATTGATAGCGTTGAGATGCGCAGGGCTGCGGGGGCGTGCCAATTTATAGACAGTGCCCTGTGCAACGTGGAAGCTGGTGCGAGGCAAGTCGCTTGTTGCGGCCATGTTGGGAGTAACAAAGAATACAAGCCCCAGCGCGATAATGACCAGGAAGTCCAGAAGGGGTAAGTTCTATGGGTCATGACAGCAATGAGGCCCAGAATCTTCAATTAGTGTTTTACATTGTTGATTTTGCTATGATTCTTTCTAAACTTCAAACATGCCCCTACAAAAATCCTATACCAAGCAGTTTCTTTGCTTCCATGAGATATGTGCGAAATCTAATTAGTTTAGGTTATTAGGTGGCACATGCGCCACCTATAAGATAAAACTATTGCATTAGAGTACAGATAGGGATAAATGCATTTGAGGACGGACACACAGCTTGTAGGTGTTTTGTTTGGTTAATCCCTATGACCATTTCCACACAGTTCCTGCCCATCCCAAAACACCTCCTCGTAGGAACTCTGTGCTCGCTTTTAACAAGCCTTAACTCCAGACATGTCATTTGAAGTGCTTGACAGCGTTTTTCCAAAGCCGTCTTCTGCGAGTTAATGACTTAATTGGGGCTATAAATGCACTACGGGTGTAATAAAAATGTCATAACCAGGTCTGCCTTTGGCCTTTCGATTTATAAGCATTATGCGTGTTCCTCACTGAAGTCCTGTTAAAAATAAGCAATCGCAAAGCAAACAGTTTTGGTTTCTGTATATGTATTATGCATATGCCAGGCACAGCTATGAAATGCCCAGGTACTTGCACAATTTTGCACCTGCTACAATCAATGGCTAGTTAAAGGATAGTTCCGGGACTTTTTTTTTTATTGTCCCTACGGTTCGGCCATGTGTTTTTAAGCATAAATCGGTAGATCGTAGAAAACTTTCCTATGGACCTTACCCGACTTTTCGTCCATTAACGCACTCGAAATCAGCCGCCATTTTCTGATAATCCTATCATTTCCCCCCATCGACCTGGCTCACCTGCGTTTGCGGCACTAAATCATATCCCCCGCCCCTGAAACGGACTTTATCAAAACATTCATATTCCCCGCCTCTATCCGTGACGTGACTGTGCTGCGTAGGCAAACGCGCCCAGGCGTCTTCTACGCGACTCCACACAGAACCCGGAAACCAACACAGATCAGCTCACAACACAGCGTGCCACAATTCGGAATATGAAACTGTACTTTTAAATCAAACCGCAAGATTGTAAATTTGGTAAAGTACATTTATTTGACATCAAATGTTTAGAGAATATTCAGCGATTTGCATTTTTCTTTGCTCTCGATCCAAAATAGTTTGTCTTGAGGCAAGCGATGTTCGTGTGCAGTACACAGGGTGTTGGTTTACGATAAAATAAGCTCTTCGGTCGCACTGATAATCGCATGGCTGTTCCAACAACGAGGCACTAGGCCACCACAACGGTCTGTATGTTGCATCTAGCCGTTAGTACCGCGTAAGGGCATACTTGTACTTGGCGATCGTCCCATAAAACGGTCAGGGTGGTAACGTTGTTCACGCGGAGAAGCAACTGGCGGTTGTAAAAGCCATCCGCCGGTGTCTGGTACTCGTGACACATACAATAATGAAGGATGTACCTGTTTTAAAAACATAAAAAATGAAATTAGTCTCACCATCAGATCTTTATTAAAATTATTCATTTTATATATTAGGTCGGGAAATTATTTCATAGCTAGGACAGTGCAACTGGGTATTATACGTCAAGGGGGGGGCTGTAGGATACTGAGACAGTCCCCCAGTGCAGGGGTTGACAGGGAGGCAGTGCAGGTGGAGAGTGGAAGGGCCCAGGACCGAGGTCGCAGACAGTGGACCAGTTGTAGCAGGGGAGAGGGAGAGAGAAAGCAGAAGCAAAGAGGAAGGTTTTGAGGTGCTTCCGTAAAAGGAGATGGTTCTCCTCAAGATAGTGCGCGGTACAAAACAATATGCCACATAGAACGAACAAGTACAACTTAACATGTCTTTAAAGCTACTGTATAGTAATTAAATTGCGGTATAAACTCATCTAAAGAGTTACTTACATTATATTTGCATTTTCCATTGTGTCTGTGCGTAGGGCAGCCCCGAAATACCACTCCTTCTATGCCGACGTTATTTCTTCTAATGAACGAACATTAAATGGCTTTCGTTTCTGAAATTATATTCATTATCGTTTCTTACGTTATTGCACCACACCCCCAAAAAGAAGTCTTTCGGGATGGTCCCGGCCTGTCAAGGTCAAATAACAATAGAACCTTATACTGAGTCGTGGGCCATTCCGGCACCCGAGCAAAAAATCAAAGCAGCTGACCTTCACTTTGAACGAGCACACATTCCTAGTTAGCTACATTCAGTGTAAGGCCATCTCACAGGACTTGAAATTTACACTCCATCTTTGCATTTTGTCTTCGTGCATTTGCAGCCCCAGCGAACCATAAATACGGAGACATTCTATATTTTTTGAAAAATGATTTATATTACTGTTTGGTTTAATTTAATGCGCAAATGAACAAGGGTGGAGAGACACATTGCATGTACACTGAGCAATCACTTTTATTTACACAATACATAGCTACACATATTCAATGGGCCTGCGACATGAGGAGACTCCAGAGCAAAGTCACAGGTGACACCAGGGTGGTTCGCATTACTGCACGGTAAAGGGAGGGGCAAGGGTGGAGAGACACATTGCATGTACACTGAGCAATCACTTTTATTTACACATTACATAGATACACATATTCAATGGGCCTGCAACATGAGGAGACTCGAGAGAACAGACAATCAAATTACAATCATTTAAACTGTGATGTGTATTTCTCAATGAGCTCTGCTTTAGGTGGACATGGAACAGAGGCAATGTTGGGTGGCAATGCAGTTGTCCCCTGCACAGGTTCGTTCACAACTCCATGTATGTGCCTATCTAGGACATCAACAATAAGTCTCTCAATAAACTCATATTGCATATCCTCAAACACTGGTTTGATCACCCATTGTTTACTTCTTTTAGTGAAGGCCTTATTGTAGCGAAGCGTCCCTAAAGTTCCGGTCGTCCTACTTTGTTGACGGCCAACATTATGGTTATGTGCCAAGACCGCTAGAAGAGTCCGATTTATCATGCCCTCCATGCCAAAATGCAATCGTTTTGGCCTGTACTTTAGGCACATATTGTGGAACACCTCCAAATCTCCTGTGTGGCAGAATTCCGTGAGTCCCCTCAAATCTCTTGTTATAGTTTTATCAAATACAATCTTTTCAATGGCTTTGTGAGTGGGTGATGAAGGAATCAACCACTTCTTCTTCCGTGCCTCCTCTGTGGACAAATGGCCATGTTCACAATTGTGGAAATGTTGGTTTGTGGTCCAGCGGTGAACGTTGCTACAGTGTAGCATTACTGACCGCCATTTTTCCAGTAGAATTTCCAACAACCCTCCACATGTTTTTGAGCTCCACCAAAGATGGTTGCTGATTGACTTGGACCACTGTGAAATACCTTGCATATCTTTTTTTTTACCTGCAGCCGACATTATTTTATTGATTGTTTTTGCAAGATGCCAAACGTCAAATTGGTGATTTATATTTTTGTACTCTTCTCTCATTGTCTTGGCAATTGAAACGTGTCTGTCCGTGGCTATCAGGTCGATCACCATTCCCCGCGATTGTAGTTCTTGCAATGATGCTACAAAGCCAACTTTCTCCATGGCCACTGAGGATGTACTTTGTGACACCTGCACGACCACCGAACTCACAATTTTCTTACTTTCCATGTCCTGAAAGTGGTAGGTGCAGTACTTGGCTGAAAATCCTGGGCTGTCGCACTGTCCATCACCGGCTAGCCTGAACCGTTTGCCCGCGAATGTACTATCAATAGACATTTTTTCCATTCTCCAAGCTTCGCTAATGGCTGGAAATAGATAATCGGTTTGGTATTTGTAGAACTGAGTTTTCGCAATGAAATGGATTCCCACAAACTGAAAGAAAGACTCTAACTTTTTAAAACTTGAACCACTAAAAAGTGCGGCCGCTGCACAAAGTAGATTGCCTGCTGGCAGTTGCCCCAGCATGGGTTGTGCAGACCATGAGAAAGGATGATATTTTGTACAGGTGGCATGTATTTTAAGGTTAGTTCCTCGAATTGCACGAGTCACATTAATCAATGGCTCCCCACATACTTCCCCACCAACCGAATGCCCACATTTCATCCGAATAATAATATCAATCAAACAACTATCGAATACAATGAATTTGGCCTCTTTCCTTATACTGTCACTCTGCATCCCAGCTGGTTCGGCCTGTAACGTTGAGGACATGTCACTCACATGAAAGGTAGAATCTCTGATATCGTCTTCCGCTATGTTCAGTGATATTGATGGTGTTTCATTGTCGTCCACTTCATTCTCTTCCATTGCAACATCTGTTCCTTCTCCGGCGATGGGTGAATAAAACAATTTCTTCAACTTTCTCGCGGTCTTAGTTTTTGCGGGTGTGGATTCTGTGAATTGATCTCCGACTGCATACGAACTACCAGGAGGACATTCACTATCAATGGCTGGTGGTGGTATAGCTCCGTTGTCAATCACTTCATATTCTTCCCATTGGCACGATGCATCTCCAGTCTCAAGTCCCTGCCAAAAGGTTTGACAAGCAACATCTCTCGTTCGCTTCACTGTCTGTGTAGATCTAGTTCGTACACCCACTCGCAACTAGAGGACAGATTGGAAAAGGGATGTTCAGTTTAAACACAACTTACAGTATTGAACTATTAACAGTGAAAAACAACATAATATAGTGACCAGGACACTAACCTTCTTTTGCTTTCTTTTCTTTGAAGCTTTCTTGCCTCGAACTTCAACATCAAGACGCTGTTGCTCCGACTCGTGTGTGCATGTCTCCACTTCCTCTTGCGCTGCAACGACTATATTTTCATGATAAGCACATCCATCACGCACTGACGCTCCATCGACTCCCTGAAACATAGAACTTTCATTAGTATGTATAATAATATTGAAAACACAAAATGTACTTGGGGACCAATACCCACGTACATCTCAATAGCAAAACACGAATGAACGCATTGTGTAGAACATTCAAACGACAATTATTCACGCATTGTTGATCTAGTTAGATGGAACTGTCAAGATCCATACCTCGGGCTCCGCATAGACTTCCATTGATGATATTATTGAAGATGACGCTTCAGCAACTCTCTGAAATACAGTAATTGCATTAGTATGGTTTTCTATTTTGTTAAAAAGAACATAAACTTTGTGCAGGCGTCAACGGCTCATCTAAATAGACCTGCACAAATGATCAGTTGTCTAAAATAAATAATGGATATCTAAATATGATTCGATTTGCTCGATCGTTGGAAGTGTCACCACCCAGAGATCTGCATCAACTACTAGGGGTGATGTTCTTGTAGAAGAAGCTCCGTCATCTCCCTGAAACATAGTACTTGCGTTAATAAAGAAGGAAGTATAGCGGATGTAATCACGTCATATGATTTCGCTTGATCGAACTGTCAGTATCCATACCTCGAAATGCATAAGAACATCAAGGGACGCTGTAACTGCGGTGCACACTTCTGCAAGCTGTTGCGCCGACCGGTAACTGCATGCTCCCCCCTTCTTCTTGGACTAATGCTCCATCGACTCCCTGAAACATAGGACTTTCATTAGTAATGAACACAATATTGAAAAAAGAAGACACATAGGAGGGCGACGACAGAAGGACATATCAATGGCTAAAAACGAAAGAAACATTGTGTGTAACAATCACGCTACAAGAATGCAAGATCTCCATCGATGGAACTGTCCGGAAACGTACCTCGAGCATCTGAGTGACATCAACGGTTGTCGTCAATGCGTTGGACTCCTCAGCATCTCCCTGAAAGACAGTACTTGCATTATTTTGGATAACAATAATTATAACTGAAAACAAAGACTAGAGGACGAGTACAAGGGTGTACCATTAGGTAAAATAATTACACGATAAATTAAAACTATTGATTTACATGCCTAAAACAAGTCAGTGGCAGAATAGCTAAGTAAGATTACCCGATAGGCGCTTGAAGTGGCTGATGACTGCAATAACGACACGAATGGAGAATCTTCCGCCTTCATATTGAGTGGATACATAAATGGGGAAATTATTGTTAGCTAATGCTACACACTACCGCAAGGCCGAGAGCTAAATACGTAAACTTGACTCACCAGTGGAGGGATGTGGACGAATAGAGTGGGAATAGCGGTTGAGAGCAATTTTCGCTTCGCTCGCGGTGTGTTCTTCTTTATTAGCAATGATGTGGAGTACATGTCTGAGCTAAAGTGCCTGCTGCAGATGCGGTATCGATCACCCCTCTTGTCCGCAAAGACTTCTAGGACTCTACTTTCAAGCTCAGACGGTGGATATCCGCAATATCGGACCCATTCACTTATCTGATCTATTGTCTTAGGGAAAACATGCATTATAGTACCTTCAGATTTTTTATGGGTCTTCGAAGGGCAACCGCCAATGGAACAGGCAGGCATTGTGGAAAGTTCTGAAAAGTAAAGATCAACAATTCTATATGAATACCAATGTGTTAAAAAATTAAATGACACACAAAAGGTTCAATGCAAGGTTCGTTTTGGTTCTTGGAACTATACACGTTATTCACATGCGGATAAGTATTTGAATAACTTTAAAAAAATAGAAAAATAATTTGACTAAACTCAGAACATGTGACTAGTTCCTTGCATGTACTGTCTTGAACAAAAGAAATTGGACGCAAAATGATTATGGTACATGGCCTTACCTTGACGAACAAACAGTTAGATGCAGGGATCAGAGTAGTTTCTTGTCGTAGAACAGGGAGCAGTTCACAGGTTGCAAACTGACGAGTTTGCTCGAAGTGGTCACGGAAGTTCACAGAGACGAAGAGCAGATAACCAGCACCTTCACGGGATGACTAGCAAAGCGCAAAGAAGTTCTCATTAGAAATATGAAGTGGGTTATAAAGAATTCGAAACAGGGGTGTGTTTGTGAATGAATGACGTGTATATGTCGTGGCATTATGCGGTTTGCAGGGGGGCGTCCAGCGTGAAGGGGGATGCTTGGCAGGAGACACGGGGTCTGGAGGTAGACATGGGAACAACAACCCATGCTCTATAGACCACTTTGAAGTGTACATGATCTTTGGCACCTCTTGGCCTTTATCGCTCCCTGACAGCTCCACTTGCCAGCGCAAGTACCCCGGTGCGAACTGCCTTTGATAGGGCGGGGGGTGGATTGGGGCGGTGGTCGTGCAGACAAGACTCGTTTGCCGCAGGGCCTCACCAAGGAGAGGCCATCTAACTGCATGTAAGAGGCAGGCTGCAGGATCTAGTACATGGAAGGCAGGGGGGTGAGTTTATAAATACCTCACCCTCCCAGGAGAATATATGGGTGCAGTTCACCCTGGAGACCCTGGATGCTTAGGCAGTTAGTCAGCAGCAGGCTGGCCTGTGGTGGCAAGGCGGCACGGCCAGAGGGGGTCATCTCTGTACCCGGTGCCCAAAAGGATGATTTATTATGATCAACCATATTGATTATTTACCTATAACCATGTTTTGTATCAATAAAATCCAACGGCCTTTTATTGCCAACGCTTGAACAAAGTGGTGTGGTAAGTATTTTTGGGGGAGGAGGCAAGGCCGGGAGGCTTGATGCCAACCCGCAAAATAACATATGTATGTCTGCTGCATATGGGTTCAACGGTTATGTGGATTGAAGGTGGGCGGCCAGCGTGAGGGAGGATGCTGGCCGGAGACATGTGGTGTGACAAGACAAGGCACAGGAAGACTATTCAATGGAGACACACTAGATTTATTTAAAAAATCAAAACAACCATTGTTAAAATATATGTTGGGTTTTATTTTAGATCTTGATTTCAATTGAACATAAATAATAAACATTACACATTGTAAAGTTCCGGTTGCAGGACATCCAGGGAAAATCCGCGGTATTGTCCACTGTCGCTGGGGAAATGTTGTCTAATGGCAAGTACCGCACAGGCAGGTATTACTCTCCGAACGCGGTGTCCGAGCCTCCCGTGAAGCCACCAAGTGAAGCAACGATAGGCCACCAGCCTGTACCACCTGTGAAAATGAAATATGCAAACTGTATTAAAATGACAAAACTTTCTTATCACTGTCGATTCAGGTAAAAAATGTCATTCTGCTTTGAAAAAAATTCTATCTAGAAAATGCACAATATGGAACCAATTTACATGCATTCGAATGATATGTAGATGTAATTTTGTATGTGAGAGACGACCATGAAATAGTAGTGGCATCAGTGACATCACAACCAGAGTATACTTACTCGTTTCTCGGATTAAGCGGACGAACAGTGGCGCGAAGTTCGTGCATAAGCACCATCATCATCCTCAACACGGTCCGTGAGAGGCAGGCTTCCCTGAACTCTGGCAGCTCGGTGATGCATTGCGGACTTGGCTCGCCTTCCGAAATGTAGGCCAAGCACCCGGAATTTTCACGGCAGCAGCAGTTCTCCTCCTCAGTTGGCATTAGCTCGCACCGATTGCACGTGCACCAGGTGGAGACGCCGTCCATGCGACATGGTCCAGGCTCTTCATCCGTTGACTGGTCCTCCCAACTGCCGTCCGAATCCCCATCGTTTTCACGTGCTTGCCTTTCCAGTAGTTCCTCCTCGGTGTACTCGGGCTCGTACATATACGGCATTATTGTAGCCATTGTGTGGTAAAGAAAGTAAAATAATTTACAGAGATGGTACAGGTGTTCACAAGGCCTAGAAGCGGCAAAGGTAGCTGACCAGAGCACAGAAACGAGTCACAGAATACTCAAAGTAACACAGAGAGAGTAATGGAATCGAAAATCTGCTGCTGTGTGTTGTGAAACGGTGTGTTTATACTTATTGAGGAAAGAGGCGTCCTGCCATTTCCATGGCGACACTTCATTAGCTGAGGCGCAGCGATTGTTGACACGAAACGTGCTTTGGCGTTGGGAAATGGGCGGTACGCGTCTGCTGATGTCAGGCTCAGGGGCGGGGAATTTGATTTAGTGCCGCAAACGCAGGTGAGCCAGGTCGATGGGGGGAAATGATAGGATTATCAGAAAATGGCGGCTGATTTCGAGTGCGTTAATGGACGAAAAGTCGGGTAAGGTCCATAGGAAAGTTTTCTACGATCTACCGATTTATGCTTAAAAACACATGGCCGAACCGTAGGGACAATAAAAAAAAAAGTCCCGGAACTATCCTTTAATACCACTATGGTAGTGCCAGGCAAGTGCCTTTCATATGCCTACACAAAAGCCCAAACTGTTGGTATTGCCAATGCTTGTTATATTTGGAATGCAAGAGAAATTTAGAAATGGTACATTTACTAAATGGATTAGACAAAATATATTTGTAAATAATACAAGTATTTGCAACAAGGTTGTAGATGGTTTGATAATGGAAGGGAAATAACTTGATTCTTCATACTAGTATATTTTTCCGGTGGACAAATGAAGATGTGGTGTAGAGCAGGGGAATGCAACAACTAGAACCTCTGAATCGTTGAACAGCATATGTTGACAATTAAATCTGTGCCACAGGGAGAAGAATGCAGCTACCATTGGCAACTGAAAGTGGTCATAAATGACTTTCGAGTTACAAAAACTAGAACAATAAAAGGAAATATATGTAAATACATCTGATGTAAATGGCCAGCATTTGGGAAATACATCCAATATTTTAACATAAAATGCATGCAAATCAACATATAGTTTGGAGAACTACAAGCCAATCTAAGTAAGAGATCGTTGCATAGACGCGTGGCTCCAACCAAGTGCAACGTAAGAAATATTGGTGTTTTCAGTGTCCTTTGTATTCACATAAAGAAAAAAATGACTTCCTGAAGGGGAGACTAGCACAATCCCTGGGTAAGATTATTAATAATGTATGGTTGGATTGAAATGTAATGCTACATTATAAAAGTATATGGTTTATTTGGGGGTGGGCGGTTATTTTGTTCCATAGCTATACACGCGAGAAAGCATGAAGTGTTGCTTACAGGACCGTTGCGATGTGAAATGTTTAAAAAGTAAGTCAAAAGAAAGAATTATTACATTAAAAAGTATTGAAAAGTATAGCGATCTATCGCTTTTTTCAGAGAAAACAAGGTGCACAGCCCCATGAGGAATAACACTCTGTTTGAATAATCACGATAACTCTGCGAGCCAAAAGAGGGGGGACCAGGTGCACTGAATCAAATGATTACAAACTTGAGTGCCACGTGGACACACTATTCAATCAGCAACAGGTATGGCTAGTTCTGATTTACAAATATTCTTAGTTTTCACTTTGACTAGCTTTGGGGTAGCTTTGCCCATTCTTGTATCCCTAGGTACTATCCCCGTCATCACCCTCTGCCTAGAACTACCTCCCATGCTGTGATGCCCCATGTTTTGGCAAATTTTTCTTGGAATGAAGACGATTCGGAAGAAGGGAGGCATATTTGGCTAGGCTGTGCATTGTTAGGGTGGAGGGTAATTGGTTGGCCACCTGCCTGTCCCTTGAACTGTAGAGAATAGCCTTCACCGTTACATTTCAGCAGTCATCCCGCATTCCATGTGTATCACCACAGCACCAAAATACATTTGTTTTGTTGCATAGGTTTCACCCCCATGTCCACCCAGGCGGCCTGCCAACCAATAGCAGACACCCATGGACTAGGAGCAGGAGAGCAATAGCGGCAGCCTCAGGCTAACTGCTCCTATGGTGCATGAGTGCTGGTGTGCCTTATTGTCCTGTAATAAGTGTAGGCCCAGACTAAATATAATGGAGGGACTAGAAACATATACCTGCAAAGCTATAAGGGAGCAACTACAACTGAATTATTTTTTTATAAGGTTTCCAGTTAATAAAGTACACAATATAAAGATAGGTATACTTTCTATAGGACAACATTACAATACAAATCCCAACTAACATGCAGTACATTGAAGTGATAACAAGTAGCACATTCCATTATAACGGCTCTCAAAGGAGTACATCTGTGGGGCTGGGCTAAAAAAACAACCAACTGGTGTGTCGTCGGGGTCATCACCACCAGGTAATTGCTGTGTGCAAAGGTGCTTGCAGAATTACGTCCAAATGTCCCTGAGTTTACTCTTATGGAAACGCATGCTTCAAAAACTGGCTCCATTTCATTCAAGTAAATAAAATCTTGGAACCGGACTGTTGTTTCAGTAATGTTTTACTCATCAAATTCATTGTAGCACTTTCTTGGGCTTCTACCATTGCCAGCCTAAAGAATTGTGCAACACGTTCAGTATTGCCTTGAAATGGTCCCAGTAAAAATGTTATTGGGGGAGGAGGGGCGATGCACCTCATGCCCCAAATATATGTTCTATGACCTTGGAAACATCCACATTTCTGCTCATCTAAGTGCATTCCCAGGCAAAATAAATGACTGCATTCCTAGATCCCCCTGGTTGACCTCCCACTTATGTGGCTCCCCACTGGAGACCCATTCGCTTCACCCCCACCCATGTGCACTTTATGCTGCCCACCACTGCTTTCCAAACATTTTCAACCTCCTTTCTGCTCCTCCTTCCCACCACCCAGATCTCAAATCCTACCTTTCGAATGCCACCCCCTTTGCAATCTTAACAAAAAGTCACCTTTTTAATCACTTATTGTCCCAAAAGGACCTCAAATTCTGAAAGAAAACAATTCAGAAGCTCCACACTCCTAGAAAACCAGATGCCCTGGTTGCAGACAACTATTTCTATGCCAATGCAGGACATTAAGTTACCGACCAACCTTTTTGTCACACACCACCCTTACTGATGGGTGCTCACCCTGCAAGTTGGTTTTTTAGACCTGTTATTTTGATCCAATGCAAGCCAGGACTTGACAGATCATCGAACAGGCACCCCAGGAATACAAAACACTAGCAACAGCTACAGCGACTGAGCTGTCCTGGTGCTAGCCAACCAACAGAACCATGCTGTACTTAGTCTTCCATACCCACCATCATTAAGACCAAAGATTCCTGAAAATGTTGCTGCACCCTTATGTCGACTGGATCACCACTCACCTTTTCAATTACTCAATACCTTCCTCCATTGATCTTTACCTCAGAAGAGCTTCTGCTCTGAGTAGGTCATTCCCTCCTTCTCAAATTCCTGAGTCCTTACCTAGCCACCATGTCTTCCTTTGCCCACCCCTATACCTATCAATCCTGTGATTCCCCTGAAGAAATTGTTGCAATTTCTGTATTCCTACTAACAGTTCCGCCACTATACTTAACCCCTCCCCTTGCTATAACAGTTGCCTAAACCTTGGTTTTTAAACGCTCATCCATCTGACAAGATCACTGCCAACAACCTGACCAGCATTATTGGGGACTAATACCCCCATCACCAAGACACGGTTTGACAACTGCCTTCAAAACACTGTGCAGACAGCAGAGTGTGGAGAGAGTGACAGCCGTTTGAGGTCGGTTAGAGACAAGTAGACTGTCAGATGCTGCCAGCCCCGTAAAAAGTGCCTTGAAGTAAGTCTCATTTGTGGTAGGAGGGAAGCACCAGGGGCACTCAGCTGCTCAAAGCTGTAACCAGACCCGCAGCCCGTTATAAACTGGCATTTGCTGTTGTTGTCAATCACACACGAGAAAAGATGGTCAAGTATCAAATGTTGGCCCACGAACAAACTATGAAGTCTGGCTATGCCCTACAAAGACACTCGGCAACTGAACTAATTGAGGGGGAAGCTTGCAGGTGATAGTCTAGTTAATGTTTATAAAGATGGAGAAGTTGTATATGACAGAACATTGTCCAATGAAATGGCATCAATGGCTAAAACGGGCAAAATGGATAATGGATTGTTAGTGGGGCTAACTTGCACTTGCGGCTGAACTACGGTGGGCACAGCATCTTCCAAAATGACTAACTTTTTTTTAAAGTAAGAGCACCTTCCAGTTAGTGTGGTGTCCTCTAATAGGACGGCTCTGGTAGCAATGTGAACAGATAAGAAGCTTATGTAATAATCCCCTCGGAGGAGAGATTTTGGCTGCCGAGATGATCCATTTTGATCATCAGGAATTGAATCAGGTACCAGTTAGGAATACGGAGGCGACATTTGAGGGGGTTGTAACAGCAGGATTAGAGCTAATAAACTGTTCTGTAATGAAAGTGCATACTATGGATAATCAAGCAGTAGGGGTGGTGCTCCCGGTACTGGTAGATAAGGCATCGCCAGTATTACAGAAAGGGGATAAATTGCATAACATTGTATTCTCCTCTGATAGTAGATGCTCCAGTGTCTCCATAGACTCTATAGCCTCGGGGCATGAAGAGCTTGCAGCGCTGTTAGTGAGCCCATCGTTATCTGCTGCTCTGGACTTTACCAAACCTCTGGTTAGTCTCTTTGCCACTGTATATGAGAACATATTGGACCAAAGAAATGATCTGGTCCAAATGAACTTAAAAATCGCATTCGTGGAGGGGTTAGTGGTAGGAGCAAACAGTAGCGGAAAGCTGATACAGAATTTAAGCAAGGAACAGAGGAAGGAAAAAGCATCCCAACATTCAATTGTGAGGATGCCAGTGATTTTACGGCTGTAAGAGTAGGTTCCCAAAGCACAAGTCCGCTCTTCATTGATTCTCCCCTAAATAGCCAAAGGTCTCTAACACATGACAATATACAAGGAATTGTTCTTTCTCCGGAAGCAGAGCAGGTGAAAACCTACTCCATTTTGGACAGACAAAAAAAGGGAAGAGTCCAGAAGAAGGCTAAAGGTAAAAAAATCGAGAATCAAGAAGGGGCAAACCTGAATACAAACGAGGGGTCCCGTAAGCTTTTATGAAAATGAACCGTGGAGGTGGTTGGGGGAAAAAAAACAAAAGTCGTAAATGTTAGTAATGGACCAGCAGGAAATGGGGGGTGGCTAAAAAGGGTGGGTAAAAAACTGTCCAACAGTAACGTATAGGTAGCAAGGAGAGTGAGGATCCAGGGGAAGGAACGAGTAAGATGCAAGTGTTTGATGAAAGTACTAAATATTCGGAGGAGTTCCAAATTGAAAAATGTTATTGAATGTCTCCACCTATTCAGACCAAATGCCCAATACGGGGATGGGATTGTACTTGGCATTCTAGAAGCCAATTATAAATGAAAGAGGCAGAAGTGATTCAAATGCATAGTGTTGATCTGGAGGAGGTAGCCATGATCAGGAAAAGAAGGGAAAAACTGTAAGGAAAGGAGATCTTTTAGTAGGAGAGTGTAGGCATGTCACCCAGCCAAATGTCTTAAAAGAATCTGTGGAAAGAATAGGTTTGGAAGGAAACATTTTTGGGAAAAAGATGGACTTTGCACACAACCAAGGACATTGGAAGAGAGATGGGAAATGATTGTGAAAAAAGCAAAGGATGATAAAGGGAGATACCCAAAGGAAAATGTCATGACTGCTGCCTGGGACCAGAAAGTATGACTTTAGATCTCAATGCCAAGAGGGGAACAATCGAGGCCAAACCGTGGAGTTAGTGGAAACAGGTGGGCATTAAACACTTTTACCGGAGTCCCTGCCTATTGTTAAGGAGAAAGTGATTTTAAATCGTTCAGCAGATTCTGTCATTGTTTTCGTCAATTCCAAGGTTGCAGGATTTGGGGCTCAATGATATAGAGAATTTTGGAACAATTGAACACTTCCCACGGTCCTTCTACACGTTCGCGAAAAAATGGTGTTAAATTTACTATTGAGTACCATGAAGCAATTTCTAAGTATGGGTTATGATCTAAATGCTTATGACAAAGTGCAGAACAGAAATCATAATAATAGTCAGATTATGTGCTGTGTGATGAAAATTCTCAGAATAGAAATCATAAGAAGAGTCTGGCTTATGTGTTGTCCAAATAAAAATCATTAGTCAGGAGTATGTGTTGTGCGACAACCCACTGTGTAACTGGAACGTTTCTTGTGTAAATGGAGGTAGTAATAGCAGAGAGGTTTTTAGAAGTTGGACTAAAAGGGTTGAGGGCGGGTGAGGTTATGAATTGGGAGTGGTTTGCATCAACATTAAATAATAGGTCGGGGAGAGAGATGTTACAACCTCTTAAACCACGGCCAACTTAATGCAAATCCTAGTGTGCAATACAAGAGGACATGCACATTTGTCCCAACCAGGCGGTGTTGATCTGACGAAAGCAGATTTGTTTTTGATGCAAGAAACGTGGCTTTTGGAGGAACTGATGCTAAATAGTTATTCTTTGTGGCTCCCCAAGCATGTTATAAGGGTGGCGGTCAACCATGATCAGGTCTATTAATGTGTCTTAGAAATGGGTTGGGAATTCAACTAGGTGATTGTCGCTGCCTGAATGCCTTCATTCAATTGATATTGTTAGAGTGGGAACCTAAGCTACATGCAATGAGACAGCCCACTCCTTGTTGTAACTCTGTATTGGAACCCTGGGGCAACTACACTTCAGCAGATGCTAAGAGAGCTGATTACGGCAGTGGAGGTGTTCATGGTGCCGGAAAAGGGATTAGAGTTGATGCTGGTGCGTGATATTAATTGTTTCTGTTCTGCAGGCTGTGGATACGCTAAAGCAGTCCCAACCGCCCAAGAAGGCGACAGTAGTGTCCAATGATGAGCTTTGGTGCAGCTTATTCAATGATTGGTACATTCAGAGTGAATGGAGTGGTTAAGGGGGATATCCCCCTCAAATCCTCCTGGAGTAATGGCAACTGGTGCTCTTACATTGATTACATATTTGTTTCTAGTCCTACTGTTCAAACCTGTAGTTCCCTGGCAGTCCAGCAGTTCAGATGCAGTGATCATACATGTTTGCGGCTCCAATTAGAAGCTAAACATCTCAGCATACATAAGGAAACCTATCCTTTAG
This sequence comes from Ambystoma mexicanum, assembly GCF_040938575.1. NCBI lineage: Eukaryota > Metazoa > Chordata > Amphibia > Caudata > Ambystomatidae > Ambystoma > Ambystoma mexicanum. The sequence goes on from NC_090929.1 coordinate 226,329,847, forward strand.
GGTGAAATAATATGGCTAAAAACTGAATTGCCTGGAATGTATGTGTAGTGAAGAAATGTCATTGTTTATTCGAAGCTCGGATGCAGAGCAGAGAAGGAGGGAAGGGCTAATTGGATCAGTTTATCCTACGAAGTGATCCTACTCGGATCAAGGACTGTACAAATCCTTGATCCGAGTTTCTGGTAAAGGGACTTTTAAGGGCCACGAGATCATTTCGACAGAAGTTGGGTTTGCAGAGTATAAATTGGGTGTTGACCAGACTGCTGTAGTTCTCCAGCGCCAAGTCTCGTTGTTGATGCAATATACTGAAATGAAAAATTTGAGTATTAATGTGAAGAAATCAACGGTGATGTTTTTTAAACCCTTGAGAAAGAAAGCTGTGGTTTTGTTTAAATGTACATTAAGCAGAGACATTTTTGAAGTAGTGTTTGTTATTTTTGAAGTAGTGTTTTTTATATATATAAATATATATATATATATCTCTGGTTTTAATATTTTGGCAAAAGACAGCATTTTAGCACAATATTTGTTTTTTGAGGAAAAATCGAACTGTCCTGATAACACGTGTGATTCTCTGCCATAACCCTATTAAAATGTTATACCCAAAAAGTGTTGCCAATTGTGATATATGGGGCAGATGCAATGCCTTGGTGGAGCATGATTAAGTGGGAATCCCTGGAAGGTTTTGGACAATTTTAATAGCAAAGACGCAAGCCTTCTTTTGGGAATTGCAGCAAATCTTGGCTAGTGGAAAAGAGCTGAAGCTTAAACGCCTGATCATTGTAAAGAATTCCTCCTGCTAGAACTAAGATTAACTGAAACTTTATTCATTAAAAATCCAGAGTTAGTAAAAACGTGTCTCTACCAGATGGACTGGATCCAGACAATCGAAAAATGTAAGAGTCATGTATATCCCCATTATATAAAATTGGAAGGGAAACCGGTGGATAGACTAGCAGAATATATGAGGAAATTCCCTAACCTAAACTGGAGAGGTTATATTTTAAGAATTAGATTAAACCTGCTAGAAACTAATGAGATTCTGGGGCTTAGATAAGGAACCCCAAAAGTCCAAAGACTATGTAGATTCAGCAAAGAACATGAAGTGGAGACCCTGAAACAATTGGTGATGGACTGTGAAAAATGTTCTGAGTGGATACTGTATTTTTTTGGGAAGGTTTTAAAAGATTTTAGGAATCCTAATACGGGGACATGTTGGAAGTTAATATTGGAAGGCGTCCATGTGGGTTTAAAATTGAATTTAATCTGATTTTTGTAAAGCCATTTTAACCTTTTAAACATGTAGGTATAGGGTGAGCAAATAAATTGGATTTTTGGAAGTGGAGTTTTGTGTAGTGAACTTTGAGTTCTGTTTTTATTGATAATGCATGCCTGTATGAAAAAATTGATATAATTTGGTTGGAATTGTTTCGTGAATTGATTTGTGAAAGGCTCACACGAGTCATAACCCAAAAAAAAAAGAAAAAACAGCTTACCCGTCATATTTGACTCTCCCCTACTCCCACCTGACTACACAATCTTCTATATGAACAGAAGCACCAAATCAGGTGGTGGAATGGCTCTAGTTTGTCGAAACCCCCACTCCTTTTGAGTTTTTAATAACAAGGTGCTCCATCAGGCTTATCAACTGGAGCACACTCTCGGCAGCCTATCCACCACCTCAATACAACAAAATATTCCGAAACAATTGGTTAATCTCAACTGGGAACTTGCTTCACAGATTAGACAAGATCCTGTAGATCTGTGAAAGTTGCAAGGCTTACTGTGACTGGTCTCTTGGACAGTACCATCTAATTTAGGAAATTGATCAATTAAAGCGACTTTTACCTCTGCATGTGTGACCCTTCATGTATATTTACCCTAGACAAGCTGGACCACATTTCCAAACTAGTCTTCTCTCAGTTGATCATAGGTCTCGTCAATATCAGAGACCACAACTTGAATGCAATTTTCATCAAGCACGATTCTAGGCTTAACAGAAAAAGTGCTGTAGGTAAATGTTTTCCTGGAGTTGTCTTTAGTGTCAGATTGTTACCGTTCTCTCTGCATCCCAGAGCTGAACCAAAGAAAAAAAAATGTAAGAACTAATTTCAAAACAGGTTTCTCCCACATTTTATGCAGATTTGAGTATATTATCCCAATTGCAGTGCTTAAGTAGCCTTGCAAGGATTGAGCGGAGGGGCATGCCAGAATTTGGAATGGGACCAGCAAACAATCAGCCCTTTCAGTTTGAGGCAACAGTTTGGGTATGAGCTTTTAAAAATTGTGTTCATTTTGCCAGTTTCTGCTCAATCTATTATCCCCATGATTAGAATATTATTGTGCCTTCACTGACTTTTACCACGTTACGCTCTGACATCATACTCCTGTCTCTTGATGGATATGTTAACTTCACCCATATTGTCTTTAAAAGCACCAACATGCTTATTTTCAGAATCAGCCTTGTGGACAGAATCTGAGAGGCCACCCTATTCTGATGAACAGGGACAGACACTAGTGTGTAGCCGAACTCTATCTGGGGAGTGTGACTGACAGCAAAGCTTAGACTTAGGAGGGCGTGAGAGTTGTGAGGGGTTTAGTCAAACACATACGGAGCAGTCTTAATTATACAAGTTATGCAAAATGTCTAAAAATACAGTTTTGTGTGTAGGCCTTAGACTCTTAGCAATTCACCTTTGTATACTCTGTTAAGAGCACTAATACTTCATTTTTAAAATAAAGTTAGAAGTCGTTTTCAGAATACTGTAAACGTAGTAAAGTAAGTGAATATAAACATTTAACCAGGTAAGTAACCAATAGTTAGAACTTAAAGGCTGAACATAAAGGAGTTAGAAAGACCATCCATAATCTTAGAAATAAGGTACTATTCTAAAAATGTAATTTCCTAGCTAGATAAGAAGAGGCCTAGTGCCCTAGAGTTATGTTTCAATATGTCTCTTTCATGAGGCTAGCAGTCTCTTTATGAAGCTTAACAAGCGCTCGCTTGAACTAAGTAGTTTGTAAGTGTTCCGAAGTTACAATAAGAACAGGAGAAAAGTTCTCAACATACCCTCTTCCAATTCAACCACTTTAGGAAAGAACCAGGGGAGGATTCTTGGCCAAAACGCTACCTTACAATATTAGGCAAGGGAAATGTAGGGCCTGGACTTTACAAACCCATCGAGACAGGGAGGGGTGCAAATAAAGTATGCATACTCACATCAGGGACCCCCGTAGGAGCTCCTAAATTCACTGGGCCTTCTGGTTTCATGCCTTGGCTCATTTGAAATAAGTCCAGGGGCTGCCATTTTGGGGTCTGGCTGGTCTGCGTTTCAGTGCTATGATGAATCGGTAATAACACCCAGGACACATTGATTACTAGACCACACCTCCGCCATCAACCTCAGAGAATTCGCAGGATGCAATGTGGGTGGTCAGTGAAGATGCCCACTTCAAGGAAATTGTGGAATGCAACTGTTGTCGGTGGAAACAAAGAAACTGCAATGCTCCTCTCTGTGGTGGAGAGATGCAACTTTAATGCTTCTTGGTCCATAAGCTGAGGATCAACTCGGGAAGGAGACCTTTGCCGCGAAGTAGCCCAGGAGGATGCCTGGCTAGCCTACAGGATGATTGTGGGACTCTTCAAAGCACTTCCAGCAGTTGTATTTTCAAACAGAGGTCTGGACTGGTTTTCCCACTGGTGCAGGAGTTGAACTATTCAGAGGATCTGCAGAGAGGCAGGGCTTCAACAGTGAAGTGAAGAAAGTGCTGCTGGCAAACATCCAACAACAAGGTTCAGGTCTTCAGTGAGCTGCACTCTTCATAGGGGTCTTGGCTCAACAATGATTGGTTGAATGGCTGCAGGAGTCCCCCGTTAATCCAAGATCCTGACTGGAGTTGCCCCAGCCCAGCAATGGTAAGGCTCTGCACCATTCAAACTTGGTAGGGACTGTCCACTACTGGACAGTGCTACTACTGGACAGCCTCTGGAAGCTGCATTGGCCCTGCAACAGGCACCCTATGGAAACACCCTATGGCTTGGATTGGGCGGGATTCAGGCAGTCTCAGCCCCCACATCCGGCCACACACACACCATTTTGCTCCATGAAAGCTGACGTTTTCCCTGGGAAAGGGCTTACCATATATGGAAATGCCAGCCCTGAGTGGGCTGGAAATGCCAGCCCTGCGTGGGCTGGAAAGGTCCAACTGCAAGATGGCCAAAGAACAGGTGTAAATCTTGTTGCAAGAATATGACACACTAAATGGCATCGGGCAGTAAAATACACAAGTGCACAAGTCTATAAAAAAACAGTAAAAATGTATCCGCTGCCACCCACCCATCCTGGACACATCGTTCAAGTAACCACAAAGCTACCAAAGTTACACACAGTGTCTCTACCGCACTTCACAGAAGGTGATCTGTGCAGAGAAAAATAAAAAATAAACAGAGAATTTTACTATGGAGAACCGGGTCCTTCTGCACTGATAGCCCTAGGAGTTGATCAGCGCCCTTGATGAGCATACCAAGGTAAATGAAGCAAAAATGCTTCTCTTCCCTCCACAAGTATGGAACAGTTACAGACAATAGCAATACATGAGTTGTCCCACTGATGTGTAGGGAGGAAAAGCAGTAAAAAGAAAAAACCTTGCCCAACACTGCTTCTTGGCCCCATTAGTGTCAGTTCTCCCAGGTGTACTTGTAGGTTATCCACCAGCGTGGCAATCGTATATACGCCTAGAGAGTTGTGCAGGACTGTTTTGTTTTTAACTCGAGCATACTTTCCTGGTGTTGGATTTCACGCTCTTCAATGCTACAGGTTTGTCATGGTACTCAGACCAGCTGCTGCTTTTTATAAGAATTGTTTCAAACATGTACCCTCAACCAGTTTAAGTCTAGCCACAAAAGGGTTCTTAGAAATTCTGTGCTTGCGCCTGTTATGGGAAGAAGTGTCTTTATGTCGATTGTATTTAAGGTGCTGTTATATTTTAAAATATCGGCCTTTGTAAAGTCCCACTTTTTAAACCACCCAGAAGCCGTTTAGGTCTGTTTGGACTACAACTCCCGGGGGCATTCTAGTCCTTCTGACTAGAAATTAGCATAACAGACTGGTGAACGCCGGCGCATGAGGGAGAAGCTGGTCTCTGGCGGTCGTGGCGCTTTGTGGCTTCAGGGATTTCATATTGTTGTTTGGCTCTTCCGTCAACTATAGAAACCTCCAGAAAGAGTCACCATACCAGGGAGCTGATGGATGCTGCGTTCGCAGCGGGTGCTAAATGTGGAGATATTATGAAACTTTATCCCCAAGGAATTGATGGAAATAGAGCTATGCCCATGGGGTATGCCCCTACACACCCCAAACAGGTTGAGAGCGTTGATGCAACACCTACAGTCTGGAATTGAACGTAGAGCAACTCCCATTCAATAAGAGTGGGAAGGAGGAATGTCAGAATGGAAAAATTTCTCAAATCGAATGTTTACAACAATCAAGTGTATGTATTAAGGAGGATGTTTTAATGGATGGCCCTAGTGTTCTGAGACCGTTTGGAGGCAGTAGCACATGTACTAAATCAAGGGTGGGGGGGTGCCTCAGGTTACTATTACTGAATACTAGGTCCCTATTAAAACATGCATTAGAAGGCGTGTCATATAGCAATAGTCAAGATGTGGATATATGTGCAGTTACTGAGACCTGGAGTCACGAGGCATCCGGACCAACATTGGCATTAGCCATCCCAGAAGGATATAGCATGATACAACAAGATAGAGCCACAGGAAAAGGAGGAGGGGTGGCATTTATTTTTAAATCTAGTCTTGATGTTTAGGAGGGAGAGCCTTTAATTAGCGATGGGATTGAGATTAAACGCATTAAAGTTCAGGCTAATGCTGAAACGTCTATGAATATGATCATAGTGTATAGACCACGACCCCTATGCCTGATTCTGCTTACCAGTTGAGTAGTATCCTGTTGCCCATACTGAAAATCAATACTAAGGCAATGATCCTTAGGGATTTTAACTTGTGGTTGGGCAATAAGAGTGACCTTATGGCTAAGAGGCTGAAGGGCTTGAATCAACATGTGTCAACTCCAACCCAAGAAAAGGGTACTATTTTGGATTCGATAGCTACACATAATATTAAAATAGAGGATTTGTTTGTCCTGCCTTGCTCGTGGTCTGACCACTTCTGTATACCTTGTAGGGTAAACACTGAGAAACCCATTAAGCCAAAAACAGATAAAAAGATAACTATAACAGCTAGAAATTTGAAAAAGCTTAGTTAAGGCATTAGAGCCATGGTTAACATTGCTGCCACAAAAAATCATGAATCTTACAATTGCCGATGAGGTGGCAGGAGTATGTAGGCAGTAGATTCAGGAAGCCACTGACCCCTCTGAGAACTAAGCAGCTGGTTGAGAGGAAAACTAATCCCTGTTTTTTTTTATTTTTTATTTATTTGTTTTGGTTTATTCAAACCTTTACAAAAATATCTACTGTTAAAAGAAACATAATAACATTTTAATAACTCATTAATTCCACAATAAATATCATTTGCATTTACATATTAAAAAGGGAACGTTTTCGCTTTACAAATCATTACACATTACCATTAAAAGAAATGGTCTTTACCAATCATTTTTTAAAAGGAACACACATTATGCCACCTCACATAATGACCTAAGGCAATTAGCAGGTCTATAAACGATCCCATCACATCTAATTTGCTTAACCAAGTTGTTAGACCTAATCTTCAGAAGTGTATAAACATAAAACATAATGCATATAAAAAGCGAAACTACATTACTCAACAATTTCAAATTGATTACCATATCAAAGCCGGCAGCATTGGCTTCCCACACATAGCACCTAAGCTCTGCAATGCCCTCCCTAACTCACTCAGAGGAGAACCATCGCTTTACTCCTTTCGCAAATCCCTCAAAACCACTCTATTCAACTAACATCCTCCCTCCCTCACCTACACTAGCTCGCATATGTCTGATACAAATTTTGGCCTGTAATGAAAATTGCTTTGTAACCATCTTCCTTCCACTGTAACCATATTATGTCTTCATGTAACAGTGCCACGATGCCCCTGGGCTGACATGCGCTTTAAATAAATTTGAATGAATAAATAAATAAATCGCCACATGTAGCTATTACCATATTAAAGAACAGGTATATTAAAAAAACTCATTCACTTTCATTTTCAAGGCAATAGAGGAGCCATGAAGCATATCATGGCAAAGTTTGCTTCTCACAACACAGGCTGTATTCATTACAAACGTTGAGAAGCTTTCTGGTCTCTTCTCCAATAAAGTAGGACATACCAAAAGTAGATGATTCAAAGATTCACCAACACCCTTTATTTTATGAAACCAACACTCATTCCCACTGGTACTCAACCACGAATAAACAATATCTCATTTGTGCTTAATACATTAAACCGGAAACGCATAAAGGAGTTTCTAAATTCCCTTGAAGGATATTTCTTCAGATATTCTTCCGGGCGGGGGAGACATTTCCAATACGAAACACTATCAGAATAGAGCTTAGAATTTAACATAACTACATTATTTTCCAGCCAATCATAAGCATTAACTAGCTCCTTGACCTTCATTGGAAACCTAAGTAGTGTTTTTATAGACAATCCTAGATCATGCAGTTTTTTCTCACATTCCAATTTCAGTTTGTACGTGAAATTACCATTTATAGCTTCACTCAAATGAGAATAAATTGAGCCGCTTTCAGCAACCAAACATTTTCTCAAAAGAGCCATTTTTTTGTTAAACATGACGCTGGTAAGAGAATATAAACCAAGTTCATATTTAAGCAACACATTTTTCGCCATATCAAGGCCTCCAGATGATATAAAAGAGGCCACATATTTTCAGGGAAAAATGCACTCCCGTATGCTAACCTTGGAATCACTTTAAGCTTATAAAATAAAATGCATGCCATTAATGTGAACTTACCATATGTCCTGTCTATGGCCCTTATTTGGTTAAGAGCCACCTTTGCTTTTTGTATCAAGCTGCTTTTTATCATCACACAGGAGTTGCTCGCAAAAGCATAACCCAAGTAACATAGAACCGCTTGACATTTGATTTTAACACCGTTACAACTCCAATAGGAATAGAATGGAGTCAGATTTTTGCATCCCACTTGAAATATTATAGTTTTGCTTGGATTGATTTTAAGTTTCCTTTCTTCTACGAAAGAGCCAAAATCGTTTATTAATCGTTGGAGACCTATTTTTGTGCAATCCATTAATAAAGAAATCGTCTGCATATGCCGCCCATCTAATGGTTAGACCTCCAATCTTAGGACCAATAAGCCCGCTATTATTAAGGGACATGCCTGCATTTGAGACATACAGATTGAAAAGTGTTGCAGCTAATCCACACCCTTGTTTGAGCCCATTGACGGTTGATATAATATCGGACAATAGACCTTTATTATTGAGCTTTATTATTACTCTGATTGCTGTTTCAGTATAAAGATGAATCATCACATCAAGTAGAGCACTATCAATGCCTAACAGGGTTTTCCACAGAGTAGGTCCATCCACAAGGTCAAAAGCGGAGGTTGGATCCATAGATGCAATGTATAAATACTTCATTTCTTTCTGTTTGACTGCACTCATTAGTTGAGCGACCAAAAGACGTGCAGCATCCATTCCTATAGCTTTGCGAAAACCTATCTGTCTGTAATCTAATACACTGTTGTCATCAATCCATGTGGTCAATTTCTCAAGTACTAATGCTGCAAACATTTTTGACTCAACATTCATTAGAGTGACTGGCCGTTTTTGGGACATAGGCGATTGCCTTTCCTGAATAACGATAGTACATATGAGGTTTTCCTATCATTTGGTATTTTCTTTTTACTGCAAATATCCACAAATAATAAGTATAGAAGCTTAGACCACAAATCTATTTTGCTTTTTAGATTAGCAAAAGACAAATGATTGGGACCTGGAGTGGAAGTCGGCTTAGATTTTTTAATTGAACTTTTGATATTCAATATCGATGTATCCAAATGCCATACCACATCTGCAAGTCCTACAAGAGACAGTTGGGTATCAGAGTACCTATATAGGGAACCAAAATATGTGGCCCAGACCCCAGAATCAATAGGATTTATTTGAAGCCGGTGTTGTGCACACTGATCTTTGTTTATCAGAGACCAGAAGCAGTTGTTGTTATTCCAACGCATAGCTACAATCATTGCCTCTCCATCCTTTTGAGCAAGTCCTCCTCTAATGCTCTTGATCCAATTTTTGTAAGTTTGTTTACATCGTCAATTTTTTAGACTCCTCTCCAGATCCCTCATGGCCATTTTCTTTATGCTACGAATAGTCTTTCTCGTGTGAGCTTTTGCTTTTTTTATGGCCTGAGCAAATGTGTGTATATGCACATGATTTATTTCAGTACTACCACTAATAAGTACATTGCTTCGATCTAACATACTTTCAATATAGTCTCCAAAAACATCAACAGAGTACCAAACACGCTTTTTCTCATAATTGGAATATGCAAAATCCTGTGTTATGATTTAGTTGGCATTTTCCATTTTGCCTTGATTCCATTTTACCCGCTTTCCATCATTAAGTACCTCAATCTGCATTGTAAAGAACATACTTTCTTTAACAGCCCTGCCCCATGGTAGTTCTAAACTCAACATTGCATGATCACTATTGCAATCATATAAGACTTCAAAGTTCTTACAATAAATGTTCTTGTGAGTACTCTCAAAGATGTAATCTATTATAGAACTGGAACCACGAGCAACCCATGTAGGAGCAATGTTGTAATTCGGCTCCAATCCCCAACTCCTCCCAAAATCCAACCATTGGCAACCTATGGATTTTTTATTATCAACATTAGGCAGACGTGCACGCACCAAATACAGATCGTCCCTTGTGAGAGAGAAATCTGCATTCAGGTCGCCCGCAAGTAATATAATTCCTTGTGGATGGATATCGAGCCAATTGCTGATTTCTTCATTTAGGCACGCAAGAAACTCCTGTAAGGAGCACATACTTTCTTCACATGTGTTCCAATGCACATTGAACATCAGGATACAGACCATTCCGTTATTTGTTGACAATTTAAAACTAGCTCGTATGGAGCAATCCAGCACGAAGGTGCTTTCTACACGATTAATGCTCTCATCAATTCTGTAAGCAAACACCAGGCCACCGCTTAGTCTACCACTGCCATTTTTTTTTGCTGGAAGACATATAGTATTAAAAACTTCTATATATAGGCTGGAGGTGACCCCGGTTTCTCGTAGCAACACAAAATCGAATTTACTAAGTTTTGCACTTTCCTCTGTATCCAGCAAAAGATGTTTATAACCTCTCGTGTTCCAAGAAACAAATTGAAAAGAATTCTTTGTGCTAAAGGGATTTCAGCTGTTCTATTGATTCCTGCAGGGAAAATGCAAGCCAACGCCATTCTTGCATATCCTTCAAGCAAGACTTGGCTTTATTTAGGACCTCGATTCCCTCATTTTGTATCAAGGGTGTTGCAACTGTTCTGGCAACAGAAATTCCCTTGTGCACGTCATTCATCTGTCTAGTTTTGTAATTAGATGCATCATTGTATGGTTTAATGTCAAAATCCCTTCTTCTAAAGAGAGCCCACTTCTTTCAGTAATAGAACTCTGATCAGAGGAGACTTGATAATCCGGCGAACATAGTCATATCTTAGATTATGAATTAAGTCAACCAGTTGAATGTCTGCGGATGATATCAGACAGAGTTCTGGAATTTCATTAAATAGTTTCAATATGTAAGGCCTATTCAGTGTGCTAGGGCCACCTTCTTCAAATAAATAATACAGAATTAAGCTATGCTAATTTGGGAAGACCGGATCCCTCAAATGACCAGGAGGAACATCATTCTGAATACCTATTCCTGTTTTCACAGGAACATTTTTGGCAACAACCACTCTACCAAAAGAGTCATGTACCACCTCCGGCTTGTAAATGGGCTCCGCATGACCCCCCAACAACATATTTTTGTTGGCCTCAATAGGAACATGCCCCTTACCACCTGTATACAAATAATTTTTATAATGTTATCAATCATAATTCCAAGAGTATGTTCTGTAACCCCTTCTGAGGCATGTCCTGAGCCATTAACCACATCTTTTGGTACTAAGGTGGTATTCACAGGTTTCACCCTAGGCTCTTCGTTTACAAATTGAGAGTCGGCCTTCAAGAACTCACTTGCTGTTAGCTCCATAGAGGCCGTAGAATGTCCAATGTGCGAAGACTCATTCATCACATTCGGCAATGCACCCTTATTATCACTCACTCTGTTTTTTTTTTTTAGGATATTTTCAGTCAAGGAACAAACATCTTGTTCTGTAAGACCTACTTGCAAAGGAGCACAACCAACAGCCGTGGGAACCTTCTCGGGGGCAGAATTCACATGCTTATCCCTACAAGCATCATTCTGCTTCCTCTCATGTGCCTTCGGTATCACGCTGACAACATGTTCTGAGACCGTAGCAGGAGAGATACAGGGCTGTGGATCATCCACACATACTACTGACTCACCCATTAAATGAGGTAGTACAGTTGGTGACATAAGGCCAGCTGAAGAGGGTGTATTCGCACGTGACTGTACTTCTGGATTTTTGAAAATATCAAAAATGTCGGCCACACCCCTTTCCATGCGCCTACGCTTTTTATCTATCCTGTCTGTCACCTGTTTGGGTTTCAAAGCTTCTGTTAATCTATTAGATCCTTCAGAATACTCTTTCTCTGTTTTATTTCTGGCTTCTGAATATAGAGGAGTTCTTGTACAAGACATCTGCTCCCCTGATAGTGGTCTGGCTATTTTTTTCATCCCAGACCCATTCAAGCCTTCTTTCTCATTTTGAAAGTCTTCTCGCACGGCCCATAAATCCAGATTTCTCATGAACTTACGCAGGCTCTTATTAGAGCCCTTGGGTAAAGAAACATATTTTTTTTTTCTCTCTTGCTTTTTTATTGTTTTTTCGATGTTTCTATTGACTAAGGCACATTTGTGGTGTTAACACCATTCCCAATATTATCATTAAAATCTGATTGTAACTGCATATTAGGCAATTGCATATGAGTCTCTTCTTGACCCAAAATAGTGTTGTCAGAAATCAGAATGGGTTCACTACTACGTTCCAGGTCACATGCAGCCAATGGATTAATGCAGATATCACAACCGGGTGGTTCCCTGCTAGGTCTTTTTCTGAACCATTTGGCCTCCCATTCATTCATCATTCTAATACACACTTCAGGTAAAGCTGTAATGGCCAAATCTATCTTGTCCGTAGTCTAGACTGCTTCTTGAGCTCTATGAACCTCAGCCATTCACACTAGAATGGACATTATCTGATGCTACATTTATATTTGTGAAATGTTGATGATCAGGACCCTCTATAATGGTATCTAGATGTTGCGTGACTCCCATTAAGGTGTGGTCCGCTGTGCTAAAGATTGGGGGCGTGTTTTCAAACATAAAGCTCAAGTTTAAATCACAAACAGGCAAGTTATCAGATGCCGTAATGCCATCCTCCTCATATAAACTTTGAGATGAACCAAGAAGTACAGCATTGCCTATATCAACAAAACCATCACTAACATTTACGCCTGGTTGAGCACATTCATCCGTGTCGGACGAGCCGGGCAATGCAGTTGCAACTGCCAGAGCCATGCTCGCACGACGTGTCAGGACCTGTGAAATAAAGGTTGCTTTCTGTAAAATTTTACTTCTGTATGCTGACATTTTATCAAACCAAACGGCGCGTGTGGCCACAAACCACTTTCATAAGGCTTAACAGCTTGACTTAACCATTAGTTACCCACAAGATGACAATTTCATAGGTTGTTTCTAGCCTTTTTCATTCGCTGCTGTCCTATGCAAATTAGGCTGAAAAGCACCCAAACTGAAATACTCCTTCCAAAACTAACAAGTACGACAGATACAGATGCAAATGTATCTAGACATGGAGAATAGTGCACATTGAGGGATAATAAAACGTATGTAATATTGTGCACAATGAGGGATAATAAAACACATGTAATATTGTGCACTGTAAACACCTCTTACCATGTGCCTTAAACTATAACTTCTAACACACACAGAGTACCAAAAACGCTGTTAAGTACACTTAAGAGAGTGAGGAGGAACAGCGTACAGCGGGATTCCTACCAAGCTTAGATCACAAAAAAATAGCAACTCACTCTTTGCTCGAAGCGCAGAAGCAGCTGAACAGCAGAACAGCTACTTCCGAGCTACTTCTCGGAGCGCGTGCAGGAGCACGCGGGGGACCTGTTTTTATGATGCGTAATTTGTGGGCGTGGCTTCTCGTTACTAAAATAAAACAAATGGGTATTTAGAAACTATAATTTCCACTGACAAATATATTACAATATCCACAAATGTTCATCTTAATCTCTACAGATGTAAAAGAGTTGTGGTGTGCATACCAGCACAGGTTCTTCTCCTTGAATGTAGCTCGCAGTCTCCAGGGGCAGCAGGACACAGCCGAACAGCTACTTCCGAGCTACTTGTCGGAGCGCGTGCGTAAGAGCGCGCAGGGGGGGCAATTTTAATGACACGTAATTTGTGGGCGTGGCTTCCGGTTACAGCACAGGTTCTTCTCCTTGAATGTAGCTCGCAGGACACAGCAGAACAGCTACATCCCAGCTACTTCTCCTAATCCCTGATTTTACAAAAGATGAAAGCGACCAAAAATAAATGTCTATGCATGGAAATAATCTCAAGGCATTCATGAGAAGGAGTTCTATCTGATTGTTGCAAAAGATTTCTGACTGGCAGTGAATGCAGTTTAGAGGAATTTTTATGATGATAGTCACAAGGGCATAGTCGAGTCCTAGAGAACTCTTTAAAGTATTAAAGGAGCTGGAAAAAAGTGTAAAGTTAAAGTAGATGCTATTATAAAGAATGCTGCGAGGTGTACCACAATTCAGGATGCCATGATGGGGAAAATTGAAAGGATAAAAGAGAATATCGGAGTTAACAGGAAAACCTATCACATAACAGATAAAACATTAATAGATGGTTACACTCAGAAATCAGAGAGTCAAGAACATCGGTTTAATTTTAAATCTGTTACAGAAAGCGAATTGGCTGAAATTATTGCTAATCTGAAACCAACTAATTGCAAGGGAGAACCTTGCCCGGCCATGTTAATCCAAGAGTGCACCCTTAGTTGATGGGTGCACTCTGTACGTTTGTAAATGCATCCTTTTTGGAGAATCATGTCCCTGTAGATCTTAAGAATGCGTGGATTACTCCTCCGCTTAAGAAGCCAGGTCTTTGTCCAGCAACCGCTGTGCATTTTTATCTTATTACAAATGCACCTTTTTGTTTAAAATTCTGGACCGGGTTGCATATATGCCAATTTCCGTGAATGAACAAGATATCCTGAACATGTGGCAGTCAGGGTTCAGGCAGGGCCACGGAACAGAGAGCCCTGCTGGATTTAAAAGCAAGACTACTGCAGTATATGGATATGGGGCAGATGGGTATCCTGATGTTAGATCTGTCTGCCGCCTTTGATCTGGTGGACCATGGTAAACTGGTCACCATGTTAAAGGAGGTAGTATTATTTTCATATAACGCAGTCCATTGGATTGCACTGTTTTTGAGTAAATGAAAATGCAGAGTATGGAGCGCGGCAGCAGAGGCCCCTCCTGTACTCTTGAACTTTGGCATACCCCAAGGAGCATGCTTATCTCCATCAAAGTCCATTTTTTATAATTTATTGGAAAAGGACAATATATGTTTTACACATTTTGCAGATGACTCAGTGTGTCATTCCTATGTTGGGTCGGCATGAGGAGGATGAAAAAATAAGACCTTATTAGATTATCCAAATATGAAAATTAAAGAAGTTGGATGAAAATGATGAACATTTTGTAGTAGCTGGTTGTGATTAAGAAACTAAAAAGATAGTGGCATTGTCTTGGATCAGAATTTAAATATGAAGGCAAAAAAGGTAGCTTGATGTCGTCTATGGCATATCATATTAAATTGTTGGCCCTACATTTCCCTACTAACTGTGAGACCGTAGCTATGGCTATTGTTCGGTCAAAGTTTGACTATTGTAGTAGTCCTTTAGCAGGAGTGGCTAAGATTGACATCTCCCGATTTCAAACACTTCCAAATAGCATGGTCAGGATCATTGTTGGCCTAAAAAAGGGAGACCATGTGTCAGAGGCCCGGCGGAGGCTGCACCGACTCCCAATTGAATCCAGTATCCAGTTTTGGATGCTGATCATTACATATAAATATCTTAAGGAAACTGGCCCCCCGTTACCTAGTTGAAGCATTGACACAAAAATCAAATGTCAGGACTTTGAGGTCTAATAATAATCAGCTACAAATTTCAAAATGCAATCTTACTCAGGTTATCAGATGTGCTTTCTTTATGGAAGCTCCTAAAGCATGGAATGATATTCCCCCTGATCACAGAGACATTGAGTCAATAGCAATATTCAGGAAAAAGATCAAGACGTTGCTTTTTAAATAAGGGTTGTATTCTGTTGTCAGATTTTGTTCTGTGTGTTGGTTTTTTGTTAATTTGTCGCACCCTCAAGCCTCCGGGTCCTATGCTGTGCTATACAAATGAATAAAAGTAAAATAAAGAAGTGTCTTTTGTCAAGCTACTAAACTATGAAACTCACCCCCACAAGACATCAAGTAAACTTCTGATATTCTGAAATTTCATAACTAGTGAAGATATTTCTATACCTTCTACGCCATTGTGTGAGGCCGGTTGAATTGTGATTTGTATCTTTAAACTCACTATCTCTTCATTTCTATGATGGTGCAAAGAGAAGGGACACGCTTAATAAAAGACTTGAAATCGAAATTAGGCTACCTTCTCTCTGCACCTTTCCTTGTTTTGGTTTTTACACCTCGTCCTTTAAGTCAGTGAGTTGGGTGAGGATAATAATAATAATAATTTGGCATTTATATAGCGCTACGAACCCTCAGGTATCTGAGCGCTGCTTATTATTACCCACGGTGTGTGGTGCTCATTTATCGACCTCGGAAGGATGAAACGCTGAGTTTGGCGCTGCCGGGATTCGAACCTGCGTTCGCAGACTCTGCACTGATGTCAAAGCGAGCGCTCTACTCGCTGTGCCACTTGACCGGCAATCACTTGGAACTTGGTGCTACCTCAGGGCAATGAAACTGGCACAGCTTGTCAATAAGCCTGGCAATGCCACCTGGAAGTATAAACAAATCTAGACCAAGTTGGTCCTCAAAAGACCACGCTGCAACGTGCCTTCCTGTAAGGCAATTTATGCAACATTTAGTGGCAGGGACCCAGCAAGGTTCCCTGAAGGGTGCAGCATTGCATAGGTTGACTTCAAACCCTTCATTGTGGCTATAATTCATCTGATGGGAAGTGTTCAGAGCTAATAGGATTGCTGCACACCTAGTATGGTCAACAATTCCTTTAGCACTGTTACCCAAAGAATCCTATGGGGCAAATGTGGCACCCTGACACCATTGAAGAGAACAAACACAATAGTGCACTCGCCAGGATCAGCTTCTCACCCCCTAACGAGCATATCCTACCCTGGTCCACTGGGATGTTCAACTCAATTCACTGGCCTCCACTAATTTGCCAGCCATCCCCTCCACCAACTCAGCAAATACTCCCAAAGAGCAGACCTCGCTACTTTCAGCAGACAGCTCCAACATCACAGGCTAATAAATGACCTGCAGACCAAAAGGTCATGTCTCAAAGATAAACGTTGCTCTTTTCCTGTCTGTCCACGGCACCAGCCAGCATCTGCATTCAACATCTTCCTGATGTGTGCCAGAGGTCTCCCACGGCTGACATATTGCAATGCAGGTCTCCCTTGGTCAAGGCGAATACTGCAGCAGAGCAGGATCTAACCGTTGGTTCAAGCAGGATTGGTACCAATCTAGGCCTTTGGGCTGTTAGGCAGTACAATGTATGTATAAAAATCATAGGACCACTGAATTAATGACGGTTTAAATGTTTGGTCCTGTTGGTGGTAGAGAGGTGGAAACATTGAACCAAGTGGACACCAAGCGTATAATTGCACTAATGTGCTGCACCAGACATTGGCCTATTATGATTAACCGTTGGGACATGTCACCTCTACTCCTCATTTTCTCACATTTGTCTGCATTTCTTTTTCTTACCTCCACCTTACTTTTATCCTCCACCTCTATCCATCCCAGTTCTACATTGCACCTCTGTCTACCTTTTTCTCATCTGTATCTTACCACTACCATCCGTATTCCTCTGTTTCTACTTTTCTTGTGCTGCCTCTGCCATCTTCCCATGGCTATCTCTAACCTTTTAATTCTTTCATCTTCATTTCCACCACTTTCACCTCTCACTAGCGTTTTCACATCCATTTTCTTTTCAGATGTATTCACATTTACTGTTCCCAAATCTAGATCTACTTCTTATTGCTTAAGCCCATTCTGTCTGTCTCATGTCCTCCTTTACTTCTGACTTGATTCTCAGCTTCATTTCTCTGATTCTATCTTAAACTTCCACTATTTCACCACCCCACTTGGAAATTTCTCTCATCTGAATTATTACTTCTATACCCTCCAGCGCTCTCTCCCCGTTTCACATAATTTCTACCTCTGTCTCTCACACCCATCTCTGCTTCTG
This sequence comes from Ambystoma mexicanum, assembly GCF_040938575.1. NCBI lineage: Eukaryota > Metazoa > Chordata > Amphibia > Caudata > Ambystomatidae > Ambystoma > Ambystoma mexicanum. The sequence continues at coordinate 226,347,531 of NC_090929.1, forward strand.
TCCTCCACACTATTTACCAGTCACTGCTATAGTTCCCTCACCTCCTTATCTCCCAGTCTGCATTACACCTACAACTTCACGTGTACCTCTGGTCTTCACTTGGCTCTACCGCTCCCCTCCACTTCTTCTGTCCACCTTCTCTTCAATTTTACACCTCTACCTCTGGTTCTCTTGCTTATATTTCACTCCATTTCCCTGTCTGTCCATTCCCCCAATTTTTCTCTCATATCTGCCCCTCCCTTCCACAGTTATGTATGTTCCTCCCACTATCCATCTTGTCATATTTTTCTCTCACCTCCACCGCTCTTATTAGGCCATGAACCGTGATTGTGGGGCAGGCATGAATTCAATCTACATTAAGGGGCTGGTGCCATAACATAACAATATTTATGTTTATATATGTATGTGACATTATTAGAGTGGGTGGCTGGGGCCAGCAGTGAGAAGGTGAAATACTTCAATGCCCACTTTTTTATATGCTTTTTAAGGGCCATCTCTTTTTCCTGGTTTTTAATGATGTCCTCGCTACTTTATCGTGAATCCCATACAGGTCTCACTCACTGGGGACGCTACTGTTCTATGGAATCCAATGTGGTCATCACTGATCCCTGGCGGGAACCTCCTCCCATATGGCCAAGGAACGGCAGCCGCTACCTGATCATGGCCCTCTGGCGGCTTTATGACGAAGGACATCATGGAAGGAGACAGTCTCCAGGGAGATGTCATGGCTTCATTGAATGAGACATGTTATCTCCCATTTTCCGGTGGAGATGACCCCTTTGTACCCAATACCCTCATGGCTTGCTGCCATACATCTATACCCACTGTTAGAAAAACTAGAGAAACCCTTTCCCAAAGCTCTGTAGATCAGACTTCCATCCCTGGTCTAAAATGTGGAAAATTCAAGACAATCTTTTCTAATTCTAATTATTCACCATATAGAACTGATAGATCATTTGGAACTGTTGGAACGTGATTTTTCATGTAATCGAAGTCACCCGACAACAATGGACTCCTTTTCCCACAATCATCCCAATACTGCGACGAAGAGCAATGCAGAATGAAAGGCGCCTCAAGCTCAATGAGTGTTATAGTTTTCAAAGTGCACCTGTACTCAGGAGATTTAAAGACAGAAGACCAAGTCATATCTGTTGCTGCTTTGAAGAAGACGTGTCCTTCATCTGCAAAGCTTGTGAGGCCTCGAAGCGCGATCTGGTGTGAAGGGGAAAAGATAAACGCTGCAGGTCGAGTTGCAGACACACCAGGACGGAGTGGAAAACTCCTACGCATTCATCAACCACGGAAAGCAACGTTTTACCTACCATGACCTGGATCGAGACCGGAGTGCTGAGGCGAGGCTGCGGGAGATACTGGAGTGAAGCGAGAGCAGTCCAGAGGCGAAAGCAGGTGGTACATATTTGTTGCTTCAGCGCAAATGGTGCCAGGAATGCCTGAAAGGGCCGGTGAGTCAGTCCAGACACTGTGGGGACCCTGGAGTGTTCCGGAGACCGCACCAAATACGAACTGTAATGATTAAAGCCACAGTAGAGAAAGTTAAGAGACTGAGAAACAAGAAATCAGATTGCAATTGAGACCCCTAACAATATGATTTGTATGGAATAGAAATATGTGGGTAAGCCAAATCTGAATGAGAGAGAATATTGCAAATAAAACCCTGAACAAGATATGATGGTATGAAATACAAATGTGTGGGGAATCCAAATTGAATATTGTATCAAGGAGATGTAATATACCAAAGAGTGTAGGGCCAACTGTGGCAGTAAAAGAGGATCAACGTTGAGTTATAAGAAGTCCTGGCAGGAGAGTAAACCAGATACTTCCAATTGTGAGTGAATATAAGATGCCCTGGCAGGAGAGTATGCCAGGCAATGACCAGTGTGAATACAAGAAGCCCTGCCAGGAGAGTATACGAGGCAGTTGCAAGTCTGCAAGAGGAAATATAGAACATTGTTTACCATACACATTGAACTGCTTTGAAAGAAGTGGAATTCCAAAGCTAAGCAACTTTGGAAGGAACAGTACTGTTGTCGGCCAAGAAAGACACAAATAACTGTTAGACCAAGAATCATTTGTGTTGGAGATCATTTCTAATGAGGAGAATTCCATTGGTTTGGCCGCAGTAGATTTCATCGAGGCAGAAGAATTGATTGCATTTTTACTGCCGCATTTGACCGCAAATGTATGTGGAGGGGGGGGTTGGGGTAATAATAAAGGTAGAGGGAATGGCGAGGGGCTGCTGGTGGTCTCCTCCATATACCTTTGCGGTAAAATGTCCTTAAAGAAAAAATACATTTGACCAATTCTCCCTCGATTTTAAATATATTTGGCCAGATCACACAACCTTCCAGGGGAAGGGAGCCACCCTCTGGAGCCAAGGCTTTTCTTCCTTGGAGAACTTTGTTGGAGCTCTTTATTCTTCCTTTACTAGCTTGTTTGCAATCACCCAAGGTTAAAGACATTTCCCTTTTCACCTTATAGTTTAGTTTATAGTGTGAGGGTCTGAATAGAACATTTGGGCACAAGGACAGTTTTGATTTTGGCATCCTGACACAGACCGATACTTTAGTTTTTGGTTTTAGGTAGGGAAATTCCTCTTAGAGCAGGGTCAGAGAGACCTTTTCCGAACCCTTTTGTTTTCTTTAAAAGTATTTAACCAAAAATATAACTATCTTGTATCCGAGTTTCATTCTTGACTCCTCACAGTACATAGACCATTGGGGGGGGGCCTTATAGGTGGGCTCTGCCACCAGAATTACCACTTAGTTTCCATTGGTCAGCATCCTGACCCAGATAGTTGTAATGTTTCTGGATGATGGCAGTGCACTTTAAAATGGTTGTTGCACAGGTTGTAGGCCTTCTGGTTCACTGCAGGCTGTGTTTTTCATGGAGTCTTCGATAATTGAGCCTCTTGGGATGTAAAGTTCAGTCACCAGGCAACTGTACTTTGTTGTCCTTGTGTGTGATTGGCTGGAAACTGTAAAATACCATGCAAGATAATTTCCCTGGTGTGATACAGCGAGGCTGTCACTCTGTACCATGAACTTTGTCAATTGTTGGTATTCAATCTTGAAGCAGCCAAGAGGCACGATTGGCCCGAGGATGACTGTGGCAGCAATCTGCCAAAATATTTTGGGACATGAAAAATGCAATGCTCTGTCTCTTTTCTGGTGCTTCTTTCCCGTTATGCTGTGGAAACAACTGGATAATTTATTCCAGAAGTGTTTTTGGGGCTCCAAGCCTTAGCTTGTTTGATTCTTACCAATTAAATGATGCAGGTTATTCTGTTTCGTAAAAGGGTGCAACACAGCACTGGCCCAATGGTGAAACCAAACAGATTCCTGGTTTGATGCTGAAAAGCGTGGCTCTATGTCATTGACCCCCAAAGACAAGAACATAAGGTATTTGCAGTGGTATGTCCCCGTGGTCCACCTTACAATGCCCCAATGAATTATGTGATCCCCCACTTTTGACATTTGTTGCTCAAATCATTTGCCTGCTTTCCGGTCTTCATCCAGGGTGCACCCTTTGCTCTTAAAGTCTGCATTCTTTTCTTTGCAGGTGTGGTTCTTTGGTGTTTTTAATTAGTTGTGTGCAGAGTTAGTTTTCTTGGCTGGAGTTTTTTTAGTTTGTTACGACCGTACTCTTTGGGTATCACCATGCTATTATTTTTTGGATTGCTTCTGTACCAACTCGCATCCCTCCTGAAGAGTATAGCCTGCCCTCAGCCCATGTTACCAAAGGAGATATACGTTTAATGCTCTGCCCGTTTCACCTTTGATTGGGATCGCTGCTGGTTTCAAAGCAGTAATGGGGTTGAGCAGGTGCTTTAGCCACTACTCATCCCTGTACTCCTGCAGGTCAGTCATTTTGTCACATTTACTTATGATGCTTGACCCCTGCAATTATTCGTTGCATTGTGCTGTTTTCCTGTTATGGCCGTTATATCTGCTAGATCCTTTACTCAACAACACTTTTGTAGTGGGACATTGGGTACCACTCTCCTTGCATTGAGACCCACATTGGCATGTTCTCCTGCACTACATCTGAACCTCAAACTGTGACCTTTGTTTCAAGGCGCGAATGCCTGCATTTCTTGAAGGGGAAACCCCACTCATAAGGGGGCATCCATGTCTATTGTTCCAGGGTCATCTGCTGCTGACCTTTCTACCTGGTTGTCAAAGGATTGTACTGGCGGCTACAGGCCCTTCTTCATCGAACAGGTTTGCCTACTTTTCTCCATCCAGATCTTTTCTTTTGTTGCAGATCCTCTGACTACCACTTGAAGGTTTGTTCGATTTCAGTGGCTGTAGGGGTTTGTCTGCTGCTCTAGCACATTCCGAACTGAACTCAATTGCTGCTACAGATGTTGGTACTTATTTTGTTATCGCACACTGAACCCTGAGGTTACTGGGCGCTGGAAGAACTTCGGAGTTACATACATGGAGAAAAAGCACAGTAACAGTTAGGAAGACCAGTGGTTAGAGATAGGTCTGATGACAAGAAGCAATGAAAAATAAGCGTGGGCGAGTTAGGCAAAACATATGGTGGGAGTTTGGGGTGGCAGCGAAAGACAGACGAAAGGAACCTCATTGGAGAGGCTTGTTGCTCAACCAGCTTTTTAGACTTACCTTCACAATCTCCCTTTCGGCGGCATTATGAGTGCACATTTTATACTGGACTGCTTATATTGAGTCCTCTGATACCTCCTTGGGGCCAAACTGTCTTCGGGGGCCTATTGTGCTGACCCTTTACCCTATAGGGAGCTATACAATCACATTCGCCTGTTTGTTCCTAGTGACCTGTAGATTTAACACTTGGACTTGGCTGTCGGGGTGTATAATTCCGTTACAAAATCCTGTGTCTCTTATTATAATTTGAATTGGACATTTGAATGTGCTGTGGTCATGTGAGACAATTTTCTCTGGTTTTATTTATTTTTGCAAATGATGTCCGGGGGAGAACATTTCTATGGAGAGAGGGCAAGAGAGATCGGAAGCAGGAGCCAGAGGGTGGGCCGGTGATATAAAGGTTTTGGAGAGAGGAGGATCTTAGAGTTGGAGAAGTAGAGTTCTGAAATAGGCAGTAATTATGTTAATGGCGTAGGCATGCATAGATGCCAAGATGAGATTTTGTATGGGGAGCCATCCAGAGGGGTGTCGGTACAAAGAGGTGTTCATATAGATATGAGGCACCGATGCATATTCTGAGGGCCTTTTCAGGCCTAAGTGACCGAAAGTAAGTGCCTGACTGATATACTCACACTGTGGAGTGTTGGGGAGAATTCTCTGTTTAGGCTGATTTCCTAACCAAGTGAGTCCCCCAGCAGCTTTGCTGGATTTCTGGAGTTTTTTTCTCCTGCCAAGAGTGAGACTCTTTTCCTCCCACTCTTGGACATGATGTATGGTGTTCCTTTGAATGTTAATGTGTTTCATGGGCTATGGGGTCTTTTACTCCATAGGGTCTCATATGTTTTTTTTATGTGTGTTACACAACACCCTCCGTGCAGTAACACAGGGGTGTCATAGTGACCCCCACCATAGATTCCATACCCTGGGACTGACTACTGTCTCCCAGGGCATGTAAAGTCACCATTGGCTTTACTAGTCCCAAATTACTAACAGAAGCAGTACAAACCATCATATTGTGGACGTACTGGTAGGGGCAATTCGATTGCCCCTGGGTCTGTTATTCGAGGGGGCACTGTCTCGTCCCCCCTCGTGGAGTTTTGGCTGGTGGCAGTGGATACTACTTTTTATATTCAACTGCGAATATATCTCTGTGGGATTTTCCCATTGTTCGAGGCTAATACTTTTTAACATAGCCTCTAACATACCGCAGGTTTATTTATTTAATATTAATTCACCGGTTGGTATTTTCTGCCAGAACTCGGTTTTAAAATGGCGTTTGTGTTCGCCTCTGTAACTCCAAACCAAAGGTGGAGCCCTTTGTTCCACTTTTTGGCGGGCTTCTCCACAGAAGCCTCCAAAAGTGGTGCCACTCTGTCTGGGTACCACAGGGGGTGTGGGAGGGGGTTTAGGCACCCTGGACTGAGTTACCTTGGTAACTCAAGTCACACTCTTGTGTGATTGGCCCAAGTGCGGCTCACCACTTAGCATGTTTGATTGACAGCTAGGCTGAGTGAATGGGGGTGTGCTGCATAAAAGCAGGGCTTTTGGGACTGGAACTTCAGAAGTCGCCACAGGACCTGAAAATCCGACGAGGGAGAAGCTGAGACGACCTGCTACGACGACACCACCGGTGGAGCCCTGCTGAACCAACTCAGCACTTCCCAACGACAGAGGAGATCTCCCTGCTGGAGAGTCTTCTTCCCCTGACCGGTGGGCACAACCAGTTTACCTTCTTTTCTCGCATCCCAGGACGTCTTGTGGTCGAATTGCCTGTGCCAAGCACCCCGGCCACCGGATAGCCACTTACCACTGGACCGCGAATAAAAGGACCGCTTCTTTTGAGAACTCCGCGGCTGGTTTCTTCCCTGGCAGTGAAACGGACTCCGGCTGTCCTCCCCGACGAGATCCTCTCTTCCCCCGGACGAAGCACCGACTTGCACCCGCTGCCAGGAACAACTGCCCCTGCTGGAGCGTTCTCACCATTTTAAGGTACCGTGTCCGCCAGGCCTCCCTTTCTAAAGATTGCTACAACGTAACAATAATCCCTTAACCTTCTGGACTGGGCTGGCCGCCTTGACCATCTGGTCCCTTTCTGTTGATCCAACTCCTTTTGAAACTATTGTGAGAGTTTTGGGCACTTTGAACCGTGTGACCTTGGACACATTTCGACCAGAGCCTCTTAAAGTGGGTCCGGCCTTGTTAACTTTGACTTTACGGTTTTAACCTGCCTTCTTCTCCCACTGTGTTCTTCCGAAAGTGTTGGGATCTGTTTCTATCTTTGCTCTGCCTTTCTCTCCCTTTTAAAACGATTGATTAGAGTGCCATCTTCGTTAAGCGCTCACCGCTGTCTGAAAATAAGTGTTGCTTTACTTAAGACTTGTCTAACTAATCGTTGAAGGGAGTGTATATCTTTAAGTGACCGTGTTTTTGAACTGCTTGATATTAGTGCCAGTGTGTTTAACTAGATGTGTTTTTAAATAAATAATTATCTCTTTTACACCAAGCTCTGGTCAGTGTTTGCTTGTTCTACTGTGTTCTTTTGACCTATTGTGAATACTCTGTATACTGCCTAACTCTTCTTGAGAGAAGTCTGACTGCTCAGCCACAGCTACCAGGTAAATCTGGGTGGTAGACTGCTACCAATTGGGTTTACTGCCAACCACCTGTAGTCTTAAATATTTTGCAGTGGTCCCAGAGGGAACTGCACAGGTTTCTGCCTAACATGGAGTCTGCCTGCAAATCCCCAGAGATTCCAGAGAGCCTCCTTTATGCCTCCCTTGCCATTTACACAGACCATCAACTGCTGGAAATCACTAGTCCATGGAGTGAAACATAACCCTAGAATGCCGTCCTGCATCATCCCAGTGCAGAAATCAACTCCACAGGCCAACCCGGCCATGGGTCAAGTAGCCACCTTTACGTAAGTGCAGGCTTCTATATGGGACAGCATCAGTTCTTGCATGTTAGGGCGAGCAAGATACTGGAGCCCTCCGAGGCTGCTTTAGACCCTTCACAGAGAAAGAAACTAAGGCATTCGGCATCCACCCCCCATAACCTAGAGCAACATTGGGATTTGTTCTACCATCAATGTAAACCCATTTGGATACAGCCACCTATGCGTTTCCACTTCAAAGAGCTCATAGCTGAGATCCTCTGGCACCCAATGCTCCACCTCTGATAGACCATCTCATCCTCATTCCTCCTCTGCCAGCGGGTCTTCTGCCTCCAACTACAACAGGGACTCCTTTGCTGACTATATGCTGTGAATGGATTGTGTCCTCCTACATATTCCTCATCTTTGATATATCCTATTCTGCCTGCTTTGAAAAAATTGTTCATCGGGTCGAGCATCATGCAGCGTTGAGTCTTGGTCTTTGACGGCCTCCGTAGTGTCGCTTATGATGATGACGCTGGTATATGAAGCATGCGCCGTTACCTCAGTTCCGTTTGTTCTGCATTGCTGCGTGCTTCGGAGCTACTCGTCTCGGCGAAATTCGATTGCGTTTGTTTCTACATATTCTTAGAGCATGTCCTCGACACGGAACACAGGTTTCAAATGGTGTATGGACTGTGGGGCAAAAACGTACATAACAGACCCTCACCGCATCTGTCTGGGTGTTTGGGGACAGGCCACAAAGTGGACTGTGGCTCATGTCAATCTATGACTTTCATGGTCTGGCTGGAAAGGAAGGGGAAACTCGATGCAGGTAAGCCCTTTCCCAAATCCCCATCCAAAATAAAGTTGTCTTATTAATTGAGGGGTGTTTCCCCCGAGAAAAAACACCTTAAACATCAGACGATCGAGGTCGGGTTCACAGCGCTCGCCGTCCTCTTCTCTCAAGAAGAGTAAGAAACTGCGTCACACGTCCTGCTATTTGTCGTCTTCCTCTCCTGAAAAAGATTGGTTCCGGAACAAAACCCCGACTTGTGCGGAATGGGAAAGCTTCTGCTTAAAAATGCTAGTTTTTCAGAGGCAAGCTCCTCTGAATGTCCCTCTCAAGGAGTCTGGGAAAACGAAGCCACCTTTTGGCGTCTGACAAGACCAGTAAGAGAGTCTTGTGTGTCTCCTCACGCACCTCAGAGCCCGGGAAGAGAGACTCCTCGAAGCAAGTCAGTGTCTTCTTCGACACATAAAATGCCTGTCTACCACCTCAAAGCCTTCATCTCCGATATCGAAGCCCTCTACGAAGGTATCGAAGTTGTTGAAGCTTATCACCCGAGCCTTCGAAGCATGTTATCCACTTGAATCCGGTGCATTCACCGACCGCTTCGAGGAAGTCGTCGAAGCCGACAATACTGTCAGGGCATTCACGGTCTTCGAAGACTGTAAAGCCAATTGTGGAACTGAGTAAGTCATTCATACCCATACCTCGCCCTGATTTTTTTTTTCAGGCATATGCGATTATGCGATCCCTCTTCGAGGAAGATGAAGAGGAGGATCAAGCCACGTTTGGTTTTGAGTTTGGGACACCAAATGTTCCAGAAGAACGGAGTCCAAAATGCAGAATTTAGTGGAAACCCTTAAAGAAACCGGTAGTTGGGGAAACTGTCCAGAGACTGAATTTGGTAACCCGGAGGTGGCTGGATATGCTGATCCTTCATCTAGATCTGTGATTTGTAAAGTGGCTGAATATCTGGGGTGGTCTAAACCTGCAGCTACTATAAAGACTAATGACCTTACTGACATATTAGACAGTGGTCCAGTTACGGAGGCTGTGCTACCTTTCCATGCTGCCTTAAGAGTATGGAAAATTGGCTGAAGCTAGATCCCGCCCCCCCCGTAAACAAACTATTAATAAAGAAATACAGAACCGGGTCAGTGGACCCTCCTTTTCTGAACGGGCATCCTACACCAGAGAGCTTGGTTGTTCAAGCGCAAACGGCTTCATCTAAGTCCGCACCTTATCCTTGGTGACTCCTTGGGAAAGAGAGTGTTTAGTGCAGGGAACATGTCACTAAAATCTGGCAATGCTACATGCGCTTTGGCTAAATAGATGCATACCCTTTTGGGTGTAGCTGCCCTTGCAGCAGAGCCTATTTCTGAGGGTGAGGAAAAGAAAGGCTTTTTTAGCCTAGTGCAAGATGGAAAAGATGCTATGAACCAGTCTTTACAGTCCAGCCTGCATACAGTGGATTCAGTAAGTCGGTCCATGGCTGCCAGTACGGCGCATGTCTTGGCTCAGAAAGTCAGGTTTTTCTGCGGATGTCCAAGCACGTTTACTCGACATGCCTTTTGATGGAACATTTTATGTTTGGCGAAAAGACTGAAAATAGTCTGGAGAAGCTGCAAGCTTCTAGAGCTGCAGCTAAATCATTAGGAGCGGCAATCGGACAACCTCAACCTTCAGGTCACAGATAGCAAAGACGTCCTTTTCATTACTATTCTTCAATCGCGAGGAAGAGGACAGTTCTCCCAAAGGGGTCAGAGGAGAGCGCCTCGTGGAGCCAGAGACAGTGGAGGTAGAATTTCACGTGCAACACCCGCAGAGTTGCCCTGAGCTGCAGGAGGTGGTGCAGCAAAATGACTCCCTCACCCACAAGTCTGTGGTAAGAGGCAGACTGTTATTTAATCTCTGGAGTTGGCTAAACATAACTTGAGACGCATGGGTGCTACAAACTGTAGCAGACGGTTATGGTCTCCCTTTCCTAAAGAAACCTCCCGATTGCCCCCGAAGAACCAGATTCTCTCTGGTTCCAGATACTCTCCTCCAACAGGAGATTCTCATCCTGTTGGAGAAAGGTGCAATAGAACTGGCACCTGCAGCGGGGAGAAACCAGGGTTGGTACTCTCCCTACTTCCTAATACCCAAGAAGGATGGAGTAGTGTGACCCATCTTGGACTTGAGATGCTTGAACAAGTTCCTCAGCAAGGACAAGTTCAAGATGGTAACTCTTGCAAAATCCTTCAGGCCCTTCCGCTCCAGGATTGGTTGGTCTCATTGGACCTTCAGGATGCTTACTTTCATGTGCCCATACATCAGAAGCACAGAAAGTACCCTACGTCGACAGTTGGCGGTTCTCATTATCAATTTGGGGTTCCACCATTCAGAATCCAGCGAGGGCAGCTACAGGGTCATGAGTGACGCCGAAGGCGATTGGGATCCGTCAGAACCCCAAGTGCAGGACCCAGACTCCGAGAAGCAGACAGGCGGTCCTGTTATGGAGAAGACCCCCGGCGGCCAAGGCACACGCAAACGCAAAAACACTAAGGACATACCCCACAGCCGACTCTCTGCGAGACCGTCTAGCATCGAGGCCCATGCGATGACCGGGGATAAAGACTCGGGTTCCTCACTGTCGTCTGGGCCATCGTGCACGCTTTTGCCTCATGGCAGTTCCCAAAAACCGAAAGCGAAGGTCGGTTCGGACACCACATGTAAAAAGGCCCTCCTTTCGTGGTGATGAAGAACAGGCGGCGAAAGGCATTTCGGCGTCGCCTAAAAAAGTGCCAAAAATACAAGCGTTAATCAAGAAACGGGTCAGTGCTTCACTACTGTCAAGGCAAGGTCGCCGAATAAACACATTTCAACGCCCTTGGCCCAAAAAGACACCCAGAAAGAATTTTCTAAGACCATAGCCTGCCAAATTATTGCCAAGCCTGCGATTATACATTTCTGCCCCGTTCGCGTCCCCCAGTCAATGACATCATCCGCCCACCTAGTATTGTCCTGTGTATGTCTGCCTTCGATGACCCCAGTCTGATCAGGATGGATATCTTTGGAAGGACCAGTGCCAGTTTCCGAGCCAGTACCTTTGCATACATCTTTGCATTGTTGTTGCAACAATATGTGACGGTAGCTGTCACATTTTACTGGGTACTTCTGGGGCTTGAGGAGCAGTGTGGTGGTAGAGACACCCATGTTCTGGGAAATTTGACCCCTTTCCTGGATCTCGTTGAACAATCTTGTCAAGGGCGTAAATAACCATGGTTTGAAGGTCCTGTAAAATCCATTCCCGAATCCTTCAGGACCCGGAGTTTTGTTTGGAGGGAGGAAGTCACTTCCCTCCACTGTGATCTAGCACTCTTATGTCCCCCTGTCCTCCACCGAAAGCCTGTGTAACCCCGCCTGGTGTATGAAGGCCTCCTGTTTACGGGGGTCCAGTCCCTATGCCTTTACATCGCGGTGATCTCCCGCTTTTGTCTCTCTTCCATGCATAGGTCCCCGGAATTCCTACTATGCCGTTTGCGCAACTTTGCCGCCAAAAAGTCGTTTGCCTTATTCCCACTGCAGTAAGAAGACTGCTTAGTATGGAGCAACATCTGTGCGGATTTATCCGCCACATGTGTTTCCAATTTGGCTCTGAGAGAGCGTAAGATATTTTTGCATTTGTGGGCCCTTCCCGCCACTTCTACCTCCATTTCTAGTGCCACGCTCACAAACCTCTCCTGCCCCTAAGAATGCTGCCGTTTTTTAAATGAGATCTCTGCAAAACACAGCCTTTGCTGGGTCCGACACCACCCTCAAACCCTCCCCTTTGTGTCATTCTCCCGGAAATAATTCCCTATGGTGTCTTCCATGTGGGATCTGAGAGCAATATCCTGAGACACCAATTCATTAAGCCGCCAGAGTTTCCTTTCTCTGATCATAATCCCCCATCTCCACCCATAACGAGACCGACGAATGGCCTAAGGGGTACCGCAAGCCTATATCCACCGAAACAATCGAAGGAAGCAGGGAGGCTGATACCATCAGCATATCAATCCTGAAAAGCCCCCGTGGACCGCAGAATGTGTGTATTCCCTCTCTTCAGCTCTAAAGACACTCCAGGTTTCAATAAGCCCTAGTTCCCTGAGAAACCTTGCCCACTCTTATCGATGCCTGGTATCATTATGGGTTGGGACAAGTGTTTTATCCATAACCAACCCAACCAACTGTGTCCCCATCAATTTAACAAATTGATCCTGGCGTTTATTGGGGCCATACAATGCCACCAGGGTATACATTTGCTCACCGATCAAGCCCTTCAATATCACAACTCTATCCTCTGGATTCTTGTATATAAAGTGTTTGGTGAACCCGACCTGTATATAAAGCGTTTGGTGAACCCGACCAAGCCCCCAAACAATAACCCCGACCCTCTTCTTTTCTCACGCTGATGCATGGAACTGCTCGAGATATGATTTGCGTCTTATCTGTGTCTCGGGCCTTCAACTCCCCCAGCAGTCTAAGTATGGATTAGACTTGCTGCCCTCCCTAAATTTTGTGCACAGAGCTCCATCCTCCTCTTCTGGGAATACACACTCCCTACCCATGGGTAAAACCATTTCCCGGGCCCAAACAGGGCAATTACGTCGCCTCCCCCGCCCGCCCTCAAGATCCTACCATTCCACAAGAAATCAACCACAATAACTGCTATTGCACATTAATCTCCCTTGCCATCCTGCCTTCCCCGCCCCTCACCAGCAGCAGATATAACAAGTATTTTGAACAAACTAAGTAAAGCCATGTCCTAAATACAGCTGATGTAACCTCCTCCATTTGGTTCCACCAGCCTCTCCCCCAGTGCCACACATCCCCACCTCAAATCAAGCTCATCATAGCACTACATGCCTTCAGGTGTCCGGCGGAGCCCACTGACCCTGACCTCAACCTTTGGCCTTTCTGCCCTCCAACCTTCTTTCATTCCCCAGCCTCTCTCCTCTGGCTTCTCTCCCAGATCGGCAGCCCGCGGGTTCAGTTTCACCCCCTCCAGCAGCTCAGTCGCTTCCTCCTCCTTGCTTATATGCTAAGCCTTCCCTCCGTATTCAAATCATAGCCCACAGGGGAATGTCCAGCGGTTCCGCACTGCTTTTTCGGACAACCAGCAGGTCACCAGCTGCAGGCTCGTCCACCTCTACAAAGTTACTTGCGCCTGATCCTGGTACAGACCAATTGAGGCTTCCTGAAACTTGATCCCATTCCGCCTATTATTCTTTCCTTCATCTGGTATAGGTGTACCCTGGTGAGTACATCGGAAGCAAATTCTTGGCCATTTGGAAGCCTGTATGGACTTGGTGCGTGCGGTTCCTTCCGGAGCTTCCAGTATTTGTCTGAACAATGCGCCTAAGTGAGCCTCCAATTCTGCATCCGGCACTGATTCAGGAATTGCCGTCCGGACATATATTAATATGCCTTGATCTGTTCTCGGCATCCACCTGCTTGGTCAGCACTATACATGCAAACTAATACGAGCTGGGAAACAATTCCTATCAGATGATAGCTGTCTTATCCTAGCTAGAGCCCTCATCTTATCAAAATTAGACTATTGCAACGCCCTTTACATAGGGACAACCAAACAAATCATCAATAGAATCCAAGTGCTCCAAAACAATGCACTTAGAGCGGCACTAAGTATCCCTAGAAGAGTACATATCTCAGAAATAAGACGTAAACACAAATGGTTATCCACCCAAGAAAAAATCAACCTCAAATCTGCCTCCCTTATCCACAAATGCTTAAACAACAAAGCCCCCCGCTACCTCTCAGAACGCTTCAACAGAAAAAATCCCACTAGACTTACAAGGACAGTCTGTCCTAACTGCCTACTAGTGCCCAAATTTAAACTAGCCACTATTGGAGGATCCAGCTTCCCAGTCAAGGCAGCGCAATTATGGAACGCCCTACCTCATGCACTCAGATCTAACCAAACGTTCAACAACTTCAGAAAGAACACCATAAAATGGCTCACTGAGAATGAGATTTAAATGACACTCTACCCTTGCACTTCCACATGTACTTCACCTGACACGCAATGACCTGCTATATTGCTCGTTCGCCACCGACGCTATATTGCTCGCTCGCCATGGATTTGATTGATTGTCTGCACTTGTTTTACCTTGCAAAGTCAAGTAATGGCCACTCTACATGCTCTGTAACCTGTAACTTGTAATGTATGTAACCAAGCTGTAAACTTCCTTGTTCTCTTGCGCCCTGCTACCCCAGGGTTCGGTGCGCACAATAAATAAACAAACAAACTAGCTCCATCTGTTGTTCCAGGTTTCCGAGCCGTTTGTCTGATCCTGTTCATAGCCCTGTTCGCATAACGCAGTCTCCACCTCCTCTTTCGCCTTTCGACAGAGACCACCTGCTTGCTCAGCTCCATGATAGTTTTTGATAATGTTGCAGTGCTGTCTTTAATTTCTCGTTAATTTCGTGTACTAGCGCTTGTAGACCACTCCTATAGGTCAGGTTGCTGATCAGCTGGGGGGTGCACCTGGGCCGAGGCCACCATAATTTCTTTATTGTGCCCCTCCTGCCCTTGTATTAGTGCCTTAATGTCCCCAGGTAGAGGCCCCTTAGCCTTCACCGCCAGCTTGGCCATGGTCCTGTATCCTCTGCCTCCTCACTCCTGGACCAGTCTCCACCAGGGCTCGAGTTCAGACAGTCCCAGGGAGGTTCTTTGACGCCTGTCACCAGCTATGTCCAATGTGCAGTTCCTACTCCAGAATGTGTTGCTTTGGGGGTACACCAGATCCTCTTGGCCACAGGGAGGCAGGCCTGCAAATGACTGCTGCTTATTTAGGTGTTATGCTCTGGATAATATACTTTGTAAGTTCTCCCCTCTCTTGCTGAGCTGCTCTTGCCAGATTCACATTGCACATCCAGTGCCCTTTCTTCATTTACATTATGCAGCCCTGGACCGTCCGCTGCTTAAGGTGGTTTTCCAGCAGGGGGGCCAGCACCGCTATTACATCCCACTGTGAATGTGCAGCTCAGCATGCAATGCCTGCTCTAGTCTTACCGGGGACCCGCCAACGCCATTCGCCTGCAGGCCTCGTTCAGAGCTCCTCTCCTTTACTGCTGCTGCGGTAAGAGCTGCACGCCCGGCCTCTAGGATACCACTGGGGGAGCCGCAGCAGGCACTGTGGCCAAACCTTGAGGGTCAGGACGCAGTTTCCTTTGGCACCAGTCGCTGTAGCCACAAGCTGTGTCAGCAGGCCACGGCATCAGAACCTGACTGCCATCTTGCCTCCTTTCCTCAGCCACGCAGCTTTTGGCGCAGTCCCAGGGGTAGCGCTATTAGGGTCGCTTGAGCTGGCTGCCCCCCATCTTCGAGGACTCGGTCGGCCCCTCCAAGGAAGCGTTGCCCACATCAGCGGGGTAAAGAGAAAGGCCGGCGGAGTATGAGACACAGAGCTCACCAGGAGCACGTCTCCATGCTGCGCCAGCCGGCCACACCCCCTTCACACATTTTAGTAAGTGTTGATCAGTGGATTCAAGCTCCAGGGCAAGACGCTCGGTTTGGAGTTGCGTTCACCGTTTTCAGCAGATAGCTTCAACAAATTATGTTAATTCCGCTCCAACCATCCTCCCTTCTGTTTGGGTGCTAAGAAATCTCCTACCAGTATGGAGAAAAGGGGATGGGATATAGGAGTAAGAACAAGTTAATCAATGTAGAGAGTATAGACCCCTTTCCTTGATATGGCCCACCCATGCTCCCCATTTTTAAAAAGCCTGCTTTTATACACTAATATATGTTGGGGTTTTTTCTTTTGAAATTAAATGCTTTGTTCGGTCTTGGTACCATCCACTTTTTAAAATGTTATCCATAAGTATGGAAGAAAGGAGACGAGACTTGGAAGTACAGTAGTCACTAGAGTGAGTAACTTGTTTTCCTCTTTCTGTCTTTATTTTTCTTGCCTCTTCTCTTCTATTGTTTTTCATTTATTTTGTTTTTCCATGTCATTTTCTGTCTAACTCTTCCTACTTTATTTGTTTCTTCTTTTTTCTCTTACCATCCTTTTTTTATCCTACTCTTCATTTATTGGTTTTTCATGTTTTTCCTGAACTGTTTATTTTTCTCCCTCTTCTATTCTCCTACTGGTTTTCTTTGATCTACCTTTTCTATGTTTTTCTTTGCCTAATGACCGTCAAACAGTATACATCTTTTCTTCCCTTCTCTCGACTGGGCATGTACCTTGGTGATTTAAATGCCTGCTGCTGAGATCCATTTGAACCCAGTAGATAGTTGGCTTGAATCTGAGAAGGGCAAACTCGGCCTTTTATCCTCCTGAGTTTGAAACGTTGTGTTCCAATACCAACTGCTAAGAGCTGAATAGCAAAAATAAACAGTCCATTTCAGTTCTTTTTTGTCATTATTTCATTCTTTCACTCTCCATCCTTTGGCCCCAGGTCCTCATCAGCCATCCTTCAGCCCTGGACTTTGAAAGTCCTGTCTCTCTCATGATTAGGGCCTTCTACCAGGAAACCCTGGTACTGATGCATTCAGGGGGCGGGGGGCTTTACTTCTGGAGTATTCATTGGATTTCAGCATCAGTAGGAGAACTGAAGTGCAGGTGTGAATCAATGGCCTGCAGAAAATGGGGTGACAAGCTGTGGACAGTAATAATAAGTATCCCTGAACTAAATCAACAAACAAAATGCAACCTTTTTCATTTGCAGAATACTATTTTATAGAGGAAAAACGTGTTATGCGGGACTCGCACTCCAAAAAAGTAATATTGGAAGTTCTTAATCTACCATTCATACTGGTTTTGTTCCCGAACACATGACAGGATCATGCCATTTCACACTTTGATGTCAATGGCACTTTTTTTTAAATTGAATAATAGGTTAACTGTTCATAACCAATGACAATGGCAACAAGGGCAGCCACCAAGCAGGCACTGTGCAAACAGGGAAATGCCCATTGTATCATGGTTTTCCCCTCTTGTATCTTTCGCACTTCTGCCCTTCCCCTACTCCACTTGGTGCACCATGAAGCAATCTGTCTATTGCCTTTGGCGCATTAAAGATCAACAATAAATATATGTGCACAATTCTATTATTAGAAATCAACATTGTACCTGCCCAGCACGGGACCATCCTCTAAGGCCAGATGCGTTCGCGGTTTAAGAACCCCTTAAGAAATCTGTAGACGAACATAGGAAAATATGCACATTCCAGCATTCTTTGTTTAGGCTTAAATTTGCATACCAGTGCACATGATGCCCATGCAGTTCTGAGGAATATTTCAAGTTGATCACCCTACCTCTTAAAATCCTATTGAAGCGCTTTAATGTTTTAGCTTGGCTTTTAGCTTAGAAAAGCATCCACACTTTTGAAAGACTAGGTGCTGGCTGTAGAAAGGCAAGTTCTTAACGATTATCTTTCATAAATTCACATTTTGCCTTCCTCCCCTCCCCGTAAGTAGTAAGCTCCACTGCTGCAAATCAGTACTGAAACTGCAAAGGCATTTAAAAAAAAAAGAATATTCCCAGTTTCAAGGGTAATAATTCTAACATGTAATTTGACCCTATTCGCTATGTACATGCTGCAGAACTAAACTCACTGATCGATTACTTGCTTTTTCATTTATTATGGAAATGGAATCAGGAAACCCTACAATCTGTACCATCATGGCAAATCTTATTCTTTTTTTTTTCTTTGTACGTGGTTTATTGCAAACCTTATATGAGCATTTTACAGAATACATCAAACAATTTCATAGTAAATACAAATATAAAACTAATTCCAACATGCTATTTCCTTAGAAATATACATGGTTAAAACTCATTTCATTTCATAATTTTTAAGAAGGTTAACACCTTAATCAATAGTGATGTGTGTTGCCCCCTTAGGATAAAATACCAATAGGAATCCACATCAAAAAGACACATCATGAACATATACAATACAACATTCTTCTCTTTTCTTTTCTAGACGAGAGCAAGCAACTATTAAGTACTTAAATCTTTTGGTGGCCTGTTGGTTAAAAACGACATGCAGCATTGCTATTCTGACCTCTAATAAAAGAATTTCCTGAGTGTGAATAAGATTAAATCGGATTCTTAATCTACCATCCGGGCATTACGGTATTGTTCCTCTTTTTTTCTTCTCTAGAAATAGATCAGAATCCAATTAATAATTGCCTCTCTCATCACGTGTTAATCCAATCCAAATTTTAAAAAACATACTTTTTTGACAAATTTGGCTCTGTAACAAGGTAATGTCTTTTTCTTCCAGAAAGCAGAGATGCCTCCTTTTAAAGTTTATCAAGAATCCCGCATTTGGTCCCTTTATTTGCACAAAATGGAATGTCTCAGAATTAGCCAATAACAAGCTTTCTATATAACAATAACAGTGTCCACATGACCAAGCAGGACAATGAAATTTCAGTTCATAACACATTTTCACTGTCTGGACACAATTTGGCAAGGACAATGCCTTTCGCCAAATCAAGCCCTCTAATATACCACATTTTAAGTTCTCAGGCAGTGAAGTCGTTTCTAACCCATACAAAATGGGAGGAATAATCTTAAACTTATAGTGTCAACAGGGCTCAGTGTGAAGCAGCAATATTTCTTACGGATGTAAAACATTTCACATCCCAGCTGTTTACATTACCGCTGAATATAGTTCCAAAACCTTTATTTACTACAATGCTGGGGTTGGTGTAATACCTAACTGGCCCTAACTCTAAAGGGATGGTTCCCTCAACTGATGTTTGTAAGGGCCGTCGATGTCTGAAAGTCGAAAACCAAAATCCATCTTTGGCTAAACCCTCACCCTCTGATCAAATGTGGGAGGAAGTCTTTTTAAAGTCTCTTTAAAAGAAAAATAGTGATTCAAAAAGAATATATACCAAGGCTGGTTTCAGGTGGTCCTCTCACCAGGTGTGGCTTGGTTAGTATCCTCAATGTCTAGCACAATCAAAAAGAAGTTATTCATCAGCTCTTAGTTCCTGGGGCTTCCCTTACCCAAGCTTCACTCCTTCCAAATTTCAAATCGAACAAAAATATTACACAATTTCTTCCAGGCTTCTCGGGGTTCCCTTCCCAAAGTGCATGCCTCCTTGTTTCACCAAATAAAAGTTCACCTCTGTTAGACTTCTTAGGGTTCCCTTCCCCAAGCGTAGGCCTCTTTAGTCTTGAGCAAAAAATTCAACTTGTCAAGATGTGCCTTCTTTACAGTTCCTTTCACATACAACCTTCTCATGGGGTAATATCAGAGACTTTCGAAAACGCTAGGTTTTTGGCTCATCCTAACAGCCCTTCTCTGTATTTCCTGTACTTGCTTCTCTTCTATCCTTTCCTCTTCCAGGTGCTTCCTGCACCCCTTGGTTATCGTTCACTTGATTGTGCTCACTTGCACTTTCTTTGTCTTGCTTTCTCTCAGCTTGCCATGCCCCTGGCACCTTCCCTTTTGGGTTCACTTTCTCTTCACTGTGCCTCTTGCACATTCATTTCTTTGCTTTCGTGCACCCTTGCACCTGTCCTTTTCCTTTCCGTGCCTCTTGCACACTTGTTTCTTTCACAGGTGCTCACTTGCACCTGCACTTCAAACCTTTTTCTTCCTTTCCACTCTCTCAGCGCCTTTTCCTTCACTTTCGGGTTTCTCGCACCCTTCTTATTTCTGTATTTCCTTGAGACAAAACGGACTTCCCTTTGGCTGAGGCAATGCTTGCGTTGCAAGTATTTCTTCTTTATTACATGGGTCCACAGACCACTTTGGCTTTCTCATATAAGTTGGCCTCTCACTACAAGTCCCACAATGCCCCTTTCCCTATGGGCAATAGTGGACTTTTAAGTTCACAAAAGGATTCACAAGTTTCTTGTCTTTCTGGTATCTTCCTGGCTTTCCACTCTCCCCCTTTCCTTTTGCTTTCCACTAACTTTCTTGCTTTTCGCTTTGTGCCGTTTGCAAATTCTGTCTTTTCTCCCTTCCAGCTCCAGCTAGCCGCACGCTCCCGAATTTCTCATCACTTTCCCCTTTGAAACTCACCGGGTAGCATTGTGCTGTCGAGCGGTCCTTTCAGGACATATGGGATCGAAGTAAGGGGTCTCACCACCTGCCCCTTGGGACCGACACACGGTCCAAGGGAACAAACACTCTTCCTCACGCCGCCAGCAGGACACAGGCTGCCTCAGTCCGGCTCCTTGGAGTCACGGCTCAGTAGCCACGCTGCATCCCCTCACAGGCACCGGGTCAGTGTCCCTTCAGCTCCCTGCTCTTTGGCTTCCTTCAGGATACACGGCTCGCTCTCCTGGTTGTGCAAAACCACTCCTTTTATACTTTACATAAGAGTCAAGTGGAGTCAGGTGTGAGTAGTCAGTGTAAAATGCCTGGTCCTGCCTCACCCTATTTATGGCACAACCTCATGGTAGTAGGTGGCATTCTTCCATTTGTTTCTCAAGGTGTTTCATGCTGCTAATCCTCACTACACTCGGTTGCCTCCTCTTCCCAGTATTTGTCAGAAATGGGGAGAGGGAGATGGAATGAGATTGCAAATATCCCATGAGACCCGAGGAAGGGGTTTCAGATGAAAAATGGGGAGTGTGAATACCATGTCTCGTCCTTGGGTATTCTCCTCCCAATCCCTTGTGATCCTCCACTCAAGTGATCCTCCCTCGCTTGTCCACCACCAGGGTCGGGATCCAAAAGCGATGGTCCTTCCCTGGCCACCTGAATGGAAGATGCCGGGGGGAGTAGGTGGGACAATATTGTTGGGTTTCTCATACAAGTTAAAGCTTGCAGGCTTAGTTCTCTTTCCGTTATAATACTTACTGTTTGTAGGATTGGACATCAAGCTATGCTGCACTGTATATTTCTCAAATCTCTATAGAAATCGCTGTAAACCGATTGGTGTTTTATCCATAAGTAAAACCCCACCAGCATAACCCAACCAAAAGCAGCGTTCATTGGCTGTAACCTGAGGGGCGTAAAATGCTATTTTCAAGAAATCACCCAGGTTGATGCATATACATTGAAGAGGCAGGGAGCCAATACGCATCGCTGCCTCAGTCCTCGAGCAGTGTGAATAGCCTTGGTTACCTCGCCCTAAACGTTCAATCTGACCTTGATCTGAGAGTTGCTATTGACCTGGATTAAAATATCTAAAAGATAACTCTGGGAGTTCCATATTTGCAACGTATTCCAAAGTCTAGTTCTATCTACCATGTCAAATACAAGACTAAGATCCAAACAGGGCACATATAAAGGGTCCGCCCCTAAACCATTTGCATCCGTCCCCATCCCCCCGCCCTAATACCTCTTTGAAATTCCGATAGTCTATTTGTTTCAATGATCCATTCTTCTATTGCTTTCAGTATACATGCAGAAAATCCTTGCTATCGGCATCTAGGAGGACGATCGGTCGGCAGCTAAGTGGATCGAGGTGGTTACCCCTTTTATAGATTGGTACGATATGCAAGGTGTTCCAAGAAGCAGGCTAGGTCTCAGTCTGTAAAATAATATTACAGAGAAACTAAAGCATCAATGCTCACACCTGGGGAGCCAGCTTCAGGATCCTATTACATAGGCCATTCGGTCCATGGCGTGCAAATTTGAGAAAGATGCTATGACCGTATGTATCTGCTCACAAGTGACCTCTAGATCCCACTGACCATCATAGGCAGATTCTAGGGACTCGTAGGTAGCATTTCTATATAGCTCTTTAAAATCTTGCCAAAGCTGCTCTGACAAAGGATTCTTAAATGCTTCCTTACTTTGAGATCCCTTTATGCCTTTCTATTCACTAGAGACCAAAACATTTTCCCAGCATGTTGTAAGATCGTCCTAAGCATCACCCCCCAACCCCTGTCCCTTTGTACTGTTGGGTATTTGAGTGTCTAGCCCGTTTTTGTAGCTTTGCTTCTCTTTTTAATCATAGGCTATTTACCATAGATTCCCGGCTCCCAACACTATTTTCTAAATATCCTGTCTAATATGCTTTTCCCTAAGTGGTACATTTCCATTACAATTATGTAGACGTTTTGGCAGGCCAGAGTGGGAAGTCTTACTTCCTACATCCATTACCTTTTTGAATTTTAAATGTAGGAACATTATCTCACTTATAGTAGTAGAGTGTCAGACATCTGCTATAATCCTGTTAAACTGCTCCATATGTCTAGTATTCCAAGATATCCAATTATCTTCACATTCAGTTGGGCGACTAGAGTACAATGATCACTTGCCTCAACATTGACAACCTCCAAATTAGTGCAGGTGTGAAACAATATTTTTGAGAGTGCTACGTAATCGATCCAAGATACTAGATCTTCCCTATACCAACTTGACCTACTGTAGAGATCCCCAATTACTTGGCCATTTGCAATTCTAAGGCCCCAATCGGCACATAATTCCTTCCAATTTTAACCATGATCCTGCTGTTTTTTTCTGAAACTTGGTTCACAGTTTTTGTCCGTCCTCGAGCAGACATCTAAGGGCAAGCAAGTTGAGTTCCAATCACAGGCTAACATGACTTTACCATCCAGGGCCCCAATTTTGTAGGCCTCAAAAATACCAGCTAGCCAAATCTGTATGCATTGGTGGCAAATATTTACAAGAATATTCCTCTTAACTACAAGATTATTCAAAATCTCAATTTCCACTGCTAACGCATCCCTTACCTCGGATGAAACAAGCTTCCCAATAAACTCTGAACTATGTTTAATCGCTCCACAGAGGCACCCGAGAGGGCCTACCTCCATTCAGCCTAGTAGCGGGTTGTTGGAAGGGATAATACCCGTCCCAGACCAGAATATCCACAGCACATGTTTCCTGAAAAAGGACTATGGTATATTCTCTCAAAACATCACAGATCTCAACATCCTGAGCCCATTTACCAAAGTCCCCAACATTCCATGAGGCAATTGGAGGCTATATAATACTCTGGCTCTGGGTCAGGTTGTATATCCAAATTCGTACCGGACCAACTATTAGGGTGCCTT
Organism: Ambystoma mexicanum; assembly: GCF_040938575.1. Taxonomy (NCBI): domain Eukaryota; kingdom Metazoa; phylum Chordata; class Amphibia; order Caudata; family Ambystomatidae; genus Ambystoma; species Ambystoma mexicanum. The sequence continues at coordinate 226,370,832 of NC_090929.1, forward strand.
CTTTTTAGATAAAGTACCATGGAGCCAGTCCCAATTTGCCTACATTTTTCGGGACTGCTTCTTGTGAAACACAAAAACGCACCCTTCTACTATCATTTGTTGAAGAGCGCATAATAGTTAGGTTTTCAGCCAGGGTCAACCCCCCATTCTTTCCTGTTGTTCCCAGAACTAATGGCTTTTTACCCCATGGAGCCTTCGCAAATTGTATAGTACAAGGTCTTAGATCAAAACCAAATGATCAAAATGCAGCCCCTAAGTGCGCAGGAGGCCATCCAAAGATAACTGGTCATGGAGGAGCCTGGTGCACAGTGAGACTGAGGGTACCAAGCAACCAGTTGGCACCCAGATGGGTAAGTTAGCAAGAAAGCGAGAGAGAAAAGGCAGAGGGAAAAAGGAAGGTCTTGAGCGGCTTCTCGAACTTCTGGTGGCCCGACTCAAGTTTGAGAGGGGCAGGGAGGCCATTCCAGAGGGAGGCATCTGCAGAGGAGAGAGATCTTCCCCCCCCCCCGCCCTCTGCTTGGAGAAGCGTCTGACCCTCAGAGTTCGAGGTAGCTGAGCAAAGTGCTTTGAAGGAAGGTATTATCGTCCCAGCCCTTCTTTGGGAGGCGTTTTGGCACTGGTGCATTTAAGTTCTTTAAAGTGTAAGGTTTTTTCAGTTTCACATAGTTTATCATGTGAACTTTCATTCATTCACTTTCACTCTCTTCTCATTTTTCAGTTCACGCTCTCTTGGTCTATCGTTGTCCTACTTGTCCAACGCTATCCTTTATTAAGTTTTACTCAACTGGTGTCTGATTTCACGCTTACCTACTGTAATTTGGTTGTGCTGGAGGACTCTAATGTGCATCCAAATGACTCCTCCGACGGTCATGCTTCAAAGCTGATGGCTGCGCTGATTACCATCTTAATTTCCAAATCTGCCTACACATGTTAAAGGCAATACTCTTTCATTTTTTCTGTTACTGTTTTGACAGCTCAAGCCTCTACCGGTTACTTGGTCTGATTATTTTCTTTTTCCCTTTGTAATTTTCTCCCCTCTTCCTTGTGACTCAGGTGTACCATTCTGCCAGGCTCTGCGCTGTTTGAAAGGCAGATCTCCAGCTCAAATAACCAAACCTTCCGAGGCAAATATGAAATCCTGCACTGACAACCCGGACCCTTGTACATCTCTACTAAAAGCTGTGACTCTGACTACTGATCAATTGGCGCCTGTTAATTTTGGATTATGCAGAGCGAAACCATTTGCGCCCTGGTTTTCTCCAAGTCTTAGGTTGCTTAAATGCACCTACCGTAAAGCTGAGCGCAAATGGCGCATTGACTATTCTCCAGTAGCAAATCTCCAGTAGCAAAACAAAAATATAAAATGTCCTCGTCGGTTTTCCATCTGGTCACTAAAGAAGCAAATTCTCATTGTCGAGGCGACTTGCTCCTCTAGCAAGCTTCTTAGGGTCGCTACCTAGCTCTCAGCACGCCCTCCCCAAGTGGTTTCTCCTTGCAAGACACACAACGCTAAGATGGTATCCAAGACATTTTCAGTATAGCTTCCACTCGGTCACAGACCTGAAACTCTTAATCTGACATGCATGGTTTATGTATGGACACTTATGAGACTATAGAGTTTAACAAAAGGCTCCTTTAATCTGGCCCTAATTCATTCCTCCATGCACTCTGACACTCTAGATATTTATTCTTGGCTTTTCTCTTGCCTTTCCATTGTGCACAACCATTCAATTAATCTGTCCTCTCTTCACATTATAATCTTTTTCCTGCTATTCTATTTAACCTTCTCATAGTCCCGCTGTCATTCTCTGCTTCCAGTCAGAGAGTAAATCCTGTTACAGATTTAACCACTACCCCCATATTGACAGTACTAGGTGGCCGATCCTTCACCGGCCACTGCTTAACCATTTTTGTGGCTGAGAAACCCTGAGCCCATGCTCCTTGTTCTATTTCAGGTCCAAATAGCCATCCCCATGTGGTTTCAGCTGTCACCCTGCAAACCGATACCCCTTCCCCTGGTCAACCAGTTCCGGAACAGAATGGGTGCATTTTTTTCCTGTATGTGTGCTAAAACTACCTCAGTGGGTTTCTTATTGAAACACCTTTTTTATATGAAACTTCTATGCTTTACATCTCATTGTGCGATTGCGTTCCCCTATTATATTCACACAATTTTATGTTGCTAAATGTAAGCAAATCTAAAATGTATCACACTCGACAGAAAATAACACTAAAAGTAACCTTAAACACACCTCTGTTAACCATTCTAAATATATGCACACTGCAACATTGTAACAATATTGCATCCATTCTTAATGTTAATATGGTATGCATAATGCAAATTTTTCTCTCCTATTTGGAAAAAATGAATCTATTTGGAAATAATTCATCTACCCTAACCGCCCTTACACCTTTTTCAATCTCTTCAGCCAAATTCTATTTCCTTTCTTACTGAAGCTCTGCGTGATTCTTTCTCGAGTGGTTTTATTCCAGAATCTATCTTTAAAGCATGCATTAGTTACCTCTCTGTTAAAGAAACCCCATCTTGACCCTTCGATCCCTCCAACTATCTGCTCATTTCTCTTTTACCTATGGTGATTTAAGCTTATGGAATCAGTAGTTACCCCACAACTTTCACGCTACCTTGAGTCAACCTCTCTTCTTAATGCTTTCCAGGCAGGTTTTAGACCTCTTAAAGGAACGGAATCTGTGATGTCTGTTCTTGAAAACATGGCCAAGCTTCAGGACCACAGTGAGGTCTGAGTTCTCATTTTACTTGACCTCTCCGCAGCTTTCGATACCATAGACCATGCCATCCTATCCTGCTTAGATGTCTGGAAGCAGCTGGTATCGTTGGGCCTCCCTTTTCTTGGTTTTCTTTATTTTTAGCAGATCGCTCCCAGACAGTTTCTCGGTTTGTGTTTAAGTCGGCACCCATGCCTGTCACTTGTGGTGTTCCCCAGGGGTCTTTTCTTTCTCCTTCTTTTTAATGTTTACCTTCGCCCTCTTGCAGATCTAATCTCGTCCCATGGTGTATGGTTTCACACCTAAGCTGATACTTGGCTGTTATTTTGTCTGGATGCTCCTGAATCGGACCCCTGCGCAAATTAAGCTTATGCTTATCTTCTATTGGGGACTGGTTGTCGGGAAATTGGCTGAAGCTTAATGGAGTGAAGACTGAGATTCCGATGGCTGGTTCCCAGGAGTGTTAATTACCAGTGGAACTCTGATTATTGGCCCGAGTCCTTGGGCCTGTGCCCTTCTCCTAATGCCTTAGAAAAAAGTATTGGTATTAAATTACAATCTTCTAGCTGTGCAGTGGCACATATTGCAGTTGTGTGCAATGCCGGTTTCTTAAACTTTTAAAGAATGTTCTGCACCTCATTCCCTCACATCTCCGATCCTGAGTGGTCACTGCCTCAATCGTGGGATCTCTCGACTACTGCAATGGCATATATTTAGGGCAGCCGAAGTGTCTACTACATCTTCTTCAAATGCAGGAAAATTCTGCGGCGCGCCTTGCTCCGAATGCTCTGAGGCTCACCCACACTTTACCCTTGCTACACCACTTTAACTGGCTCCCGATTAAACAGCACTTTGAATTTTAACATTCCTTGCATCGTAAAAAAAGAAGAAAAAAAAGATTCTCTGCATTGGGGCTCCCAGCACTCCGGCCCCCTTTCCTTAAATAGAAACCTTCACGCTATTCACCTTCTTGATCTCTGCGCTCCTGTTCCAAAATATTGTTGGTCATCCCTAGGTTCCTTAGGGCTAGCGCTGATGTGCGCTCCTTGTCCGTTTTGGCTCCTAAGTTGTGGAATGCTCTCACTTCATGTCCAAGAGCTCTCTGACCACCTTCATTTTCGAAAGGCCTTAAAGACATTTGTTTTTGTTTAAATCTTTTGGTTAGGGGATATTTGGCAGTCCTCCTCCTCAGTGCCCAGATGCCTTCAGGCCTTGATTTTTCATGCCTTATACATCAAAATACAATACTCTTCCTCTCAATGTAGAATAGACAGCCCGCAAGGGCACCTTTATCATCACTGTCAATTCTTCCATTGTCAAAGAATCTTACCTGATCGATTTCATTGGTAAAGAGCAAACGTAGTTTCAGGATTTCACCAAATATTGCCAAAATATTGGTACAATTTAGTGGCAGCCCTGAGCAGAATTCGGGACCCAAAACATATTCCAATACAAATGGGAGTAATGCCTAGAGACCCAAGCTACTACTCACCGATGACGCCCAAGTAGGCCAAAACATGTTTGGGGATGCTTATGGTCTCTTGCAGGAGGGATGTGACCTGGCAGTTTGGGCTGGACTACCCCTTTTGGGGTGGGCCCAAACCTGATTTGCAAATGGTGTTTCCCCTTCTCTAATGGCTTGGCAGGCTGAAAGACCATGGTCTAAAGGGTTGCCCAGAGCTGTGCCCGTGGTTAGGATTAATTCAAAGCCCTTCCAGCCATCACCTTTTAGTTTTGCTGGATCATTCATACCAAAATTCTCAGAGCCCCCATTTCCATACGCTATCAACAACTCGGACCCACCTTTACACATCATTATTTCTCCACAGCTCCACATGGCCATCTACCCTATTTTCATTTACCAAATTAGTTTGTTTTCCCTTGATCCGTACATCACAACTAGATTTGGAGGAAAACTTACATTAACCAAACACCTTCTCTAATTTGCAATTTTGACAATTTCCACTTGAATCACCATTTTGCATCAACATGTTAGTAAAACCAGCACTGTTCTCAACTAGTGCAGCTTTTTCTGATGCATTGTGACGAGGGAACACCGAATGAGTGTTGTTTAGGATGGCTAGATATATTCTTACTGTAGTGTCGGAAGCGGCCTCTATGGTTTCTGTGAGAGAGTGGAGAGGTGCAGCTTGACACATTTTCCTACGTCGGAGGGTTCTTTCCTCTGATTTTGACTAGGGTGCTGAGTCGCGAGCTGAGCTACGTGAGCAGACTGATCTGAGCTGCGAGACGTGTGAGCAGACCACCCGAGCCCACCAGATCACCCGAGCCTTCGGAGCATTCCAGCTGATGTCCCGCTGATGCCCCTGCATAAGAGTGCCCTTGGCCGGTGACTGCCCATAGCACTGAGAGCAGCTGGTGAGTGTGTCTGAAAGAACCCTTGCGACAGTGCTTGGGGGGGCTGGGGTCGGGAGTCTTTTTGACCTCACGCGCTGCAGCCACCTCGTGCAGCCAGCCTAATTTCTGCGGCGTAGCCTCCGGTGGTCTGGGGATGTCAGTGTCTGTCAGTTCCCTTCCATCCTTACACCTTGGAGAGGAGGTGGCAGCCCGCTGATGATTGAAAGTCATAGTACTTTGACTATAACATAACATCGGAAGCAGCTGTGCATATGCGGTTTTGCTTTCACAGTGCGGCTGGACGTGTTTCCTTGTTGACCTCTGGGCCCTTTCATCCAGCCTTCTAGAGCTCGAAAGCGGAGAGCGGAGGAAGTGCTGCAGTTTATGTTGGGCCCCTTGTGCTGGAGACCTGCGGTAAAAACGGAGCAGATACAGAGGTGGAGTGGATCTGTTTTGTGGTTCAGGTGGGGACTGTGGGCTCTGTCTTTGACCCACCCGGCTGAGTGGTGGGCTACTGCCCACTGATTATCTATATTTTACAGAGGGCTTGCAAGTGGTGGCCGCCTTGACAGGGCTCTAGAGTATCCCTGCTGGGAATTGGCCAAGCCGCTGCTCAGGTGCCGAGATACCTGGAAGACCGAATCCTGGGGGTGGCCTCAAGACCAAGTACAACTAGAGCTCCTCTCCCTAGTGAGAAGTTGAAAGCTGTTGGTCATAGCTCATTGGCAAGTATAAAATGTCCCCCAAAAGAACTAGCGCAGAACAATTACAACTTGCGCAAGAGCAGTGCTATAACATCATCAGACAGCAATATGAAAGCAGGGGCAACAAAGAAATTAAAACAGCAGATACTGACCAGCAAAGGCACTATACCTACCTTTTTTCCTCCTAAATCTTTTCCCGAAAAGGAGGTAGTTAAAAACCTGAGCACAAGCAATGCGCAAGACAGCTCTGGTGAACTGATGATCGATAATAACTCCTTGTTGGAGTTATGCATCTCAGTTCGAAGGTCTAGGACTCCGGCACTGATTAACCCTGCCACAGAAAAAAGGAAAAGGAGAAACAGCGAAAGAAGCCCTGCAATCGACTGCATCCCCAGAGAGACTATCAATGTCTCCTAATCTCATGATACACTCTGAAATCTCAGAACCATAGCCGAACTTGGGATCTTTCTCCGGTATGAACACCTTGGTGGAGATGCAATCCTCGATGGCGTCCCTGCAGTTCGCTCTAAAAAATGTATTAAAAATGTGTGGCCGTATTTTAGCAAATGCAATCAACCTGGCTACCTTGAACGCTAGAGATAAAGATGCCATAGAGGAAACAGAGCACAACCTATCCAAAGCTATGCGGATTATTAAAGATCCTTCATTGCCTCTCGACGTAGATCTAAGTGTGTCAAAAGACACTGAGGTTTATTTTTCCCGGAAACAACGGAGATTGGCCAGAAAGGCAAGCACAAAGAAAAGATCATCGTATGCAGCCTTATTACCTCTCGAGCCCGCTCCAGTCCCAAAAAATACAAAGAAATCTAGGAAAAAGGCGAAGAGAAACTCTGAAAGAAAAGGTCGCCTTACCAGTTGGCTCATCCCTGACAAAGATAAAGACACACCGGAGGTGGAGGAAGTACTTCCAACACCTAGAATCTTGGTAACGGAACAGCCGGCAGGAAACTCCTCATCGACTCTGAACAGTGGCAGACAAATCTCCCATCTTGAGACAACACAGACGACAGTATGCAGGGAAGGAGAACAGCAGCTGTTACCTAGAAGCAATCATATTTGTTTGATCAAGAATCTTTACCAAAATAATTATCAGGACTGGTTGTCACAATCAGAATTCTTGACTCGATTGCACTCGATCGCACAGCTAAGAGTCCTTACATCTGACGATTTTGAAAACATTGAACCGTTTAAGGTCCAAAACACTAACGTATCGGCAGCCCACTGTAAATTCCAGGCTACTGCAAATTTGCTGCGTACATATAAACTCATTTTGTTTGAGGCCAACGTGGAAATTGATGCAGACCCTGGGAAAGTAGATCTGCCTTAAAGTGTTGGTGGAACCAAACATCAAGATCAATACTCCTCAACTCGGCAAGCAATGAGGTACAAATGGCAGATGTACAGAACATTCTAAAGTGGCTAGTGGAATCTCTCCCAATGGTTTTGAAAAAAGACTGAGCGATTTCAATTCCGACCTGCAATAGCAGGGGTTTCAGTCACTTAATCAACCAGAAGGGATCATTGCCCTATATAAGCAAGTTTACGTGTATATGCTTGCAGGAGGTGTGGCTGACTACCCCTGTGGTATTAAATGGATATACAGTGTACCATTCTCTTGCCAAAAAAAGAGAATGGGGAAGACCTTTTGGGGGTTTGATAATTGGCATACAGCATATTGTTAAGTCACGCTGTATCGCAACTAAAATAGATTATCTTGTGATTGAACTTGTGCTGTACCTTGATAATAAGGCTGAGAATATGCTATTGCTCAACCTCTATAATCCACATGGGGAAACTCAAACTGAATCTATTCAAGAGACCCAGCATGACATCATGATTAAGTGGACTTTGAGGCAGGGAAACGGATCTATAATGATAATGGGTGATTTCAATTGTTATATGTCTGGAGGCGAGGGGTCTACAAGTAATCCTTATCTAAAACCTGTGAGTATAATGTCCCATAAGAAAAGTGGATCCTGAAGTTCAATACTGGCTGAGTTTCTTCGAACTTTGGGGCATGGAAATGGTTAACGGCAGAACAAACAGTGATTGCCCGGGCCACTATACTTGGGAAGGTGTTGGTGCTAAGAGTACGCTGGATTATATTTTTGTTAAAGAAGATATTGCAGGCTGGGTGAAAGACAGGAAAGTGGCCAAAAATATATGGAGCTAACTTTACATCTATGGGAGACATAAGGTTTAATCATGCAGCTACAAGTATCTCGTGGTCTGAGAGAAACATAGATAAGGTGGTTGCTTTTTTATCTGCAGACTGCTATGGGGATTCCAATTTATTTCAAGTCATGTCGATCTAGGGGATTGAGTACTGGATATCTTCTTTTGCAACATTGCATGCTTCAGTTGGCAAGGGAGGGGCGGTAACTTGTCGCAGTCTGAGTAATCCTTACGATCATGAGGTGAGAGATGCCAAAAAGCGACTGAGAACTGATATCAGGAAGGCTAAGAAAACTATCAACTAAATGTTTTGTTTCTGTATGTAAAACACTTAAGGGAAAATATCGATCTTGGTGAAGACAAAACTAAAGAAACTAAATCAATGGCAAGAGACTATAAGAATTTTGTGTACCAAGAACACTTGTAACATCTGGGCTCTTCTGGGAGAAGTGAGAGGAAATAGAAATAATTAAATCTTTTTTTTTTTATAAAGTATTTTATTGTTATTAACATAATAGAATAAACACAATAAAGCAACAAGCAAACAAATCAACTTAAAGACTGTCATGGTCATTCATAATCAGTGGAGATAGTACCCATAACATCAGAAGTCGAGCGGCTCCCTCAGTATGTGTAGTAATGTGTAATACAAATACAAATACAAAACACCCAGTGCACATTCCCCAGCTTGTAGGAGGGATTCTCGGGTCGCTCCTTCTTCCCATCTATCCCATATTTTCGAGGCTTTGTTGGGACAGCCTCGTGCTGAGTAAATCCTATGTTCCATCATAGCGCATATGTCCATATCTAATTTCCATTGATCCAGTGTTGGGGAATCAGGGGCTCCCCATTTCTGCGCTATGTTGCGCTTGATCAGTCCCATCGCCGTGTGCAGGAGTAATCTCTCTCACTTATTAGCCTCTATCTCGTCAGGCACACCTAGGAGTAAGGCCCTTGGGTTCAGTGGTATGGTGTGGGTCAGAACTCAGGAGAGTGCCCTACAGCATGCATTCCAAAAAGTTTGTATCCGGGGACATGCCCACAAAATGTGAATGAAGGTTCCCTCCTCATCCCCGCATCGCAAACAGTTCGGGTTTGGGGCCCATTTCCAGCCATATAGGCGCGATCTAGGGTAATAAACCCGGTGCAGTATTTTCAGCTGCACAAGTCGAAGCCTAGAGGAAATAGCGATTTCTCGGGGGTGCATGAGGACTTGTATCCAGTACTCTGGATCTATCTCCCCCACATCCGCTTCCCATTTCGCCTTCAGCTCGTTCAGTTCAGGGGTAGCAAAGGAGGATATGGCATTGTAGAGGATGGAAGTGCATTTGGTGGGAATATACGCCGGGAGGATGTTACGCTCTATAGGGGTATAGTCTGGTAGCTGTGTATCTACTGTTAGGTAAGGTCCTAATGCGTGGGTCAGGCGTATGTAGTGGTATCGTTCCGTGTTTGGGATCTGAAATTGCAGTTGGAGGTCATCAAATGAGGTCAATCTCCCCTCCGTGAGCACATCCCCAACCCTAATGATCCCCGCTTTCACCCACTTGGGCCATGGCTCAAACTTCCGGGTCTCAGGTAGGTTATTGTTTTGCCAGAGGGGTTGTGCGGTAGTAATTTTGTTTCTCCACCCAATGAATCGGTGTGCTTGTCTCCATACCGTAATCATGTGTGTTGTGGTTGTGGGTGGGGGAGTTCTCGGGAGGGGTTGATAGAGGAGGGACAGCGGGTCGGTGTTCTGCATAGTGGCTATCTCAGCATGTATATGGGGTAGGTCTCGGTTTCCGTGAAGAAGATCATTAACCACTGCCAGTTGTGATGCCCAGTAGTACGTTTGGAGACGGGGAACTCCTATTCCTCCCTCCCAGATCGATCTTTGAAGTGTGGTTAACGCAATTCGTGGCTGGCCCCCCCCCCCATATGAGATCTCTGAGAAGTGTCTCCACTTGGTGAAATTCCAGATCTGGGATTTTAAGTGGGGCATTCTGAAGAATGTAAAGGAATCTGGGAAGGGTCATCATTTTAGAGTGCCGCTCTTCCCAGAAGTGTCAGGGGGAGGAGTTTCCAGTGTTGGACGTCAATAATGAAGCGGTCTGTGATCGGTCGGAGATTGTGTTCTCTATAACTTGTTAGGTCCCCAGATATCCATATTCCCAGGTATCGAAAGCCCTGTCGTTCCACCCGGTACGGGCACTCCTGGGGAATTGCTTGTTCTCCACCCTTTACCGGAAAGAAAACTGATTTCTCCCAGTTGATTCTGAGTCCGCTGAATTCCCCAAAGCGGATGAGCAGTTGTGTTACAATGGGGGAAGACCTTGGCGGGTCACCCAGATATACAAGGAGGTCGTCTGCATACAGGGATGTACGATCCCCATGTCCCTCCAGCCATCTGAATCCTTTCCAGGTGGTGTTTTGGCGAAGCCAAAGAGCCAGTGGTTCGATAGCAAGGGCGAATAAGAGAGGGGACAGTGGGCATCCCTGTCGTGTACCCCGACCCAGGGGGAAAGACCTGGAGGACCAGCCGTTTACTTTCACTTGAGCTTTGATGTTAGTATAAAGTAACTGCACCCATCCCAGAAAGGCCTCTCCGAATACCATACGGCGCATGATCTCCCAGAGGCAGTCCCATCGAATGGAATCGAACGCCTTTTCGAAATCGATTGCCAACAGGGCCAAGGGTTCGTTTATGATCGGGGATCTCTCTAATGCTAGATGGAGGCGGCGTAGATTCATCCGAGTCGATTTGCAAGGCATAAATCCACATTGGTCCGGGTGGACTAGGGTGGGTGCAACTAACTGTAATCGGTTCGCTAGTAACTTAGTGAGAACCTTAGCCTCCCCGTTGATCAGTGATATAGGTCTATAGGAGGCACATTCATGTGGAGGTTTGCCAGGCTTGGGAATGACCACGATAGTCGCCTTGCAAAGATCTGGTGGGAGGGTCCCCTGTTCCCGGGCAGCAAGGAACATTCTGTGCAGAGGAGCCGCCGTTTTATCTGCCCCTAGCTTTTGCCAAGTTTCAACAGGGAATCCATTCGGGCCTGGTGCCTTCCCTGATTGGAGTTGAGATAGCGCCTCTGAAATCTCAGCCTCCGATAAGGCAGAGTCCATCTGGTCTCTCTGTTTCCCCGAGAGAGTCGGCAGCGTTACCGCATCTAAGAGGGAGGGGTTTAGCGATGAGGTCGGGGCTCGGTACAAGTCTGCGTAAAACTCTGCAAAGGCCCCAGCAATCCCAGCGTCTGAGTGATAGCTGTTGCCCTGTGGCGTAACTATTTCCCAGACATGGCGTTGTCCTTCGCCCCTTCTCTGTAGCCAGGCGAGCAATTTACCCGCCTTGTCCCCTAGTTCGTACACCCTCGCTCTAGCCTGCCAATGGGCCTGCTTAGCGTCATCCATCGCTCTGTTCCGGAGGCACTCTTGGGCGCGTTGGAGGGATCGATGGATCTCGAGCGTGGGGTCAGAGATATGCTTAGTCTCCCAGTTACTCACTTCCTCTTCGGCTTTTAGTATTTCCCGAAGCTGGGTGTTTCTTTTATGTGTCGTCCAGGAGAGAATCTCACCCCTGAGCACTGTTTTATATGCCTCCCATAGTCTCACAGGGTTGTCCACCGACTCCTCGTTAATTTCGAAGTATTCGGCAGATACTTCCTCTAGGCGATCTCAGTTCCGGGAACCCTAGATAGTAGCTGTTAAGTCTCCACGTTCTAGGGGGAAGGGGACCCTGCATACACATTTCAACTAAGAGAGGTGAGTGGTCCGAGATGCCCCGAGGGAGGTAGAAAAAGGTAATCCAGTCTGGACAAGGAGCCGTTAGCGCCAGAGTGGAAAGAATACTCCCTAGCATTCGGGTGTAACTCCCTCCATACATCTCGGAGCCCAAGAGCAGATGTAAAGTTGGCTAATCTAGTAGGAGTGTCTGGGTTGCGATTTCGGAGATGGGAACGGTCAATGTTATCATTCATGGTGTCATTGAAGTCTCCCCCCAGAACGAGTGTATCAGGGTGGTGTTTCCCTATAAGGGTAGTGAGGTCGTCCAGTAACTCCTGTCCCAGCCCAGGTGGAGAATAGATTGAGGCAATAGCCACCGTCTGACCCCAGATCGTTCCCATGACGAACACGTATCGGCCCCTCGGGTCCCGTTCAACAATTTGTTGAATAAATGGGATGCGCTTGTGTATCAGAATGAGGGTGCCCCTGGAGCCCATTGTGTACCCCGAATGAAAGGCAAGGTGGTAGTTAGTCCTCTGAAAAAAGGCACAGTTTGATCCGGCCAGGTGGGTTTCTGTCAGAAGGGCCACATCAGGGGAGTGTCTATTTAAAAATTGCCTGAGAAGACACCGTTTAATTCCCGACCCCATCCAATTCACGTTCCAAATAAGGAATTTCAGAGATTTAGTATGTCGTATGGGTGTTCTGTTAGTCTGTGCGGAGGATACTTATTACACATGATGGGGTTTTCAAGGGTGTAGCAATCAGTGAGAGATGGCGATATGGTACCCGCCTGTATCAGAGGGGCGGGGGTGCTCTGTAAAGTGGTAGAGGGCGTCTTCAACCAGAGATAATGGTTCGTTTGACCTATGAGCATGTGACAGTCTTGAAATAACAAACAAGGTTTTGAACATTCCCAACTCACCCCCACCCTATACTCCACCCCAACACGAAGTACCTGTCGCCCACACATAGCTGAACCTTCAACTTAAGGTGTCAGCTCAAAAACCAGACCCTTGGGCAGGGTCTAGATAAGCAAGAAAGAGAGAGGGGGGGGAGAGAAAGGGCTTGACTAGGGGAGGGATGAGAGCTTCCTCCAGCGTTCCCTCCCTTGCGCCCAATGTCAACATCTTCCATGGTGGACTACTTATGCGTCAGGCTCAGAGGTGCGAAAAGTGCACGCCCACATGTCAGAGCACTGCTCCTAGGCCCCCGGAGTAGGGGACAATAGTCCGTTTAGTGTTCTTCCTGTTCTCCCACTGGCTCCAGGATCTCCTGTCCTTCCCGGTCTGGGTTTCTCCTCAGGGAAGCTCGCCTAGGCCTCGGTCGGGGTCTTCCTCTCGGTCTCCTTGGTCTTGCAGTCCAATCGCCTTCTACATGAGCCTCCGCCCACTTCCATGCCTCTTGTGGGTCATTGAAGTGAACACTAGTTCCTTTATGGTATATCTTTAGTTGGGCCGGGAAGAGCAGGCCGTATTTCACATTCAGTTGAGCCAGTTGTCTCTTGAGTGGTTCAAACGATTGTCGTGCCCGCTGCACTTCTCGGGTATAGTCCGGGAAGAAGGCGATTCGGGAGCCGTTATGGGTAATCGACCCTTGTGATCGTGACAGTTGCAGGAGGGCATCCCTGTCTCGGTAGTTGAGTAGGCGGGCAATGATAGTACGTGGCGGAGCACCCGGGAGTGGTTTGCCCGGCGTCATCCTATGAGCCCTCTCCACTGAAAAAAACTTTGAGAAGGATGTGGCCTCGAAGATGTCCACGAGCCACTGCTCCAAGAATAGTTCCATGCATTGTCCCTCCTCCCCCTCCGGCAGGCCCAAGATGCGGACGTTGTTGCGGCGGGATCTTCCCTCTCCATCATCCACTCTTGATTCAAGGGTTTTAAGGCGGTTTAAAGCTTGGGACAGTTGACGATTGATCCCGCCAATGTTGTCTTCCACTTCAGAGATGCGGTGTTCCGCCTCTCCTGTTCTGGAAGTTAGTTTCTGCAGGTCGTGGCGCAGGAAGGAGACATCCGCCGCCATACTGTCTATTTTGGTCTCCATGGAGGATCAGGAGTTAGCAATGGCCGCCATTACGTCATGTAGGGAAAGAGAGCCGTCCCCCGTGGGGGAGTTCGGTCATGTTGCCGGCACAATGGGTCGAATGATATTATTTATACTGAGTTGGATCCTCTCCGGTGTGTGGTGTTGCAGCCCAGCAGCGGGTCAGACGGAGAGCCGCGGGTCCTCCAGAGCGTCCTCCAACAGGCTAATATGTACTTTTGGTGGCAGGGGCTCGGCGTCCTTTATTGGGGTTTCACGGGGCCTCCAGAGACCGTGCAGGCCTCCGGTGTATCTCACAGTTCACCCGCTAAGTGGTGGTCCCCTTATGCCTCCTATGCGGCACCAGAGTTCGTTTTCTTTATGGAGCGGGGGGGGAACCCACCTACATCTGGCGCGGTTGAGCCGAGCCGCTGCTGTCCTCCATCGCTCGGCGCTGAGTCGAGACGGCCCAAGAGCGGGAGCTGCCTGTCACCGGGATCGCAGGAGGGCTCGGGTCTGTCCGGGCGTCCTCCGGATGTCAGCAGGTTCAAATGGTGTCCGCCTCGTGTACCGCTCCACACCGCACCACGTCAGGCCGCCCCAAGCCCCAGTCATGCGGAGGAGGTCTGCCCTCAGGCCCCGGCGGCCATCTTGGTTTCGCAGTTCGGACGGGGCCGCCGGCCTTCAGCAAACTGTAGATTTGGCCCGTCGGGTGGGCAGATAGGTGCCCAGATTTCAGTCGATCCCAGCCCACAGCTTCACGGGCACAATCGCGGCGTTGGTGTCGCCCGAAATCCCCAGGAATCAGGATAAAAGTACAGGATTGTATCGGCGCTTACGGGAGCTCACTCGGCTCACGTCCGCATCGTTCGCGCGCTAGCCACGCCCCCGAAATAATTCAATCTTGAATCCCATAGGAGCACATAGATGGGAAAGCTTCTTGAGAGAGCTCAACATCCCGACCTATGGTAATAATAAGGAGGATGATAACAGTAATCCCCCCAGGCCGCCATTTACGGTTACGATCACAGCATTAGTAGAGAAGATACATCTAGGGCACCCGGCCCTAACGGCCTACTCAACATCACATTGAAATGTAACCCCAGTTTTTGTGCGGGAGTATTAAAGATCCTCTTTGATAAAATTAAGCTTGAAGGGAGGATACCTCCCTCATGGCAAACTGCCACTCTTATCCCAGTACACAAGAATGTGACCAGAGCAACCCGAGCAATTAGATTGCTGTTGATGCTCGATTGTACCGGTAAACTTTTTGCAGGTGTAATTTTAGAAAAATAACCAGAATGGGCAGAGAAGGAGCATATATTTAATTGTTTCCAAAGTGGTTTTCGGGGGGGTTACTCAATGATACATAACCTGAATATTCTTGACACCTTGCGTACAGCGGCTAGGAAAAAGGGGAGCCCACTGCTGTATGCGTTATACGTAGACTTCAAAGCAGCCTTTGATTTGGTCTGCAGAGACATCCTGTGGCCTGCCCATTTGTCATGGCCACAGGCCCCAGAACACAGAAACCACACCATCTAGTGATGGGGGCAATGGGGCACTTGACTCACTTATGCCCCTTTGGGACCTATAAACACATCGGCCCTGGCAGGACTCAGACCTGATGCCTTTGGTGCCAGGCTAATATAGAGATGTGAGCAGGAACACTTTATTTCAGTGCAGGAGTGCTTTTATTTTAAAGAACTTTCCAGGAGCTGAAAGCCTTTATTCCAGAGAACATCCTCATGTGCTGACTCATCAGGTGTGGTTCCCTAGGCCTGGTCTTCATGTGCTGACTCATCGGGTGTGGCAGGGTGTGGCAGGCAGGCTGAACCTGGTGGGCGTGGCTTCAGAAGCTCAGCTATATAAGCTGCTCCATCCTTAAGGCCAGTGCTTCACGTTACTGTGCACTCGCGTACAACGTGACGCTCACCGCCGCTTGGACCAGTTTACTTACCTTTGAAACCAGGGGTTCTCCTGCATACTCACCTCCAGGAAACCAGTGCTTCATTGCTTCATCTGCAGACTCATCTCCTGGCATCCAGTGATCTTGATCCAGACGCCGCAGCACCACACTCCCCATCCACGAACTCGGACCCTATGAAGAAGAAGAAAGACAAGGTTAGAACATCCGTCCTAGGTCCGCGCCGCATATGAACCCTGCGTGCCCCTAGTTAACAATTTACCAGCTGCAGCTTCGTTCCTCATTCCCTCTGGCTGTCGCCTCGAGCTGCGCAGCTTCTGCCGGGCCGGCAACATCACCTGCAAGGGAAGAAAGCAAGAGTAAACATCAAAAGTGGAACGGACAGCAATACAAGACAACAAACTTTACAATACAACAAAAACAGACGAGGAAAGACAAAGGCAAACGGAAACACTTACCCGAAGTATAGTGGCTTAGTCGCAGCAGGACTGGACTACCACGTGCAAGGGACCAGTGAAGGAACTCGGTCCAGATCATACAAGCGCCCCTGCCAAGAGCAGCAGGACGGAGTGCTCACCAAAACTAAGCAACATGTGAGCTTTTCAGGGACAGCGCATCCCACGGGTGCCACGGTTTGGGAGACAGGGTCTGGAAGGGGATCAGGTGCACAAGCTGGCATACCCACGCCCCCTATTCTCCACGCAGGAGCGGTCCCGAGCAGCATCACCTATTACCACCAGTCACCACATAAGCGCAGAGGGCAAAGTCGGACCCGAGCGACCTCACCCCCCGGAGGGCGGCAACCGTGCCCCAACGCGCCTCCGCAGAGACCAAATGTGCGCAACACTATAATATTATCTAAGGCTCCTTCATCAGAACAACACAGTTTCCCTTAAGATGGATCTACAAGGCAATATGACTGCCTAGGTTGTTCAAAACAGAGAAGTCAAGCAGGGGTGTCTAATGGCTCAGACTCTTTATAATGTGTTTACATACGTTCTACCTGTGACTATTGGTAAGGTATATAACTGTCCCCTGAAAATTGGTGACAAGCATTGTTCAGTCCTTGCATACGCAGACGACTGTGTTATTAGATCACACGCTTTTGGTCTGCGGAGATCTGCTGAAGCCCTATATCTGTACGCTAACAGCAGTGGACTAACAATAAATTTACAGAAAACACAAGTGATGCTATTCACTAATAAAAAGGTAGCACGTACCAGCTTAAAGGTACAGAAACTGGCGATTCCTTACACCCCAAGTTATAGATATTTGGGAATTGATATTGAAACGCAGGGGGACTACCTTCAGTGCAAACAGAACAGAAAGATCAGGGCCGCCCAAATCCCTTCTCTTGTATACCGCTTCACTATTACCCAGCCCGGCTTCACTATATGGCCTGCACGATTGTTATACCAACATGTTCTAGTGCCGATGATGACTTACGGCCTTGAAGCCCTACAAAACATGGACTTAAATTGGTTGCAGGTTGTGGAAGGCAAATATTGGAGAAGAATCTTAGGCCTCCAAACCTGCATATCGATGGCCATCATTAGGCTGGATTAAGGACTGATTTCGTTAAAATCTCAAGTTCGTAAGAAAAGGGCCAAACTATACCTGCTGATGCCGAGTAAATCAGGCAATCCACTTGTTGACATCCTGTGGGTTGAATTTCTAAACAATCTGGACATTTTCTCCTAAAAAACAAGGTTGACATATACTTGAAAGAAATTGGTTGGAATATTCAAGCCGAGGGGTTCACTCAGGGGTCCAGAATTGCCCTCTCCAAAAAAGCGGATCTTTGAGATTGGATAGGAAACTATGCACACTTGGAGAATCTGAAGATCTATCCATTTATCAAGTATATGTTACATACTTAGGATGAACTATCTGCCGTTCTAGCTTGCACCGGGGTAATAAATCAGATACCCCATGCTGAACGGTACTGCCGACTATGTAAGAACCAGTCAATGGCAGAAACTGGGAAACATGTGTTAACAAAATGCCCTAAATTATCCATAATTTACCAGACCCAATACTGTAGATATATTCACAGTCTCAACTCTAAAGCAGAACTAGCTTTCTGGTGGAGCAGCATTAATTCTTTGAACATGAGCCGCCTGGTTGTAATGTACAATGTTTGGTTAGTAGTTGAGTCTACTGGGAATTTCCATTTGAAACAATTTTATGTTGCCCCTGAGATGTCAACATTTACTTGTTGCTGTCTCTCAGGAACCTCTTGGCTACTGACAGTAGGAAGGCCTCTGACTCTCTCTCTCTTGCATGGTCATTTGTGGGTAATTTTCAATCTGTGACCTATTGCTCTTAGGCGTGGACACTTATAATGTAACAGATCTATAGTTATATGAAAATCTAGTTGCGTATCTGTGTTTCTGTTACTTTACTTTTGTGCATATTAATTAAATATGCTATTAGGTTTTATACTTTTTGTGCTGAGTGTAGTTGAGTTATTAGAAACATTTTATAATTAAGTATGTTGTATGTCAGAAATGAATATGTATATTTATGTGTATTTCATGTGTAAAGTGTATTTATAAACTATTTCACATTAAAATAAAGAAAGATACATATATTCCTATAATGAGAAGAGCCACTTGCGTGTGGCTGGATACAACTCAAACTAGTTGTCGCTTTGGAGGAACACTCCGATAAAAATTCTTCTTCAATAGTTGATGATTTACCTCCACATACATTATGTTGATCAACTAGTTTCACACAGTTAACTGTGTCCATCAAATGCCTCTCCCCACATTGCATTTAGATTTGTTTACTCATGGAATCCGGCAACAAATTATCTTCCACTGTCGGTTCCCTTATTCATTACTTCAATGTCGTCATATTGAATTGCAACCTCTTGACTAGTACGTTCAATAGGAAATGATTCAGCACTATCACAGGGGCAAATAACTTATTTCTTTAAATCTCACCAACTGAATTGCAATGTCTGACCGCACAGAGGGCTCTGATAGCGATGTAAATTCTACCTTGTTTTTATCCTCACTAAACATCATCGTTTGAGTGCCGAAATCACATTTGATAAAAAAAAACACTCCTCTACCACAGGCATCAATTTTCTTTTCCAAAGCGATTGAAGAGGAAGAGGCTTTATTGGTATTAACATCTTCCACAAGAGTTTTTGATTGTCCGAACATCTGAGCATGAGCATTTCCCCAAATCCTAACCAGAGGCTTTTTACTTGGCATGGAGGGCTGCTGATTCAGTAGTATGGAGTGAACGCACACATTTTTGGGAGTACCCCTTGTTGTGTTTATTCTTTCCACGTCTCTTCTCTATCAACATCCTTGGATTCCTTGTGTTGCTGCTAACAAACTAGGTCCAGGAATAACTGTCATAGGGACAGCCTGATAGTTACTGTTCAATTCAGTCATCTCCAATATGTTCCCTCAGGTGGCATTAGTAATTTGTGGTTCAAGCGGAAAATGAGGCACCTGAGAAACGGCTTACTCTTTAACATTCCCTCTCACAGTAATTAAAATTTGAGGAACGCTTGTCTGAATGGTTGGTCTTTGAACTAGTGGTTCGGCGGATATGCCAAATTATTTAAAATCTCCAATTTCATAATAATATCACTTAATAGAGTGTGTGCTTGAACCTCATCTCTAATATTGTTGTGCAATTCGACAAAGCAATGAACACAGAGTTCAATGCGGAGATAGATGTAAATGTTAATTTAATCCATTTCATCCACTTCTCAAAGAGTATGGTATATCACAGCACTCATTCTTACTAGTGTTTGAGCCAGGAGACAACCATCTTATTGAGAGCAATTCATTTAGCAATGTTGGGTAGACGGAGTGTGCAACACCACGGATAGGGGACATAGATTTTTCTATCAGTCCATTTCCCTGTGTCCAGCTCCCCTCTTTCTCCATTTCTAAACTTAGCATCAAGGAACCCGTCTCTCCTGCAACGTCAGGTAAGTTTGGATCATTAATATCCGCAACATCTGCTTTGGCCAGAGCTCGGTTTGGGATCCTAGCTCGGACTTCAGTGTTTGTGCTGGTTCTAGGAAAAAAATCAGTAATTCTCTGGCCGGCTATTGGCATCATTAAAGAGTGGGGCAGATGTTTGTTTCTCCGTCGCCTTTTTTATCACCTGGGGTAGGTTTGGATTCTCCAACTCACCCAAAATCTCTGTTAGTTCACAAACCATGTCCTCCTCGGAAAAAAAACCCAGTCTTAGTTTGTTTCCTGGACAAGTGGCGTCCTCGGACACCTTCCTGAACAATGTTCTGGTCCTGCTGAGTGCTCTCAAGGGGGCGATCCGGGGCAATGAAATTCCCAGCATTCCCAATTCCCATTGAAGGCTCCCTATTAGGCGAGTCAGCTTGAACTTCATTAATTGCACCGAAAAATGCTGCGCAAGACTCCCTGTTAGGTAGATAAACTTGTGCATCATTATTAGCCCTTGGAGGAGCAGAGTGACTACGAAGTGAATTGCTCGCTTTATTTGCCATCTTATAAATGTCCCACACTAAGAATTTATACAAAAGAAAACGTGTGACTATATCACCAAAATGATGGTATTTTTTAAACAGGCTCCTTCTCTCGTGGTTTCTAGGTCAATTATATTGCACCCTTTATAAGCCGCTACACTCAGTCAAACTCAGCTAAATTGTTCAGTTACTGAGTGCAGAATCCTCATTTCAAATAGATTACCTTTCAGGCTCTGGAATTCACAACTCAGTCTGTTGATTCACAGCAACACCTGAAGGGGCGCAGAAAGATGCCAAGGTCCTTCACACCCCATCCCCCAGCGGACAACTGCAGTCCGCTTTTCCTTGCGACATCTGCGCTCTGTGCAGTGACTGATCTTATGAAGATAGGACAGGCCAAGTACCATTGTTAGTCCCCGCCTCTAACAACAGTCAAGAAAACAGACTCCAACTTCCTCTGTAGACACAGCTGGAGACAACTTTTCCTTGGCACTTTTCCACGCCATTGCTTGCGGAAACCTGATTTCTAGTTATGGTTACCAAGTGAACACTTTTTCAATATGCCTTGCATAAATCAAAAGAAAAACTGAAGAAAATTTTGTAGCACGTATTTTAAGCCAGAATTCACATTTGGGGGTTTCTATGGCCAATTTCTGAGCCACCTAAACTTTTAGCTTTCTCCCATTTGTCTTTTGTGGTTCCTTGATCTTTTTGGTAGCCAGAAGGACGTTTCTCCTGAAATCGCCTTGCCTTATGTAACTTTACCTCATAAAAGCTATAGGGTAGCCCCTAAGGTGCCCGGTACTGGGGGTGTTTCTCAGCTTCCCCATTTTTGCCTGTGGGTGATTTTGTCAGCCTACACACTTTTTAGGGAGTACATTGGTGGCAGCTATACATTTGTTTTGTTTTCACCACCTTTGTGGTAGCCAATTGGGGACCAATTTCTTTTTAAATCTGCCTCTCTGCCATTTTGTGTTTCAGGGCTTTCCTTTCTCATGGTGACCAAGAGGGAGGCGCTAAATGGCTATTCTGGCCATGTGGGCTCTTGGTGAACCCACAATGGCAGCCTCCATATTGGTCCTAACTGGTTTAGGCTAGTATAGGTTCCTGAACTAGCCCTCTCATTTCCTGTGGGGATGGCCATTGCTAAGTGGTTGGTCATCTGACTCTCTGCACTTTTTGTGATTGGCTGGCTGGCCTCTGGCCAACCCCCTTTCTGAGGGGTGTGTAGGTCCTGCCCTGCCCCTAACTCGCACTTACTGCTGGTCTTGAATGCAGAGGTGGCAGATCTGCTGACCCACTGAAGAAAATGTTATGATGTTTTGTCTGTTTTTGAAACCCTCACTCTGCAATTCTTGCTAAGTGCAATGGCTTTGGTATATCCCGGTTTGGGTTTTCTGTTCAGGATTTCTTAAAAACTACAGGTTACACCCCACATTTGCTTATATGAGCTGTCCACTTTAGGACCATTTCTGGGATGTTTTTACCACTATATCCTGCTGTTTACTGCCAAGATCTTCCGCTTGGCTGTGGGCTGCTGAAGGTGTTCAGAGGGGTGTTGTGAGAGTTCATCTATCTGCCAGATCGTAGTCTTTGTATATCTGCAGGTTCCTCCAGCCGTAGTCTCCCCATCCTGGGGCTGTTTTCTGTGGAGCTAACTTCATCCTTTGTGCCGTGAACCGCCATCTCTCGTTTTCCTGAAGTTTTCCTAATGGGGTATTTCAATCCTGGATTGAAGTTAGATGCCCTGTGTCGCTGGGGTCATTGTTTGTTCAGAGTGCAAGGCACTTGGTCCGGTAGCCTGAAAACTGCACATCTGGAAAAGAGCCATTCACTTACCAGGTTGTTTGGGGACGCTGGTTCCATTTCTGCAGAAACCACCAACATGTGTATCTACCTTGGGGTCCTGAGAAGAGTGATTATTCACAATATTCACCCCTGGCTGGCCCTTTGGTTTGTGTTAGAGATTCCTGGGAGGCAATTCTTAACTGCAATTCCTCATAGACTTTCATTGGGAGTCCTCCTGTTTGACACTTATTTCTGGGGTCCATTTTCTGACCTCCGAAACTCTTCCTTTGGGTCACCTGTGGCCTTTTCTAGGGTCGATCATTGCAGGATCTGCACCTGTGGGGTAGATCTGACTTACCTCAAGTATTTTAAAGTGTGGACATAAAAGGGTTGGAATGTGAATTAAGGACACTGCACTTAGTTGTGTAGATTACTCAGACCCTCCAGGATATTGCAGCATTAAATATCCATTTAATATCCAATAAATATTTTGAGGCATAACAAATTCAGGTTTTTCAGCTGCATTCCTACCTGCGTGTTAGGTTTTATGGTTCCCTAGTTCCCACCACACGCTTATTTTATGCTGCTGGATGTTCTCCTCTGGTAGAGGGCGCATTTACAGACACTAAGGTTGGGAGAATTCTTGCCTAAGTGTAACCCCTGGTTTTCTGGCCATGGTCTGTGCATGGGTGTACTCTTCCCTTCCCTAGAGGAAGGACAGTTCCCGTGGATGCCACCGCCACCCACCCCCCAGCCCGCTCGGTAGGGAGGGGCACTGCACCTGCTAAAATAAAATTGCTGAAAACAGAAGATCGGCTACACCCTGAGTTTTTTTATGACTAACAGACACAGACGCCAGAGTGAACTTTTACAGGGATCCCCACGGGGACCCGTCTTTATGATAAACACTTATACTTTTAAATACTCTTCCCTTTCCAATTACCTAGGATTCCCATGGCGTGAACCCCAACTAAATGGGGACCTGCTATGTCAGCTCACCCTTCCTTGGAGGGGTCTCGGGGACCGTTAGACTTAGTTTGACACAACAGACGCCTTAACTACACTCAGGTACCACCCACATGGAGTGTGAAGCCAGAGGATGGCCTATGTGGATGGTCCCATCTTGCTAGGTGACCTCAGGCAGGCCGCCACACTATCCTGCTGCCTCACGCCAGGGTACCTCCCGTCGACCCCCTTTTTCTTAATGTCTCAATGTGTGTGTGTGTGTATATATATATATATATATGTGTATATATATAGATTTCTGAGGCGGCTTGTGGAATCTGCTTAGATCATATGCTGTGCATAGGCCGACATCTAGTGGAAGCTGCGGAGTATTAGTTTGTTTTTTCGAAACTCGAAAATGGGCGTCGACACAGGGCGTGCCTGTAATACTATCCCTATTGTGACGTCCACTGTACCCATGATCCCTCTCGCGTGTAGGACCCTCGGATTGTTTTTTTCCGCCATACTTGACGGAAGCATTCTGCAGAGTTCCCTGGCTTTCAGACATATTTTGCTAAAAATCAATAATAATTCCCCGTTTCTTCCACTCCCACGTCGAATCATCGAGGTTCGAAGTTCGACGCCGGCCCGGAGAAGAAACAACCGTCGAGAGCTGCATGACATTTTTTGGTCCTCGGAAGGCCGCTGGCCTCGGCCCTGCAATTAGGGAGAGTGGGGGGTGGTGGTAACATACTCTACACTCGTATATATTTTCCTACACACACTAGCCCGCTGCCACAGGGTGCGTATGGAGGGTACCCCTTTCAAATACTGCCCCAAGTGCAACGGCAAGTATCCTTGACAAACATGCCACCTGTAACCTCTGCTTGCCGAGGGACCACCCCAAGGCGAACTGCAGAGCGTGTAACCGGTTCAAGGCTAAGACACTTAAGGACCGCTCTACCAAACTTTGGGCCCTACCACGCCAGGCAACGCGCGGCCATGGAAGCGGAGGGCACCTTCAGTGATGGCAGTGACACCGTACTTTCGGACGGCGAGGGCAATGAGGCGTCAAAAGACGCCCAAGCGCAAGTCCCCGACCTCGGAAGGCTGTCCGGCAGGGCAGTTATGGGGAACACACCCGGCAACACGAGCGCTACCCACACCACTTCTACACTGAGCACTCGAAGTCCAACCGAGACTCGACGCGCGTGTCGAGTTCTCGGAAAGAGGCACACAAAGAGCGGTCCACCGAATCGGTGTCCTCTGGGCGTTTTCGGTCAAGATGGCCTCACGACACCAGGCAACCATCCACAGTTGCCAAAAGTGCCTCACTCACCAAAGTCATGTAGGTACGCTCGTCAGAAGATGAAGCCGACCGGCAGCCCCAGGCCGCCCACCAAGAGTCGGCACCAGCAGACCGTTCGGCGGCTGCTTCTGAATCCCTACGCCCTCAGTCTAAGGAAAGGGACACTACCCCCGAATCTCGACGCCAGGCGTCGAAAAGCTCTGAGAGGGTGAAAACACCAGGGAAACACTCTTCCACTCATGGGGAAGGGGGGAAACAGCAGAAGAAACCATATCACCCTTCTTCTGCACCACAATTACATAAAGACAGCTCTAAGTCTTCTGATAAACAGCTAGCCAAGGCCCCTGCACCAGCCCATAGGTCCAGTCAAGTCGGAGAAGGGGAACCCTCTCAAGAAAGGGTCATTCCCAGCTCCAAAAAATGGACCAGTGAGGATATAGACAGGGTTATGTCTAGAATGTCCTCCCTAGCAGACTTCTACTCCAAGAACCCAGAACACTTCCTCTCCTATACCCCTGACGGTGCTACTCCCTCAGGGTCTAGGGACCCGCAGCCCCCTGGTAAAAAACCTCGGTTTGAGACCCCCAACGCAAGGTCGGTCTTCAGACCCTTTTTACATCCAGCCTTACACCCAGTATAGTGGGGATCCACTACAGGATGAGGATCCAGACTTGTTAACGTTGGACGACCAAACTGGGGTGGACTATTATGGGGATGACGGAGGACCAAGAGGAGGAGGAAGATGACCCAGAAGTCTACAGAATAGACTCCCCGGTAGGCAAAGAACCTCAAGTTAGCGACTCTCCAGTCGACAACCAGCCCCTCCTAAATGAGGTCTTCACTAGAGCGGCAGAAAACTTCTGTCCGCATAGACACTCAAGGGGCACAGGAGGAGAGAGACTTTGCTGAGGAACTAGTAGGAGAAAAGAAACCAATTGCTCAGGCCATTCCAATTCTCAAGTCCATTCAACTCCTTCCCTTCTCAATCCTAACCACACCAGGGCAGTAAACCCCAGAGTCGAGAAATTGTTCAGGGCAGCTCAATCAGACCCGCTCTACATAAGGGGGCAACTGAAGCCTGACTCCCTGGTAGTTACTAATACCCGGAAGAGGGCGGGAACACCTCTATCATCATCTGAGGTTCCCCCTGACAAGGAAAGCAAGAAAATCTACGGGTTGGTAAGGAAGGTAGCCTCCACTTCCTCTTACCAGGCAAGGATTGCCAACTCCACCACTCTGCTGGCTAGTTACAACTGCCACCAGTGGGAGCAAGTAGCTGCCCTCTTCGACTCCGCACCGGAACCCTTAAAGGGCCAGTTGGCCCAGGTTGCGTCGGAGGGGAGAGCCGTGTCTGGTTGCATCCTTAAGGCAACCTTTGATGCCGCAGATAACGCCGTCAGGCTAATAGCAGAGAGGACTGTCATTAAGAGACATGCTTGGTTAAGAAAGTCAGGGTTTAAACCCGAGACACAAGAATCCCTAATCGACATGCGGGTGGAGCCTAATCTACTGTTTGGCAAAGCGATAGAGGACGCATTAAAGAATGCCAAAGATGAGTATGAGACTCTGAAATCCCTGGGACAGTTGACCAACAAGCCCCCTAATCAAAGAGGCAATAGTAATTTTCGTCGCCCACGCGGCCACAATTCACAAAGAGGCTCCAACTATTCACAGGGGCAGGGTACGTCATGGGGTAACAACCAGCACTCTACCCAAAGTTACAGCAGAGGAAACAAGAGGGGCCGTGGTAAGGGTAGAGGCAGCCCCAGCAGAGGCGGCACGCCTCCCGCAAAACAGTGATGCTGCGTTCAGGGTCCTTTCTCACGCATACCCAGTAGGGGGACGCATTACCAACTTCACCCAAGCTTGGGAAGGGATCAAATCAGACAGATGGGTGCTGTCCACAGTGTCCAGAAGATACTGCATAGAATTACTCGAGCCTCCCTGAAACCACCCTCCACATCAAAAAATACATTCCTCAGACCACCAGAAGATCCTTCTCAAGGAGATCGTCAACCTTCTAGCAAAGGACATGATAGAACTCGTCCCGGGCAACCAGGTAAACAAGGGTATTTATTCAACTTACTTCCTTGTGCCAAAAAAAGATCTTACAATGTGCCCGCTATTAGATTTACGCCCTGCAAACAAGTATGTCAAGCCCCAAAAGTTTCGCATGACTACTCTCCAAGAGGTAATCCCACTCCTAAAAAAAAAAAAAGGGGGATTACATGGCAACATTGGACATGAAAGATGCATATTTTCATATTTCCATGTTCCCAGCGCACAGAACATTCTTGCACTTCAAGGTGGACAGTCAGCACTACCAGTTCAAGGTGCTGCCCTTTGGTATAGCCTCGACTCCAAGGGTATTCACCAAGGTACTGGCGGTGGCGGCGGCACACCTAGGCAGGTATGCAATTTGAGTGTACCCTTGTACCTACAAAGTCTTCACTGGTGGACAAGAGAGAACCTGTCAAAGGGGAAACCCTTTTACGATCCAGAGGTACAGGCTGTAGTCACTACGGACGCATTCCTGTCAGGGTGGGGAGCACACCACCTTCACCACACAGCCCAGGGTCTCTGGTCTCACACAGTGGCCAAGAATCATATCAATCTGCTAGAGCTTCTGGCAGTATTCAGAGCACTTCAAGCATTCGAGCCCCACCTGTTGAACCTGTCGGTGCAGATCCTGACAGACAGCACAACAGCGATGTTTTACCTAAACAAACAGGGAGGGACTTGTTCGCCAAATCTGTCCAAGCTTGCCCAGAAAATCTGGAAATGGGCACTCATACGGAACATTTACCTGTCATCTCAACATGTTCCAGGGGATCTCAATTCGCTAGCGGACGTTTTGAGCAGAGATCCCCTCCCAAGACAACACGAATGGTGTCTACTCAGAGAAGTTGTAGAAGACATCTTCTGACAGTGGGGTTTCCCCACTACAGACCTATTCGCCATAAGCAAAAACAGGCAATGCCCAGGATTCGCATCCAGGTTCCCCCAGCCAGACTCCAAGGGGAACGCCCTTTGGATGAACTGGTCAGGGATGTTTGCCTACGCTTTTCCACCAACCCCTCTCATGAGGAAGGTGGTCAACAAGATGCACAGGGAATCGATGACGCTCATCCTACTTGCTCCCATGTGGGCGAGGCAACCGTGGTTCCCACACCTACGCAGACTCCCGTGCTGGTACAACCTACTGTCCCAGCACCAAGGTCAAACAGTGCATCTTCAACCCAGCTCAATTAACCTGGCAGCATGGCTCCTGAAGTCATAGAGTTTGGACATCTCAACTTACTACAGAGATGTATGGACATCCTAAAGGAATCTAGAAAACCTAACACAAGGCACTGTTACTTTGATAAATAGAAAAGATTTGTTATCTGGTGCCAGAATAAGCAAATCAACCCAGTTGATTGCACTCCTTCCAATATTGTCACTTACATGCTCCACTTGCTGGATGCAGGCCTGGTATTTAACTCACTAAAGCTACATCTGGCAGCGTTTTCAGCCTACACCACCTCCCACAACAAGGTTTCATGGTGGAAAGTACCAGTGGTTAAAGCCTTCATGGAAAGGGTAAAGAGACTCCACCCTCCAATTTCAAACCCACCACCTGGTTGGGACCTTAATGTGGTGCTTGCTAAGCTCATGTGCCCACCATTTGAACCCATGCATAAAGCCACTCTCAAACATCTGACCTATAAAACTGCCTTCTTAGTAGCCATTACATCCATAAGAAGGGTCAGTGAAATTCAGGCTCTGTCAGTGCATGATCCTTTCTTTACTGTTAATAAGGATGAACTGGTTCTACGAACACACTCTACGTTCTCACCTAAGTTTATTTCTAAATTCCACGTTAACCAGTCCATCGAGCTTCCGGCCTTCTTCCAAGAACCCAAAAGCTCTGCTGAGGTGAAACTACACACTCTAGATGTGCGAAGAGCGGTCCTCTACTGTGTAGACAAGACCAGGCCGCTAAGGAAAACAGACCAACTGTTTGTCTCCGTAGCTACAGGCAGAGAAGGAGATTGCGCCTCTAAAGGTGCCATCTCCAAATGGATAGTCATTTGTATCCAACTATGTTACTCCCTTTCTGAAAAAACTCTGCCTTTTACGTCAAGAGCCCACTCAACAAGAGGCATTGGGGCCACTCTGGCTTTCATTGCAAATGTACCCCTTGACACCATTTGCAAAGCAGCTACTTGGAGCTCTATTCACACTTTTACTCAGCATTACTGCATTGAAACTCATTCTAAGACAGATAGTCAAGTGGGACAAGCGGTTCTAAGACATCTGTTTGCTCAGGACCCTTCTCACACCCCAGCTCTTTCTTCTAACACTGCTCGCTAATCTATGCACAGCATGTGATCTAAGCAGATTCCACAAGCCTCAGAAGGGATACATTACTCACCGTAATCCTATTTCTGATGCTTGTATCTGCTTAGATTCACATGCGACCAGCCCTTCTTCCCCTCTGAGAGAAGGCGCATGGATGCTTGTAGTCTTATCTTCCTATCTATCTGCTTAGATAATCTGTACTCGCGCTACTCCTCATGCTTCCTCATGTCAGAAATAATAAAATCTGAGGGTCCTACACGCGTGAGGGATCATGGGTACAGTGGATATGATATGATATGGTATTTGTAACGCGCCTATACACAAGTGTTTCAAGGCGCGACGAGGCAGGGAGGGAGGGAAACAAGGGGAAGACAGACAAACGATCCTACTAGGCCAGGTGTCATTCAGATCGTGCAAGTGCAGAGGTAAGGGGAAAAGGAGAAAGTGCAGGGGGAGGAGGTGGGGGGGAAAGTGCAGTACAAGGTAAGTAGCGTAATAAAATAATAAATAATAAATAATAAATAAAAGGGATGGTATTACTGGCACGCCCTGTGTCGATGCCCATTTTCGAGTTTTGAAAAACAAACTAATGCTCTGCAGCTTCCACTAGATGTCGGCCTATGCACGGCATGTGAATCTAAGCAGATACAAGCATCAGAAATACGATTACAGTGAGTAATGTATTATATGGTTAACGTCCTACCCCTGCTTAACTTTTTAAATCTACATAACATTTCCTTTCTATATAACCCCCATTCTACTTTCCCTACTTAAAATACTACTTAATATTAAAATATATACATATAAATACACATATATATATACGTTGACATACACCTTATGTACACCATGTAACACTAAATAAACAGTATGACACAATGGGGGTGACTGCTGCAGTCAGTCAGCCCGTTAACAGTACCTTCAAGGGCTGTCTCTGGTGACCCCAGCACCCTGAGGGCTGGCTGCCAACTGTAAGAAGGGCTGGCCGGGGGCCTGTCGCCTGATGATAGATGGGGGTTTGGCCCTGCTTCCTTCTTCAGGGTGTCCTGGTTCATCCCATGAGGCCACCTGTGCTCTGCCCTGCCCAAGTGGGGGTCTGCCCACCATCACCATGACCTCTTTCATTCATCTGGGTGGTCGATTGGAGTGGGGGCCACCAATGATCACTGCGGTGCCTGCAGCCCTTTTTAAATCTTCTGGGCTGGTCTTGTTGGCTGACATCAGCCAAGGCCCTGTGGCAGTCAACCTGCCCCTGGCATCAGCAGTTCGGCCCCTTGGCTCACTCTTCAGGGGGCTCCTGACAAAAGCAGTAAGGCCCCTTGGCTCACGCTTCAAATTACTCCACACATGCCCATATGCCTGGGGGGCCGCTCGAGGCAGCAGCCCCCAGGTAAGTCTTTTTCTCCTTCTCTGCTGTCTTTTGATTCTCTCTTCCCTCCTGTCCTTTTCTAACTGTCTTTTTCTAACTCTCACTTAACTTCAATCCTCTCGGGATTCTTTTTCCCCCTGGCCAGCCCATTCTTGAGCAGGGGAGGTCTATTCCTTTGTTTTCCTTTCTTTTCTTTATTACATTTCATCCAGTCCCATTGGTGGGCTGGATGGTTTGATCCAAAGCCAAACACATCGAACACACACACACACATAAATAAATAAATAAAACATACCCAACACATTTGATAAAGTACTTTTATTACCCTGGTGCCTGCGACTTTATTTCCAGGTGTTCCCATGCCCCATGGAGCCACGGGCTGCATAAGCATGATTGTTTTTGTAATAGGCTGGTATCTTTTTAATACTTTGTATTAATGTCTAATATACTTATTTGAACTTATCCTTTTATATTCGTGACTTTATTAAAGTATACATTTTTCAGTACATCAGTGAGGTGTATTTTCTTGAGCTATATGTGTGGATTAATTGTGCCTTTGTGTTGACCTTTATCCCTACATGAGTTGGGCCTCATCGCTCTGCCCACATTTAAGAGCAGTTTAGCTTCCCTTACTTGTCAGGTGTTTTAGCCTCCCCCCTCGTGTTAGTTGTAGCATCCTCAACAGTGGGAGTACAAAAACTACCTTAACGTACGATTCCAGGAAGGCTCAAGCTGTGATTATGAGAAGGTAGTTTTGGTTAAGGTTGTTGGGACTTAAACAAGAAGTCAGGCTAGAATACTGGATGTTTTGGCATTTTACACTGTTTAGAACAAAAAAGGATACTCTGCCATTGATTTTATATCTGTTGTTAGTGCAACATGTCACGCAATATAACATTTTATCACACCAAGATACAGGCTTCCTTGTAAGACTTTCATTTGAAAACGTCCATAAGTTAAATTTATTTTTGAGGTGAAATACACAGTTTACTTTATTTAACAAATGAATACTGTTTCATAAAAATGTGGATTCAAGATGTTGATGCAGTGAATCACTATTAGGTAGGGATAGTTTGTGCAGACCTTGATTAGAGCGGTCACCTCTTGGAACTATTTAAAGTACAAATCTGTTTGAATTGGCTTCATGTTGGCAATATTTGTACTTTCTGGTGAAGATACTTTGACTGATTTCACACAAATTTCAAATTGTCAAAACGCCTCCAGAAGGAATATTAACAGATTTCTAAGATCTGCAGGAGCATCCAACATTCAAGCTCTTTGCATCATTGGTTTCTAATGTCAGAAGATCTTCAATCTTCACATGAATTGTCCCACCTTCTGTGATAATTGCATGGTTCTGCAAACCATTTGTACCAAGTACAGCATGTACTTCATAAGTGCTAACTGACCCATGTGACTGTAGTACAGAGTTCGAAATTAAGATTGGATAAGCAAGAGTTAAAAGCAGCTCATGGGTATCCCCCAGGGACCAGGAGCTACCACTAGGGATAGAGGAGTTAGTGCATAGCATCACGTAAATCTAACTTGCACACAAGATGCAAACTTATCATTTTGTCCTTATTTATTGCCCTTTATGCATGCTTTAAATGTATATAGATGTGTCCTATTGTTTATAGATTAACCCAAATACCCAGTCAAATTTACATAGGTGTGTTTTGTTCTGCATCAGTTGGCCGGAGTAGCCAAAAGTAGCTAATGCTAGCTGTTGGTATCAAGCCAACCAGGCTTTATAGGCTACCCGCAGGAGGTAAATGGCTCCCAGCTACCCTGAATTTCGAATCCTGGTAGTAATACAGCAACAGACAAGAAGCCACTTGCCAAAAGACCCTTCTCTATTGTTGATGTTCAGAATGACTAAGTTGCCAAGTACAGGGATGGGAGAAACATTGGTTTATCAAAAAG
Source organism: Ambystoma mexicanum (assembly GCF_040938575.1). Lineage (NCBI taxonomy): Eukaryota > Metazoa > Chordata > Amphibia > Caudata > Ambystomatidae > Ambystoma > Ambystoma mexicanum. The sequence continues at coordinate 226,402,650 of NC_090929.1, forward strand.
GTCTGGAAACATCATTTTTAGCCCTGGATGTTTAGTTATCAGTCCTTTTAATTCCATTAGGGCAGTGACTGCAATTTGGCATGCTCCAATAAGCAGAAAGATTTGGACTCTGTGGGACAGCATATTCAGCTGGCATCCTGTTCCTCTCATGAGCATCTTAGTTAATAAAATCAAAGTAATACTTCTATATCCTGCGTGGGTCCAAAATACCTCGTTCATAGAATTTCAACATATTGTACTAGGTCTCCTGATCAAAATTCCAGTTTGCTGTGAAAAATGGTTACCAAACCATGAACAACAAGAAACGGAGTAACAGAGCCAAGAGGGGATATTTACAGGTGAAGACGCAAATAGATGCGCTCACATCTCTTACTGGCAAATATACAAAAATTCAAAATATATTCTTGGGAATTGATTCCACAGAAGGGAACCTGACCCTGTCAAGGAAGGAAATTAACTCCTCTCAACCTGAGGCCGGAGGCCTACCAAAGTTTTTGCCAGAGCCAGGCCTGCCCCTGAGGTGGTGTGAGGAAGTTGGAAGGGTGCCTGTCTCTGTTCCCTCCACATGTGTCTGGTTAAATGCAGAAAGTGCCACTTGCTATCACTCCATGCCTACTACACATGCTGGCCAGTGTTGCCTCTCTCTGCAGGACTACAACATCTAGAAACCCATACACAGGCAATTCACTATAGAAAGATGCAGCGGCTAATATATAGCAAGCACAGAATTGCTCTTGGGAAGACCAGTGGTCCAGAAGCACATCTTGCCCCAAGAACGAATTCTAAAATTGGCTTTTCGCGTAGCGGGCAGCCATTGCAAGACCCTGGCTGACCCGCCTTCACAAAGGGGGTTCGGTTTAAGGGGATTCTTATGGGTTCACAGCATTGTAACCCACCACCAGGCGAAAAAAGAAAGGAAACATTTGGCCCAGAGAACCAGTTGAGTGGAAGGGACAATGGAAGGGGCAATGTAGGGAATAATAATGGGATACTGGGAGTACAGGTCAGTGTGGGTTGTTCAGGTGGGGTCGGGGTGGGGGCTCAGACAGAAACACCAGGCCTGAGGAAGGATGGTGTAGTAGAGCATGGAGGAAGATTACAGAGTACATATGAAAAGTAAGGTATTGGTTGGTGAGAGAAAGTAATACTTGGGTGTGTGTGTGTGTTCATGGTGATCAAAGAGTGACTGTAGATTAAGTGTTAGTGAGTGGAAGAGGTGAATGAGAGAATGAAAGGACGGTGACTGAAGAACGGGTGGAGAGAGCAGTGGGGAGTAGTAGAAAGAGTGGGAGAATAGTAGTATGCTGATATACATTAAAGGGAAAGAGCGGACTAAAGACGGAAAGAAAAGGGAGTGGGAGTAGAAGCAGGGACAGTAGAGGAAAAGGAAAGTCGGGAAGTACATCAGCGCCTAGATGCCCCAGGGTTAGGTGCGCTTTACAAATGCCAAAATAAATCAATAAAGCTAGGTACACAAGAGCTTGAAAGACGAGGACCGAGTGAGACCTAGGTGATGGGAAGGCAGAACTTATCAATGACATCCTTACTGTGGGGATACCAGTTAGGATCCACCTAGATTGATCCCGGAAAGGGGGGTAGGGGAGATGAGGCAGTTGCCTTTCCGTCCTTACACTTAGAAAGTCAGAGTTTTAGATGGTAGGGGTGCCAATCTCTGGTTAACATCTTGGGAATTAGGGTTGCCTGATCTAGGGAGGTCAACAGCCGTGGTAGACGAGAGGGGGAACAGCCCTTAGTGAAATCCTATTCATGAGTCAAAATAAAAACTCTTGAACTGTCTTTGAAAGTTGGTGAGATAAAATACATTAGAAAACGTCATAAGTAGCGCTACAAAATAGCATATTGGATTGATATATTACAATTGACATAAGTGTACAGATACATTAAGTAAAATATACATCAGTAGCTTGATCCCTCAGATCTGAGATGCTAGAGATTCTTTTTATGGACATCATTGTTTAATGTACTAAAAACTAAATCTATATTATGTTAATGCTCCACGTGTTTCTGCCCTGTCTCGCTTGCATTGTCAGACATTGGGCCTCATTCAGAGGTCAGCGGTAACCCGCCGGTGCCTCTAGCGGGTTGCCGCCGACCCAGACGCACTGAATCTGCCGCCTGACTTCCCGGTGCAGCCGGGACATTACAAGTCCTAGTGGCGCGGGAAGTCAAGTGGCAGATTCGGTAACTCCCCATTCCCGTGGAGTTCGGAGATGGAAGCACCGGCACAGTTGCTAACTTTGCTGGTGCTTCCGTGAAAAGTCTGCCTGCAGGGGCCGTTGCTCAACGGCCCCTGTAGGCAGACTCGTAGTGTGCAGACTCGTAGTGTGGCTTACTGACACCCTTGTTTCCGGACCGCCACACTCGTAATGAGGCCTGTTGTCTCGTGGTGTTGTGTGTCAGCGTAAGAGCCCAACAGGCTACATTCTGAATTTTGCTCAGGGATTCATGTTCTATGTGTATTCTTCAATTCTGGGTTTATCAAAAAATAATGTTGAACATTTAGTGATTAATATAAACCTTACATTTTCATTTTTTATTTGTGAGGGAATCGTAGTTCCACTATGAGGGGTTCATTTTACCTATACTACTTTATTTAGAAAAAAGGGCAATCTACGTCCCTTGATTCGTAATTGCGTTCTTGAGAGGAAGCTTTGTATTAGTCTGTGAAAAGCACAATGAAAGACATATATTCTTAAAGCTAAATGGACTTCGAAAGAGATTCTGCCAAATCTGCTGTCATTTTTCTATAAAGAAAAAGTATCTTAATATTAAATGAACTGGGTTCCTTTTTCAGTAAAATTTATTTGGAGACTGTAAGGCTTCTCTACATGTTAGAATTCAGGCATGACTTAAGGGGTTCAAAAGCCCAATCCTTATTCCTACTATACATCTCTAATAAAGTAGATGTTCTTTTGGCAGAGACTGGTATAGAATCTACTCTTACCCATGTGGACTAACTTTGGTATTCATGTGTTCAGTTGCAGAAAATGCATTTTTCGTTCCAACGAACGCCATGGGCCAAAATCAAAGTATGTAGAGGGAACACCAAGAAGTACAAACATAAAATGGCTTCTATACGAAATAACTTGCGTGATAACATTATGTAATTATGTCATCATGCGTTGAACACACCTATGTGTTGTGTTATTGTTGTCTAAAGAGCATGCAGGTCTTGACCCATTTTCAGATATAGATCTGAATGTTGTTTCTTGTTTTAAATACAAGAGACTTTTCCGTAATGTTAATGAGCATTACAAAAAGTTGATATAAATTGCTTATAAGTCAGTATATAAATTCACTTCTATAATTGCTCTAGCTGGTACTCCAACAGATTGTACAACAAAATGAACTGTGCAGTATATGATATACCTTCATTTATACCTTTTTGACTATTGTGCCCAAAAATGCGATTTTGCTCCAAACCTAATTTCGAAGGGATTGTGTCCTCCGACGTATTCCTTATCTTGATAATTGATCACTTCCAGCTTGCTAGCCTTGGAATTTTTTTTTCAGTAGAGGGCGCTACGCGTTGACGTCCCTCGAGTTGGTGCCCCTCGACAGCCTCCGTATTGGCGCCGACGTCATCATGCGTATAAATAGACTCGCGCAGCGTCCGTTGCTCAGTTCCGTTTTCCTGCGCTTTGTGGGCCTCGGAATCGTGTTGCTCAGTTCGTTCTTCAAGTAGATTCTACTTATTCCTCGAAGATATCTTACTCTATTCGATGGCTTCCTCATCTGTACCGTCGACCCCACGGTCCGGCTTCAAAAAGTGTTGTGATTGTGGAAAGAAAATGTCATTGGCCGATCCTCACAGGTTTGTGTTGCCTGGGATCGGAGCACCATTGTTCAGAATGCGAGGACTGCATGTCCATGATGGCGAACGCCTTGAAGGAGCGTAAGGGGAAGCTCGAAAGAGGTAAGACTCTTAAAGCTTCTACTCCTTCGAAAGTTTCCTCAGCAGAGTCGAGACATTCGTCTCCTCGTTGTCACAGGAAACATTCCCGTTCAAGATCTCGAAGCGGTTCCCATCAGTCTTCGAGATCCAAACACTCGAAAAAGAGGCGTTGTAGATCACCCTCTTCTTCGTCGTCTTCCGTTTCCCCGGAAAGGGTCACCTGCCCCACGAAACACAACTCTCCAGCTAAGTGGGAGGAATTCTGAAAAAGATTCTTAGCGTCTTCGAGAAAGCGGCCTCGACCCCCTCGGAGACGGCTAAAGGTGATACCCTGGGTGAAAGACCCGAAAAATCGAAATGCCGCTAGTCGTTGCACCCGGCGAAAGAAACTGCCGTAGAGCATCATGAACCCTCGAGCAAAGGTAGTAAGACCGCGTCCTCGACGCCATTATCGAAGGGCCCATCGACACACAGATCGGTCGAATCGACGCCGTCTTCGACGCCGATGTCGACGCCGATAAAGGAGAAACCTACTGCTGTCACTAGTCATACCGAGGGTTTCGACCATGACCTCGAATTTCGTCGATAACCTCGACGACTCTGAGTAGGATTCCGATCCTCTTGAGTTCTTCGAGGTCTCTTCATACCTTTTCGACGACTTTTTCGGTTTCTTCGAAGCCTTTGACTTCCGCGTCGACAACTTCGACGTTTTCTCAACCGGTTACTACAAGCTTTGACCCCTTCTGCTTTAGAAATGGGTTTTAAGCCATTTCCAAGGTCAGATTATTTCAGAGCCTTGTCCTCTTTTTATGAAAGATCTTTTGGGTTGCAGAGGACTACAACACCTGTACCAGAGCAATTTATCTCTGTAAAAAATAGGTTGAAGGACCCTCAAGAATTCTTGCATGATGCAAGTGGGTTAGACACTTCCCCAGAAGTAGAATTTGCCAAACCAGACCCAGGGGAACATGCTGAGACCCCTTACAGAACTTTAATGGCCACAATAATAGAATTCATGGGTTGGTCTACACCTTCACCTTCTTTTTAACAAGATGATCTTACAGACATTTTAATTAAAGGCCCACAGGAAGATCCTGTGGTTCCATTTCATACTGCCTTACAGAGGAAAATATCGGCCAGCTGGGAAACTCCTGAGGTTATCCCGGCAGTTAACAAAAAACTATCTGCCAAATATAGGGTATCTGCTTCTGACCCTGAATATTTGTCCAAACATCCAACTCCAGAGAGTCTGGTTGTTCAAGCAGCAACTTCATCGAACAGTAGATCTGCATACCCTACTGTTCCACAAGACAGGGATGATAAGAGATTTGACGCTATGTCAAAAAAGGTATTTTCTGCGTGGAGCATGGCGCCTAAATACCATTAATGCTACTTGTACGCTCGCAAGATTCAGCCATACACTTTGGGAATGTGCTTCATCAGCGCCTGACTGCCTCCCGGAAGGAGAAGAAAGGGAAGCTTTTTTGAACTTCATTAAAGATGGTAAAGACGTAATGTGCGAATCTCTTCAAACTGGCATTGATTGTGCTGCCAGTATCAGCAGGGCCATGGCGGCAAGTACTATAATCCACAGATTTGCGTGGTTGCGAAAGTCTGGTTTTGCTCCAGATGTACATGCCAGACTTTTGAATATGCCCTTTGACGGCTCTTCATTTGGTAAGAAGGCTGATGACAGCCTAGATAAGTTAGACATCCAAGGCAGCAGCAAAATCCCTTGGAGCTGCAATCCGTCAAACTCCCTATCGCCCCTCAGGAACCTCTTGGAGAGGTAGGTCCTTTTGTTTTTATTCCGCATTCGGAAAAGGCAGAGGACAGCCGGCTTAAAGAGGCCAAAAAAGATTCACCCGAGGTGGACGGGTTAAAAGTACAAATGTCGCAGCAGGTGCCTCTTTATCCTCGGCATCTGCGTCAGCCGCCTCTAAATCACTCTGAGGACTTTCCTCACAAGACACTAGTAGGGGGCAGGTTAACTCAACATCTGACGGAATGGCAGGCTATTACGTTAGATGCTTGGGCATTGGAGACAGTTGCCCAAGGTTACTGCCTGCCTTTTCTACGCACCCCTCAGTCATCCACCGGGGAACAACTCTTTGAAGTTTCCAGATCCGCTCCTTTTGCAGGAGATTCTAGACCTGCTGGAGAAAGGTGCCATAGAACCGCTACCTGTAGCAGAGAGGAACAAGGGTTGGTACTCCCCCCTACTTCCTGATACTGAAGAAAGACGGAGGACTGAGACCTATCTTGGACTTAAGAGAATTGAACAAGTTCCTCAGGAAGGACAAGTTCAAGATGGTAACTCTCTCTCAGATCCTTCAGGCCCTCCAGCTTCAGGACTGGCTGGTATCTTTGGACCTTCAGGATGCTTATTTCCATGTGCCAATCCATCTCAAACATAGGAAATACCTGAGGTTTGCAATTGGTAACTCTCATTATCAATTTCGAGTTCTGCCATTTGGGCTGACCTCCGCCCGAGGGTCTTCACCAAGCTAATGTCAGTAGTGGCTGCAAGTCTAAGGAGGGAAGGGATTCACGTCTACCCCTACCTAGACGATTGGTTGATCAGAGCTGTATCTTTGGAACAAGCTCAGATTCAACTAGATTATGTCTGCCACTTCCTTCACCACAAACTGGGCTTCTCCCTCAATTTAAAGAAGTCACAGATGATACCATCACAGAGACTCCAGTTCATCGGAGCGGTCCTGGACACTTCCCTGGGGAAAGCCTCGCCACCAGAGGTGAGGGCTCAAGATATTCTGCAGATGGTCACCAAGTTTCAAAATGCCCAACGTCTCCCAGCCTTCGACGTTTTGAGGTTGCTAGGCCTCATGGCATCCTGCATCTTCCTTGTGCCAGAGGCTCGCCTGAGAATGAGATCTCTCCAGTGGGCACTAAGAACTCCGTGGTCGCAATTCTCAGGAAGAATGTCAGATTTCCTTCAGGTTCCGGACAAAGTGGCTCAAGACCTTCAGTGGTGGGCCTGTCGGGAGAACGTTTTAAAAGGAGAACTGTTTTGGCAACCATGGCCGGAGATAACAGTAGTCACGGACGGGGTGGGGAGCCCATGCCAACGACTTGACCATCAGCAGTCGTTGGTCTCCATCGGAGAGCAGACTACATATCAACCTGTTGGAGCTTAGAGCCATCAGACTAGCACTGAAGGCTTTTCTTCCATCTGTACAAGGGAAAAATGTCCTAATAATGACGGACAATACAGTGGCCATGCACTACCTCAACAAAAGAGGAGGCGTAGGATCACTACCACTGTGCAGAGAGGCGATGCAGCTCTGGTTTTGGGCAATTCAAGAAGGAATCTCTATCAGCAGTTCACTTAGCCGGTGAGAAGAACTTGACAGCGGACGCTCTAAGCAGGCAGAGCACAGTCTCTCACGAGTGGGAGATAACTCGGGAAGTCCTTCGAGAGATCTTCGGCCTTCGGGGAACCCCTCAAGTGGATCTGTTTGACACCAGTATCAACAGGAAGTGCGATCAGTTTTGTTCAAGGGAATTTCCCCCGAGAGGAGCTCTAGGGGACGTTTTTGTGGTAGACTGGGAGTTTCCACTTCTGTACGTGTTTCCTCCAGTCCCTGTCATTCCTCAGATGATCAGGAGGTTGAGAAGATTCCGGAAGACTATGATCCTAATTGTCCCAGACTGGGCCAGGAGAACGTGGTACCCGGACCTTTTGGACATGTCCATCTGCCCTCCAATTTGTCTTCCACACAAGGAGGATCTTCTCTCGCAGAAGGGAGGTCAGGTTCTCCATCCAGACATCAGAACCCTCAACCTTCACGCTTGGTTTCTGAAAGGTTGAGATACAAGGATTGGGACCTCCCAGATGACGTCATGGAGGCGTTGCTTTCAGCCAGAAGGCCAGCAACAAAGACTTTATACTGCTGCCGTTCGAACACATTTTGCAGCTGGTGTAGAGAAAAGAATATTGAACCCTTTTCATGTGGTACACCAATGATGTTATCTTTTCTATGCTATTTGGCGAATTCAGGTCTTCAAGTTGGTACGATCAGGGGCTACCTCGCAGCGCTATCGATCTTCAAGCGCACTGCGGGAGCCATCATATTTCAAATTAACCCTAGTAATACAATTTCTGAAGTGGTTAACTAATGTCTATCCTCCGAGACCGTTCCAAGTTCCCTTATGGGACTTAAATTTAGTCTTACATTTCCTGATGGGTACTCCTTTTGAACCACTCCACTGTTGTTCGTTAAGATTTCTCACCCTTAAAACTGTCTTGTTAGTGGCTTTGACATCTGCCAGGAGGGTGAGCGAATTACAAGCCCTTTCTTGTAAACCCCCTCATACAATTTTTCACAAAGACAGTTGTCCTACAAGTGAAGCCTAATTTCCTCCCAAAGGTAGTTTCTGAATTCCACATCACTCAGAAGATAACCTTACCTTCATTCTATCCCCTCCCCCATCCTCGGAAAGAGGAAGAGAGGCTACATATGCTGGATCCAAGGCGAGCCTTGAGTTTTTATATCAGCAGACTTGCTAGGATTAGGCAAGCAGACCAACTGTTCATAGGTTACACAGGGCACAAATTAGGATTGGCAATCACAAAACAGACCATTTCCAGATGTATAAATTTAGCTATTCTAGAATGTTACAAATTGGCAGGGAAAGAGCCCTCTCAAAATCTTAGGGCTCATTCAACCAGGGGTATCGCAGCCTCTTTGGCCCTCCAAAGAGGGGTACCGATTCGAGACATATGTGCGGCTGCCACATGGTCATCCGCACATACCTTTACAAAATTCTATAATCTGGATTCCTCCTCTAGGGAAGTGACTAGATTTGGCAAAGCTGTGTTACACTCTGTTCATTCTTAAAGGGGAATATGGCAATTTTACTCCCACCTCCATTTACACACCACTGCTATGGGAGTCTATCAAGATAAGGAATATGTCGGAGGACACAATCCCTTCGAAGAACAAAGTTACTTCTTACCTTGTAACGTTCTTTCGATGGGATGTTCCTCCGATGTATTCCTTATCGCCCCTCCCATCCATCCCCTCAGTAAAACCTCCCTTGTGGTTGCAGCTTACGCTCCTTCAAGGTCAATAACCAATTCATGCACAGCTACTCTTAAGCTTCCAAACGGAACTGTGCAGCTGACGCTGCGCGAGTCTATTTATACGCATGATGACATCAGCGCCAATACGGAGGCTGTCGAGGGACACCAACTCGAGGGACGTCGACGTGCAGCGCCCTCTACTGAAAAAAAATTTGTAGGCCAGCAAGCTGGAAGTGATCTATTATCAAGATAAGGAATACGTCGGAGGAACATCCCATCGAAAAAACGTTAAAAGGTAAGAAGTAACTTGTTCTTCTTAGCAATGACCATTTGAATAATACCTTTTAACTTTCTTTGAAATTGTTTATTGAAATTCATTGTTTTTATATCCTAAAGAAATATGGGGCTTTTCCATAGCTTTGTAACTCTTTTTCTTCTATTTGTGGCATCCAGACAGTGGGAGTCATTGTGTGAATAGTCTGGGCTATGCCTATTGGTTTCTAGGTTACAGAACCATGCCATTGTTTTACCTTGTCAGAAAGATTTCCATTTCTGGAAGATTGATGGTTTGTTTTCCTTTGAATATTGCCTGGCATTTGTTAGTTAGCCCTTTTATGCATATTCAAGGGAAACCTTTAAATCCATCTTGAATATTTCTGTTTCTTACATTCACACCCCACACTCCTCTGTAGCCCTGGTTAATATGATTTAGAAAGGTTGAAACTGTGGCATCTTTGGATGAGAGTGCACTGAAAAAACCCTCAATTTTTAATGAAGTTCGGGCCGGCTGCTTACATTTTGGTTTGGGCCCTGGTTGTGGGATAGTTGTTAAGGAAATTCAAATTTAAACTCCCATAGGACATTGTTGCTCCCATCCACAAAAGAAAAACCTGGTTGGATTGCCACCGAACATGGATTTGAAACAGTTGTCATGTTCAACTTCGAAACCTGGTATGCTGAAAATCCATCCAGCCGAGAATGCATTCCAGTGAATCAGCTGGGAATGTCTTGGGCAGGTTCTTACACATGTGTTTTACTACATTTTTTAATTTGTTAATATATACACTGCAGCACCAATGCGAGAGTCATTATTGTGGGGGGGGGTATTATCTATTTTACACGTCTCCTTAGTGCTCGAGATGTACTCACCGCTAATTTTTGCAATTTCTATGGAGCCTTTCACCTTCAAGTTGCAGACTGTACAGTTAATTGCTCAATTGCTGTTATCCAATTTACATATGACTCCCAATCGATATAAGCATCTTTATTTTAGGATTAAACTTGCAAAGGATACTGTTCATATTGATGCTCAACATCTTACTCAGCTCACTAGGAACCTCAGACACCTGAGATATGGACTACGCTACCCTTAGGCCTAATTGGTAGGATAGACCTTTTCAGAACTCTCCCTAAATGTTTGTCTATCTTTTGGTCGCTGCCTATTTTTATTTTCCACTCATGCTCAACTTGGTGATCTGATCAACAGATTTATTTAAAGTCATGAGATGGGCATGTTAAAAATTACTTTTACAATAAAGGGCATGTGGGCTTTCACATATGGACCTTTAATATTTAACATTAAAAATGGTCTTTACAGAGTTACAATATTACAGATTTACTGTAGCCCGGTCTTGTTCCCCACACAGATTGTGGCCACTCAGTTTCTGGGCAAAGAGAGACACACTAGATAATAAAAATGAATGGAAGAGGGTTACACTAATGTAACTTCAAACCTGTTTATAAAGTCATTCACTGGATACACATTTCCTATATTAATGCATTCACCACAACAGGGTATCCTATAGGATAGCCAGAGATGTTTTCAGACATTTGTAGTAGACTATGGTATGAAATGGATTTCATACTGTTGGATAACTATATCAGGGAGGGACCTTGCATTCTTTTTAGTTACTGATCGAATTTCTAACCCACAGATTTCCTCCTTGAAATAATTCCAAACCAGGAGTAATTTGCAATCTACTGCTGGTGTTAGTATTACTAATCATAAACCAGAGTATAATCAGTTACTGTACAGTAGGAGTGGTTCTGCTGCCAGGTATTACCAGATATGTATGGCCCAAATAGATTGAACGAAGGCCCTGCAAAAGTTAGTCTGTAATCTTACCATCTCAAAATAAAATGAGCAATTGTTGAATCTGACCTGATTTGACATGCTCCTATAATAGCCCTACATTTCCTGCAGCACAAAATAATGTTCTATCTGTATTTTACTGCACATTCTTTTTTTTATGTGCCTGAGTTGATTGTATGCTGGATGAATGCTACTGCAATGATTTATGATTTGTAATTTCTTAAACTTTGCCTTTGTATTAAGAAGGAGCTGATACTGGATATTGGGGTTGTAGATCTTGCCCTGCAACCTGGTCAGCAAGCCAGGTCTCCAACCAATCTGTGATGTTGACACTCTGATAGGCGAAGCTAATCAGAGTACCATTTCTGCTTTGCCCAAGCTGGAGCGGTGTCCTCTAAACAGTATGGTCTAGATGTGCACCACACCGCTACAGGCATGTATCTGCCACTACTGTTAATTCTGGTTCTGTTTCCTGGAAAATGCTGTTCCTTAGTCATTCCTGCAAAATTCTCATTTTTGAGCATTTGCAGAATCATTGTACCCACAAAAGGTTTTACCATTCTTGCTGTCTACGTATCTTGCATAGATGAATTTTGGGCAACAGAGACCACAAATCACTCCTCCAACGGGATCATATTCATTTTTTCTGTGCATCAGTACTCCCAGATAATTAGCCTTCTTCTGTAGTTGATACATATACTGTATGCAATTTATTGGCAGTCTGAGGCATTGCAGAATCAGAACTGTGAGATCTAGATCATGTTTCACTGCATCAAGTTTTATTTCTTCATTTTGTGTGCCAAGTCCTTTCTGTCACTTTGCTGTTTTGATTCTTCTCCAACAGGAATCCTCACCACCTCCCTACTTAAATTGGCATTGCAGCCCTAGAACCACCTCCTCTCTCACTGTTCTTTCCGGCTTTTATTTCTCCTATGGTGCTGCGCATCGTATCATGTGATCATGTTAAAGGGAGACCTAGTTATGGTTGCCTGCTTTGCTTGGTATTGATATGGCAGGGAGCAATTCACCTCACAGTTCAAATTGCTATCTCCCTAAAAAACGACCACCATCTCCCATGTGGGTTACCACTTCCCTGTCAGGAGCCTCAAAACCTGCTTCAGAAAGGTTCTGGTAGAATCAATTAGTTACGACCATCCAAAGGGAGGAGTGTTTTTAAGATACTTTGCGATTCAAAAATATGATTTGTCCCAAAGTCTTCAACCCATTCTAGACTTCAGATATTTAAACCATTTCATAAAGAGAACAATGTCAGTATATTTGCACTGCAACCTATAACTCCAGCCATACAAAAAGGAGATTGGCTATCTGCAAGACGCATACTATCACATACTGCTGCAAACCTCACACAGATTTCAAACATTCCAGCTATGATGATTATCCATTCAAGATCCTTTCCTGCAGGTTGAGGTTGGCACCAAAAAGTTCTTGGCAGTAGTACACTTGACAAAGCAAAGTGCATTTTTAAACATGTATCTGGATGACTCATGAAAGAACAATGCTAGAATACATAGTGCAGCGTCTCTACTCGTCAGATCGACAATGAATTGAAAATGTTGGTACCTCAACAGTGGAAGATTGCCTTTTCCTAGCGCTACCAGGTAAAAAGCTGAGTTTTTCTTTGCATAAAAGGTTTATTCGGATAGAGATAATGCTACTGTACATCCTGGGCACAATGATTGTGCATTTTCCTAACTGCATTTAAATTGAAGAATAGGATCTAGCATGCACATCTAATTAACACTCCCTCGTTCAATTGTGAATAAAACCCTTTCATCTGAGCATATTTTTCACAAATTAAAGAATTCTCATTAGGACTACCTGGCTAACAAAAGTCAATACTACCGGGTGTAAAATAAAAGTGCATTTCAATGGATATAACATGTGTATCATTATAAACCCACTGTACAGAATTGCACAGTCTTCACATTTACATGATCTGGCAAGTTGTTATATCTATTTTATCCTCTCTTTAGCATGCACTACGGTTATTGGCTTTTGGTCAGATCTACAAAGTACTTCAAATGGACCCACTCCCATCAAGCAAACCGTTTCAAAGATATTCATGGTCGAGCTCGGAAAAAGAAGGCAAGGACAATTTACCTTTTTAGAATCAATTTTCTTTTGTAAATACATATTGCAATTGCATGTGTTTAAGTTTGAAGAATACTTTATTTTGCTGAATGAGGACATTCTTTAGAGTTCAATGATTTCAGTATCCTTTGTCAGGGGTTTGATTACTGAAAGAGTTTTTTCATCTTTTACTATAACTAGAAATAGCCATCTGGTCTAGGCAACAATGACACTGAGATGAAAGGCCCAGTTTACCAGCACTCAAATAGCCCATTTCAAATACTGCTCCAGAATACTTGCTAGATAACAGATTATAGTGTAAGGTGTTTTGAGACTTTTTCAAAGATTGACACGTACTATTTTAATGTATGATTTGTCAGTGTTGTTCGGACTATTACAACTGGCAGTGCTTAATTTGTGCCGGTGGCATAGATGCGCACAACGTGCGGTGTGTACTCTGTTTTAACTTTAAGCATTATCCAAAACTTTTGTTTGTTAACTCATTTCTGTTGGATAATTTATCTCAAACTCAGCGCTCTGCTTGCAGGCCCGGGCCAAGCCCCTCCCGGCTGCCTGTTTACAGCAGCGCACTGAAAGACAACAGAACAGCCAATGAAAACGAACATTCTGCGTTACTGGGCAGTATTTGATACATTCTGTATATTAACACATAATGTACACTTTTCATTGGTTGTTTGCCAGCCAATGAAATGGTCACTTGGTCACGTGTGGTGTGGGGGTTGGCACAGCGCCACCTACACTTTAGAGTTGTTAGGGCATGCTGGAGGTGGACTCGTCTTGTGACTGAGTCTGCTGTCTGATGTAGCTAGCCTGTGGCCCAGTTGTTTGCCTTGTCCTCAGCCCTTGGGGGTCGACGGATTGTTTGTTTCTTGTGTGGCACTGGCCAACCCGACCCCCCAGACCTGCAGAGACACCACAGCCAGCACCGACTCCCATCTCCAAAGGCAGCCGCAGCTTCAATCAATGGTAAGTTTGTGACGACATGAGGGATGAATACATAATAAATAACATCATGTAACTTGTGGCACACAAATTCTACTCCAATTCCCTCATTTCCCCTTACTCGTGCTTTCATGTTCCTCATAAGGATCTGTCTTACTTGGCTCCTTCCTAGATGATCTCTTTTCTCTCTCATTCCTTGTCACTTTTCTCTTGCATTCCTTGACACACTTTCGCATTCCGTTCCACTCCCCTTCCCTTCCTCCAAGACTGTCTTTTAACTCTTTTTGCATCACTCCTGTGCATTCGGTCTCTCATATCCAGGCTCTTGACGCTCTCCCTATCTTTTCTATTGGCTTTGTCTCTCTCCTTCAGTCTCTTAGTGCTGTCACTACATTCAATCTCTTGCTCTCATTTCACACTATCATTCGCTCAACTCAGCCTCTTCCATTTCCATGGACGTATTTTCTCTATTTCGCTCATTCTCGCCATGCGCTTAAATTTTCTCTCCCTGTTATTCAATGTTGATTCTGTGTCGCCCTTCTGCTATCTATCTCCCTGCGCCTTTCTGATTCAGCCTCTTCTCTTCCTCGCATTTGGTGTGTCGTACTGTTCATCATATGCGGTCCACCCCCCCGCCCTCCCCATAACAAAAAAAAATCGACCCTTTTTTTCGATCCTTTTGGAGTCGAAAAAAAGGCATTCAATCCTTTTGTTTTCGAACTTTTTGACCTAGAACCCACAAGACCTCCACATCAATATGCCAGCCCAGCACCTTGCTCAATACCCTACCTAGACGAGCCATCGCGATACTGTTTCTTCCTTCTAAACACTCCCTTATCCAGTGATCTTCAAACTATTTTCCAAACGTTCCGTGTTTGCCTCGATTCTCCTCCCGGACCATTATTGGTCTATCTGCATCTTTTATTACACTTAACCTGGCTCTCCCTATCATACTGTCAGTGAAACCTCCACCGGAAGCATTCAATAAATTAGCTTAATGGGCGAGTAAGAAATCTATTTTTGCAAGCTTCCCGTTGAGATGGCACATTCCCTGCTTGTTTCCGAGTCAGGGGGAGGTTGGTAACACCCGCCTCTATCTGAATAACCTATGAAGTACCAAATGGTCACAACATTGGCCCAGCGGACCCTTCACACTAATGAACAAACTGATGAGCTTGTGATTGATGAAATGAAAGAACCACATAGAAATGTTTGGCACCAGATTTCTCCTTACCAATGCACTCTCAATCGCCAAACATTCTTTCAAGCTCTATGATCTTCTATGCAATGACAACATAGATTTGCTCTTCGTCACAAAAACCTGGCTCTCAGAAGAACACAACCATATTCAAACCATTCCTGCAGGCCCAATAAGTCAGCCAGGAGAGGAGGAGGAATTGCTCTTATTCACAGAGACTCTGTCCAAGGTACAACTCCAATTTTCAATAACATTATGCAATGCAAATCTCTCTTCTTAATTTGCACTTCACAGTGGTGAACACTAAGCTTCCTTCATTTGTATATATGTTATCTTCCTTCACAGATAATCTGGTTGACCACCAGCACCTTGCCATACTGGGATACTTTTACATCTGGCTTCCGATGGAGGATTTTAAAATCTCTCTTGTGGTAGGTCAGAAGGAGGCCGACAAAGAGGTGGCATTTCTACCTGTGATTTTATTCAAATTATGAACAAAAGTTCTATCTATCCCTACCAAAAAGGTTTTTTTCCCTGCCTAACTGAAATCTAACTAGGGTGTTCGTCATCAGTGATGTAGTCCAAGTCAAACTAGCCCATCCTCTGTCCAAAATTGACCCTATGCTGGCACTAACACTATGGATTGTATCAACAAAACCGAAGGGGCGTTCCAGGAAATGACTCGCTTCTCCTGGAAAGGCCTTGTCAGCCATAATCTTGAGATAGTTCCTTGTGATGTAGTTCATCAGTTCCTTTAATTCTTCGAGGGGACTCTTCCACCTTCTCTCAAGTATCCCTTGTCTTGGTTTATTTATAGTTTCTCGTTTTCCCACTTGAGGATCTTGGCCTTTATTCCTCTTTATTTTGCCTCAATATCTCTCTCACTTGTACTTGTTTAACAGTTTCTCATTCTACGGAGACCAGAGTTGCTGGTCTCTCTTACCGCTTTATCTTCGAAATGTCTCCTTTTATAGGAACCACCATGTTGGTACTTCTGTTCCTCTTTGCTATTGCTTTGGTCATCGCAACAACTGAGACGAGAATTATCAGTCTTTTGAATTTCTTCATCATCTCTTCTGCTTTTGCTGGGATGAGTACAAGTCCCTTGATATTCGTTATATGTTCTGTGGATTTCACAGTTACTGAGACGAATATGATGAGTCTCTCTGTGTTAGTTACACTTGTTTCTACTGTTATAGTTACTGGGACGAGTGTGATGGATCCCTCAGTATTTGTGATTCTCTTTGTTGTTTAGTGCCTGCCTGTTGCCACTCCTAGGTGTCCCGCCATTCCCGTCACCTCTAGCTTGTCGGGTTGGTATTGCCAGTTCTTCCTGTGGGGGTCAGAATTATGCCGTCTCGACAAGCACTTCCAGCGCTTTCCTCCCCTTCTCTGCTTCGAGCTCTGCAGATTATTTTGCTGAATGGTCTCAGCGACATGGACCGACCACATGGTCGACCTCCTTGAGATCACGCCACCACGTGGCAATGATTGCCAAACACACACGTCTGCTCCCTGCTGGCTCCTGCACTGCTTTCTTTCTTCGCTCTCCACCTTCTCTCAACTTAGGACCTTCCTGAATGCCCTGGCTTCTCTGTCCCATGTTCCTACTTGCCAGGTTCCACCTGCTCGGTGAACACAACTTCTCCAGCATTGCATCTTTCATGGATTCACATGGTGTGAATATTTCCTCGTCAGGCTGGGAAACCTCCGTAACTTTAACTTGGCGTTTTCCTATGGAAAACTTTGACACTTTAGTGTCCTGTCAACATCGTTTTTGAGTGCTTTAGGCCCCACCAATAGGATGCCTGGTATAAATAGACCTGCCCCCCAGATTTCAACCGTCTCCAAACTGTTGGGATCACCTTTCGTTTTTGCACGTGCGTTTCGTTCGTGGGCTCGGATGTCGTCTGTCGCCCATAAGAAGTCTCTTTTTCGGCCTTGTGCTACCTGCGGCATGAAGAAGTTGTAAGTAGAGGATGGTCATATGGACTGTCTTTACTGTCTTTACCCTCATCACTCGGCAGATACCTGCGAGATATGTCAGGGGTTTTTGCAAAAAACCTTGAAGGACCGTAATCAACGGCTCATATGTTGGCTTAATGAGGGCACGTACCCGGCTTCTGAGGTGGGTTCGGCCCGGGGAAGCCAATCTTCCAGAAGGGCGCAGAAATCCGTGGAGCATTGGCGAGCTGCGTCGGCAGAACCCCCTGCTAAGAAGCATCGGGCCGCAGTGCCTGCGTCGGTGGTGGGGAGTGGCAGCAAGTCTTAATCGAGGCAGCATCAATCGAAGGGGGCAAGTGGCTCTTCGTTGTCCAAGCATGGTCAGCCAGACAAGTTCAAGGGGTCTGTTGGTTGCCCGAGAAGTCTACGGTGTCGGAGAAAGACCTGACGAAACCGAGGGAGTCTTCGTTAAAGCACCCGTCCAGGGACCATCACAAGTCTTCATCCAGTCGGAGTCTTCGAAGCATTGTTCCGGTTCTTCCAAGAAATCCGGTTCCCTGGTAAAATGGAGGCCAGGGAACATGGATCCCATGACGAGCTCATCGACTGTTGTTCCGTCGTCGACTGTAGTGCTGCAGTCTACGGTCCCGTCGTCGACGGTGGTGTCATCGGTCTACTGTGTCATCGCTGAACAGAGGGATGACACATGGGACACAGAGGTGGAGCAGCCCTGTAGTCCGGCTCACCCATCGCCTCCGGATGATATTGGGGCGCTCCTTGCCATGATGTCGAAAGCACGTCTGGAGTTTAGGCTGGTGCCTGAAGAGGAAGGTAACGACTGCTTCCTCTTTGACCATATGGGCAAGCGGAGGAAGGCGGTCTTCTCAGTGCTGATACTCGACCACATGTGGCAGGAGGGCCTGAGCACAATGCGAGACAGATTTCAGAGCCGGCTGTGAAAGGTTGCCTTGAAAAGAAGTTCAAGGCTCCGGAGTCTACCCCTAGATGCCTGGTGTCGCAGCCCACACATAAGTCCGTGGTGTCGGTGGCGGCCAGCCGTAAGGTCAGTAGCCAACATAAATGTGTGACACCTACGGACAGTGAGGCCAGGAAGCAGGACGATTTTGGTAAAAAGGTCTTAACAGTAGGGGCTACGATTGTGAAGGCTGCAAATTCATTGGCGATTATGGCCAGATATGATCGTGAAATGTGGCATCGGCTGGCCCCGATTCTGGAACATCTTCCGGAGCAACACCAAAAGGAAGCAATGCTGTTGGTTCGAGAGGGGGAGGAGGCCTCTAATCACAGCATCGATATTGCTATGGACCTGGCGGAGTCAGGTTTTAAACACATTAATAGTGGAGTGGTGCTCCGACGTCAGGCCTGGATGAAGTGCATAGACTTTCGCCCGGAGGTCAAGTCCAATAAAGTCATCGGCATGCCCTGTGTAGGCGAACACTTGTTCAGCGAAAAAATGGATGAGGGCCTGAATGGCATGAAAGAGGATACGGAAACCACTAAATCCTTGGGTTCCTTACAAAGTGATTGCTCTTTACGAGCTTTCTGTGGAGCCTCGGGGAATGCCCAGTTTGCTGCCTGCAGAGATCAGGGGTACGGGCGCTCCGGCTACTCTTCTCAAGGGTATCGGCGTCTGTCCAGTCGGCGCAGAAAGGGCTGATACTTCCACACTCGGCGGAAGAAGGGTTTGCAGTCCATGGCGTCCAAGGGGCGACAAACTAAATCTCAACAATGACTGCCATATGGACAATATGCTGGGGGGGGCAGGGTGCCATCCACGTTGACGAGTGGCAGAAGATAACATCAGATTGCTGGGTGTTGGACACGGTGCGCCTTGGCCACTCGTCGGAGCTCCGACGTCCTCCGCTTCCTATTCCGCCAGTGCATGGGCTGCAGCCACATCTTCAGATCCTGCGGCAGGAGGTGGTGCTCATGCTAGAAAAAGGGGCGATAGAACCAGTTCTGGTTCCGGAGCGGGGCCAAGGGGTGTACTCCCAGTACTTTGTTGTGAAAAACCCAACGGCAAGTGGAGGCCTATTCTAGATCTTCGGGCATTGAACAAGACTCTGCAACGCCTGAAGTTCAAGATGCTCACCCTTCAAGATGTCATCCGGTCGGTGCAGCCGGGTGAGTTCCTGGCGTTGTTGGATCTGCAGGATGCCTATTTTCACAACTGTATGCAGCGGAAGCGCTGAAGGTTCCTGTGGTTTGTGGTCGGAGCGGAATCAGTTTCGGGTCCTCCCATTTGGCCTGAAGTCATCCCCCAGGATGTTCACAAAGTGTCTGGCTCCGGTGTCAGCCTTCCTCTGGAGGGAAGGTAATCATGTGTACCCCTACCTGGACGATTGGTTGGTGAGAGGTTTGTGGCAGGAAAGGGCACGAGAGTCTCTCATGGCGACCATGCAGCTTTTGCAACGGCTGGGATTCGCTGTCAACTTCGAAAAATCGTATTTGATGCCATCCAGAGAGATAGTGTTTCTGGGGCCGCAGTTTCTTACCTGGCAAAATCTGGTGAGGCTGTGCAGCGAGCGTGTGGAAAAGTTGTGGGCCAAGGCAAGCGAGTAGAAAAAGGGCAAGGTAATCTCGGTCTGAGGTTACAGGTCGCTGTTGGGGGCCATGGCATCTTGTATCCCTCTTCTTCCCAATTGCCGCCTGTTCATGAGACCGGTGCAGGAGTTCATCGCTGACAGGTGGTCGCAGAGTCAGGGATTATGTTGGTGGTCAACAAAGGCTTGGTGGACGCCCTTCTCTGGTGGTCGGACACAGTCAGTCTTGTGCGGGGCATGCCCTTGATGGAGCCGGAGTTCCAGTTTACGATCGTAACAGATGCTACCCAGGTAGGATGGGGGTGGCACACCTCGACAGGTCACAGGTGCAGGGCCTATGGTCTCTGGTGGAGACTTTGTTACATATCAGTGTACTCGAGTTGAGGACGGTGCACTTGGCCCTGAAGTCATTTCTTCTGCTCATCCGCAGATCAGTGGTGGGGGTGTTAAAGGACAATACCACCACCACCAGGTTCTGTTTAAGGAAACAGGGGGACACACATTCCAGAGTCCTGTCGAAGAAGGCGCATGACGTTTGGCATTGGGCTCTACCTCAAGGGATCAGCATTGTCGCTTTCCATTTGCCCGTAGTTCTGGATGTTCAAGCGGACGCGCTCAGCAGGGATGCCAGTCAGCTGCACGAGGGAAGGCTGAAGGAGAGCAGGTGGCACAGATCTTCCGGCGTTGGGGGCATCCGCCGTTGGATCAGTTTGCTACAAGGGAAAACAAGCGGTGTCGGGAGTTCGCCAGCAGAGGGGCTCATCCCGAGTCATTGGGGGATGCCTTTTCATTCCTGTGGACGGATCTCTTTGCCTATGCGTTTTCCCCCCTTCCCGCTCATTCGGAGAACCATCCAGTGGATTCGGAAGTACCAGTGTCGGGTGATTCTGGTGGCCCCGTTCTGGTCCAGGCAGACGTGGTTTTCATCTCTTCTTCCTCTGGCGGTGGAGGAGCCGATTCGGTTGGGAGCAGATCCGGATCTCCTGTCTCAGGACGACGGCAGAGTGTGGCATCACGAACCGGCGTCCCTCAGCCTGGCGGCGTGGCTCCTGACCGCTCCGAGTTCGGTCATTTAGGAATACCCCGGGAGTGTCGACAGATTTTGGAGGCAGCGAGGGAGCAGTTTACGAATGTCTCATATGGGGCTAAATGGATGAGATTCTGTGAATGGTGTAAGGGTCATTCTGAGGTTGAGCCTTTGGACGTTTCTACAGCGCAGGTTCTCCTGTACCTGTTACACCTGGCTGAAGGGGGCCTGGCGTTGTCATCCATTAAGGTGCATTTGGCGTTAATTTCTAGGTTCATGAGAAAGCGCCATGCTGCTCCGCAGTTCAGTGATCGCTTGGTGAAACATTTTCTGATGGGGCTGTTTCGGACATTTCCTCCGGTGAAGAATTTTGCGCCGGTGTGGAGCCTTAATGTGGTACTTTTGGCTTTGATGAGGCCTCCTTTTGAGCCCTTTTCGACGGCTCCTTTGATGTTCCTCTCATGGAAGGTGGCTTTTCTGAATTGCAAGCACTGGTCATTGACCCGCCTTACCTCAGGCTTCTGAAAGACCAGGTTCTCCTGGCTACTAACCCACACTTTATTACAAAAGTGCCGTCAGCATTCCACAAACTTGCCTCTATTGCATTACCCACATTATTTGCTAATGCATCCACGCCAGCGGAAAAGCCCTGCATTCTCTAGACGTTAAGAGGGCACTGAAGTTTTATCTGACTCGCACACAGTGCTTCAGGAAGTCAAAGCAGCTGTTTGTGGTGTTTGGGCCCTCCAACAAGGGCCAATCCTTCTCCAAACAAGGGCTTTCCCCCTGGGTTTCCTCTACAATCTCGTTTTGTCACGCAAAATCTGGCAAGCCTTTGAGGGGGATTCCGAAGGTTTATTCTACGCGGTCATATTGGTGGGGCCTAAAGCACCCAAATAGGATGTTGATAGGACACTAAAGTGTCAAAGTTTCCATAGGAAAACAATAAGTTAAAGTTACCTAGGTTTCCCAGCCTGACGACGGGGAAATATTCACAGCATGTGAATCCATGAAAGATACCAACGCTGGAGAAATGGAGTTGCAGGTAAGAAACTACTCCCTTACTAATGCAAGTACTACTTTGGTTTTTATGCATTTTCGCTGGGTCCTCCCCAGCAGAGGATCTTTGGCCTTCTTCTTTTTGCCTAGAGTATTCTTTCTTACTCCATAATTTCCCCCCTTCAAAGTATTCTCTGTTTGCCATGGAGGAGTGATCATCATTACTCCTTCGCTCTTCTTTCTTCGCAGTGGATTTGTGTTGGATTCTAATATTGGAATTTGTATTATTCAAAGCTCTAGCACTTGCAAAACCTTCTAAAAGACACCCAACATTAACTAGACCATAAGAAACAAATCTAAACTGACACTCCACTGGAAAGTCTCTAAACATATCAAAACTCAGAATAGAGTACTGATGACCAACTCAACATTAATAAATGGATTAAACACCAGCCCGCATAGCATATCACCAAAAAAGCATTTCAAAACTTCATCAAAGAAACAAGTCGCCAAATAGTTTACTCCCAAATTGAATCTCATTAAGGAAAGAAACAGAAGCTTGAGAAAATCTGCAGCAGTCTTGAGACAACGTTGCTTAATATCAGTGATTGTGGTACTACAGAGCAGAAATTAAAGCAACACAAAAAAAACACGAACATTGTATCAAGTCCATGCAACGTGGCTGAAGGAAGTCTTCAAAAAAACTCCTATAACTATGCAATAACTCTGCCTCCATCACAAGGTACTTCCACAACTCAAATTCAACAAATCCATGACTACCTGGTTAGGAAAGAGATCAACAGTGCTCTACCGACCTAGGGAAGTAATATCTAGAGTCGTGCAGGTCGTTGCTGCTTTCCACCTTATTACCATCCTGGATTTGCTCTCTACAATCGCCTCTGGCAACTGTGACGTATCGACGGTAGAGCCTTTCCTTGTGAGGTCAGGGAGCGGAGCCCTCTAAGCAATACCCTCCCTGGGAATAAGGCAAGTACGGCCTCACCGGGAGAGACTCCTTCCATGTGGATAAGGAGTCCCATTCCCATCAGGACCTCCCTTTCAAATCCAACCGGGACTATTCTGTGGGAAGAGAACAAGAGAAATCTACCTACATGTTGTTGTGGTGTCTCAGAGCAAAACAAATATCTGTTGGTTACTGGGATAAAGAAGAACCATGAAGTCATGCAGAACAAGTATCTGTTAGGTACTGAAAGGAAGAAACCCAAGGGATGATATAAAGTATGCAAAAACAAGGGGGGTTCTGGGAGTTTATCTACTACAGCCTATATCCCGGGTTAGAGTCTCAACCAGAGTGTTTAGCTCACCATCCTTATACAGAAGAGAAATTTACACCACAAATTAGTCTTTGTCCTGCCGAAGGGCAGTCCAGCACCGAAATGCCTAGCAATTCTCTTCTGAACAAGAGTACCAACAGCAACCCCAGACACGTGTTTCGGCCTGGTTGGGCCTCGTCAGTGAGGTGGAACTGTGCCTCTCTAAGAACAGTGAGCAAGGGTTCCACGTCTGGATTACCCTAGTAATTTAGGGTGAAAACCCAGAAGAGAATTGCCATTGGGCAGGACAAAGACTTATATATATAGTGGAAATGTCTCTTCTGTGAAAGGATGATGAGCTAAAGACTCTGATTCGGACTCTAACCCGGGATATAGGCTGGTAGTAGAGAAACTCCCAGAACCCGCCTTGTTTTTACTTTTTACTTATATAAAGTATGCCACAAACACTGAGTCCCAAATGATCCAGTGGAAACCCCAAACCAGCGTAATAAAAGTGGGAGGAGGGAGCCTGGCGGAGAGAGAGAGACCCAGGAGTTTCAATTCAGCACCAGGAAGGGGAGGCAGGTGAATCTGCGAGAACGCTGACACCCAGCAATGGAAGAACAGAGGAACAGGGGCCCAGGAAGCACCTTTCCAAACACTGCCTATTGTGAGGCTGTGAAGCAGAGTGCCATCCAAGGAGGGACATGGCAGTGAGGAGTGGTGGCCGAGAGACTGGAAGGGAGGAAACCCCTCTCTGTGCAAATACCACTTACCAGGAAGCACACCAAGCAGCGCCTGAGACGAAAACAGAGCCGAGGACCAGACTTGTCCTGTGAGGTGGTGGCCAAGAAAGGGAGCAAGAGAGCATCTCTCTCAGTGCTGATACTCTTTCGAAGTACGCTGAAGCGTATCTGGTGAAGCAAAAAAACCAAGCATGAGAGCCACCTCAACGAGAGAGACAGGGAAGTCCAGGAGAACGCCAGTCCGGTGATGCGACTGCAATACAAGGAAGGTAACTGGCAGAGCAGGAGACCGGTGGTCATAACGATTGGCATAATCCTCCTAGTCGGCCTAGTATCAAAAACGAATGTAACAATTGGAATAATCATACTCATCTCAGTGGTACAAAGAGTAAAAAGAAGAGTAACAATAACTAGTGGGCTAATCATATTCGTCCCAGTATCAATGAGTGTGAGAATAACAACTGGACAGACCATACGCAAGAAAATTAAGAACTGCTGGGCTAATCATACTAGTCCCAGTATCGAGAATTATGAGAATTATTACTGTGGGCATCCTACTCTTCTCAGTGAGAGGAGCAGTAATCAAGATTGAGAATCACCATACTCCTACGTCCTGTCCCCTTTCCTCCATACTTGAGGGACATTCTGTCCTTCGGGACGGGACCGGAGCACTTTTGTCAAAAATCATCAAAAATGTTATTGTGGTCCTTTTATTTTTACGCGGGGTACTGCACGTGGCCGTAACCCCACCCTCCTGAGCTCTGCCCCGTGCATCGCCCTTCAGTCCTTTTCTCTGTGCGGTCAGGGCTGGACGCACTTGCATCGTTGGGAGTTTTTCTTTTTGGCTCCCATTGTCCTTCCTTCTTGCTCCAGTTCCTCGGTTGCCAGTCCTCTGTCTATGCCGGAGCGTCTGGGATTCGCTTCCTGTTCTTCGTGCAAGCGTCGTTTCGCAGGGACGGATCCTCATCCTGTTTGTCTGGAGTGTCTATGCCCGGAACATCGGTGGGACTCGTGCCTTTCCTGCGACTCCCTCTCTGTAGTAGGAGGTCTTGTTCAGTGCATTCATCCACCTCATTTGCAGCTTTTCATCGACAAGAAAAAGTGCCTAGTGAGTTCTTTACTTTTCTGGGTACCCCGGCCGGGGGACTCCTTCCTGGTGTCCTCTACTGCCGGGAGGGGCTCTAGAAGCTGTGTCACCAGGGATAAGGTGCCCCAAGGGCCTAGCAGACATACCGGAGATTCCTCCAACGGTTCTGACGGACCTGGCAGTACCGGACATCGTTCCGAGGTTCACCTTCACTGTGCTAAGGTTAAGCTCAGTTCGGCTGGGTATTGGGATACCAGGGTTCGCCCTGAGGTCTCCGTATCTGTAGCTCTCCCTGCTGATACCAGGGCACGCCCTGAGGTCTCCTCTTCTGGATTTTTCTGTACCGAGTCACAACTCGAGGCCCCTCTTAAGGGAGCTTTACGTACCAGGTTGAAACCTAAGGTTCCTCTTGTAGAGGCTAAAGTCTGTACCGACAAATCCAAGAGGCCTTCTCAGAAGGTCTTGTTGATATTGCCCTCAACTGTCCCACGCTCAGGGTCGTGGTGGTATCGGTTCTGTCGAGGGGGGATTATAGGACGGGGGCCACAGACCACATTCCCTCTGGTACAGGCTCGTCCGAGGTTCCTCCGTGGAGGTTCATTTTGAGACTGGTTCGAAGATGTCCACTAAACATCCGAGACCACCCGGTACCGGCTCTGCCGAGGATCCTTGTAAGGCTAAATTGTTACTTAAGTCCCCTGACTCCCCTGAGGAGACAATTGCCTCAGCTACCTATGTGACGCAGATGGTGACAAAATGGTGGCTCAACCTGCATGGCCTATGGTGGCCATTTTGGATACCTCTCTTACACCTACGTTTCACAACGTCTGGTGCTGGGGGCATTCCTTTCAGGGCTGAGTAGCCTTTTCCACGCCGCGTGGACAACAAAATCTGTTCCGCCCTTCTTTCGGTTGGCGTGCGCAGGCTCCGCTGCCTCATGCTGTCATCCTCCGCTCAACTGATCTATGTGGACCCGGCTGGTGGGGGACCCTCCTGGCAACCATCCTCCTTGCGTTCAAGTTTCAGATGCTCATGCGCTCTGACCCTATAAGGACGTATTTCAAGCGTCTATTCACTACTGTTCCACCCCCGGCTGTTCCGATTCAGGTTCTGGTGGTGCCATTCCCTCCACTGCTTCCTTCTGGACCTCCTCCATCCCTTTTTCCTCTGCCCCATTGTCTCCTATAGAGAAGTCACAGGAGGACCGGGGCAATATCTTAAAACCTGAGGCGGTAGGCCTGGGGGACCAGTTTTCTGTTTCCGCCTCGTTGATGTGCCTCAAGCGGATGAGTACAGCTATGAGCAGCCCCGCTCGGTGAGAGCATTCCCTGACCGGGAGGGGCTTGTGTAGCTCTGTTACCAGGGATTCCCCAGAGGTGCCTCAAGGGCCTAATAGGCGCACCGCAGTGTTCTCCAAGGGTCCTTCAAAGGATCTACCAAAACCGGACATGGTTCCGAGGTTCACCATTTGGGTGCGAAGGTTCAGCCCAGTTCGTCTCTGGCTCTGGATACCGGTTTTCACCCTGAGGTTTCTATTTCTGGAGCTTTCCAGACTGATACCGGGGTACACCCTGAGGTCTCCGTTTCTGGTGCTTGTCACACCGAGCCACGGCTCGAGGCACCTCTGAGGGAGCTATATGTCCTGGGTTAAAACCTAAGGTTCCTCTAAATACAGTACCGACAGAGTCTGGGGATCCTCTAAGGGTCCTGTTGGTAGGATACATTCCTCAACCGTCCTACGCTCAGGGTCGTGGTGGTACCGAGTTTGTCGAGGGGGCAAAGAAGGCGGTCAAGCAACATGCCTTCCAGTACCGGCTCTGCTGAGGTTCCTCCACTGGATGCTAATCCTGGAACAGTTCCTAGGATGTCCACTAAACACCCTAGCTCTGCCAGCACCGGCTCGGCCGAGGATCCTTGTTTCAAGGCTAAAATGTTACTTAAGTCCCCCGAGGAGACAGTTGCCTCATTTTCTCCTTTACGCAGTTCTCCTCAGGTGTTGACAAAATGGCACCTCATCCTCCTTGGTCCTCGGCGGCCACTTTGGATACCTCCCTTACAACATCTTGCATGAGATCTGGTGCTGGGAGCATTTGTTTGTGGCTGAGCAGCTTTTCCACGCTATTTGGACAACGGAAACCAGTTTATCGGTCCTTGCGAAAGCTTCAGCTAAGGCCCCTTATACACAGAGGTCAGGGTCCCAGACTCGGTCCTTCTCTGGATTCAGTGGGTTTCAGGGTCACCATGCGCGCCGATCTGAAGCTTCGGTTGGTGGCCTCGCCTAAAGCGGCAGTGGCAAGGTGGTTGGTTTTTCTCTCAGCCATCAGCCTCCTCTACAGGTACAGGTAGTCTCCCTGCTGATAAATCAAGCAAAAGTAATTTTTTGTGGGTCTCCCGAGACTCCGGTGGGAGGACGGATCTGGTCTCATCCGGAAGGGTGGCAGACCATCACTGAAGACCGGTGAGGCTTGTCCATCGCTCAGGCAGATTTTTCGCTGCCTTATCCTCCTACCCCACCCTCAGAGCAGAGGTACAGAAACTTCTATACCTCAGGGCGGTGGAATCGGTTCCCCCTCGGAGAGCGCGTTATTATGCCAGTCTTTTTCAAAGTGCTTAAACTCAACCAGGCTGGCCTGCGCACTATCTTCGAACTTTCCAAGAGAAATTCAGGTTGATCACGCCCTGCCAAATAAAGTCTTCTCTTCGGAAGGGCGACTGACATTCTGATGTGGAGTCTGCATGTGAAATATCATCAGTTCTCTGTGGGAGCAGAACACTTATTAGAGTACTCCCTTTTTGGTCTAGGCTCTGAGACACACCAGAGACTCCACCGAGGGCCCCCACAGTGGGTCTGCCAATACCAGATCTTCTTCAGAGGTTCCCCATTTGGGGCTAAGGTTGAGCCCAGTTTTGTTGTGGCTCTGGATACCAGGATTCGCCCTGAGGCTTGTTGCGAACTGTTCTGAGTCTTGGCTCAAGGCCCCTCTCGAGGCAGCTATGTGGACCGGGGTTAAACCTGAGGTTCCTCTTCTTGGGGCTAAATCGGACACCAACAGAATTGAGGGTCCTTCATCAGGGATCTTGGCTGTAAAGTATATCCCTCAGCCTTCCCACGTGCACAGCTGTTCTGTTGAAGGGGCAAAAGAAGGCGGTTGCGCACCACAGGCCTTCCAGTACCGGTTCTGCCGAGGATCCTCCAATAGAGGCTAATTCTGGGGCAGCTCCAAAGGTGTCGAGTAAACACCCTAGATCTGCCAATACCGGCTCTGCCGAGGTTCCTTGTTTCAAGGCTAAGATGGCACGCAAGGCCCCTGACTCCCCTGAGGAGACTATTGCCTCACTTGCTCCTGTGATGCAGTTCGCCCCTGGTGTGCGAAAATGGCGGCCCAACCTCTGCGGGCAATGGTGCCCATTTTGAATACCTCCCTTACAGCAACAGGGTAGTTCATGTTCGCACAGATAATTAGGTGGCAATGTTTTACTTCAACAAGCAGGGCGGCACAGAACCTCCTCTCCTTGTGGATCTTGCCATACAAATTTGGGCAGGGCCATCCAGCATATTGTTTGGCTCCAGGCTGTACACATCCAGGGTCACCTCAATATGACCGCAGATTCACTCAGTCGCCAGTTGGCATCTGTTACGAGTGGGACAAGAACAGTATTGTCCTCTCCAACATTTTCCATCAGTGGGACACTCAAGAGGTGGACCTCTTTGCAACTTCTTCAAACAAGAAACTGCCAATAGGTCGCTCTGTAAGCCCAGGAGCACATCGAACTGCACTCTTCTGTTCAAGGCTCCTTGGTGGCCAATTAGATTCTGTTTTTCAGAACTACAGCTTTGAAGGTATTGTGTCCTCCGACGTATTCCTTATCTTGATAGATCATCTCTAGCTTGCTGTCCTCGGAATGTTTTTTTCAGTAGAGGGCGCTGCGCGTCGATGTCCCTCAAGCCGATGTCCCTCGACAGACTCTTTATCGGCGCCAACGTCATCATGCGTATAAATAGACTCGTGCAGCGTCCGTTGCTCAGTTCCGTTTTTCCGCGCTTCGTGGGCCACGGAATCGCGTTGCTCAGTTCGTTACTCAGAGAATATATTCATTATTCCTAGAGAATAAACCAACTCTTACTCGATGGCTTCCTCATCCGAAAAGACGACTCCACGGTCCGGCTTCAAAAAATGTCGAGACTGTGGAAAGAAAATGTCGTTGACAGATCCTCAGAGGATCTGTTTGTGGTGCCTGGGATCGGAGCACCAATGTTCGGAGTGCGAGGACTGCATGTCCATGACGGCGAAAGCTTTGAAGGAGCGTAAGGGGAAGCTTGAGAGAGGTAAGACAGTTAAAACTCCTTCGAAAGTTTCCTCGGCAGAGTCGAGACATTCGTCTCCTCGCTGACACAGGAAACATTCTCGGTCTAGGTCTCGAAGCAGCTCCCACCACTCTTCGAGATCCAAGCATTCAAGTAAGAGACATCGAAGATCCCTTTCATCGTCTTCTTCTGTTTCTCCGGAAAGAGTCACCTGCCCCACAAAACAAAGCTCTCAGGCTGAGTGGGAGGAATTCCGTAAAAGGATGCTTAGCGTCTTCGAGAAAGCGGCCTCGACCCCCTCGAAGACAGCTGAGGGTGATACCCTGGGTGAAAGGCCCGAAAAATCTAAACACTGCTGTTAGGCAGAAACCTGTGCAGTTCTCTCTGGGACCACTGCAAAAGATTTAAGACTACAGGTGTTTGGCAGTAAACCCACTTGGTAGCAGTCTGTACCACACAGATTCACTTGGTAGCTGTGGCTGAGCAGTCAGACTTCCCTCAAGAAGAGTTAGGCAGTATAATGAGTATTCACAATAGGTCAAAAGAACACAGTAGAACAAGTAAACACTGACCAGAGCTTGGTGTAAAAGAGATATAATTATTTATTTAAAACTACATCTAATAAAACACACAGGCACTAATGTTAAGCAGTTCAAAAACACGGTCACTAAAAGATATACACTCCCTTAAAAGAATATTAGACAATTCTTAAGTAAAGCCCCACTTATTTTCAGACAGCGGTGAGCGCTTAACGCAGATGGCACTCTAATAATTCGTTTTAAAAAGGGAGAGAAAAGCAGAGTATACATTGAAACAGATCCCAACACTTTCACAAGAACACAACAAGAGAGCAAGGCAAAGTAAAACCGTGAAGTTAGAGTTCAGAAGGCCGGATCCACTTTAAGAGGACCAGAACGAAATGTGTCCAAGGTCACACGGTTGAAGTGCACAAAAAGTCTTGCAAAGGTTCAAAAAAGAGTTGGACCAAAGAAAGGGACCAGTTAGATGGTAGACGGCCAGCCCAGTCCAGAAGGTTAAGGGATTATTATTACCTTGTAGCAATCTTTAGAAAGGGAGGCCTGGCGGACACGGTACCTTAAAGTGGTGAGAATATTCCAGCGGGGGCAGTTGTTCCTGGCAGCGGATGCAAGTCTGTGCTTTGTCCGGGGGCAGAGAGGATCTCGTCGGGGAGGAAGACAGGAGTCCGTTGCACTACCAGGAAAGAAACCAGCCGCGGATTTCTCAGGTAAAAGGAGCGGTCCTTTTATTCATGGTCCAGTGGTAAGTGGCTATCCGGTTGCCGGGGTGCTTGGCACGGGCAATTCGACCACAAGACGTCCTGGGATGCGAGGAAAAGAAGGTAAACTGGTGGTGCCCACCAGTCAGGGGAAGAAGCCTCTCCAGCCGGGAGATCATCTCTGTCGTTGGGAAGTGGTGAGTCGGTTCCGCAGGGCTCCACCGGTGGTGTTGTCGTGGTAGGTCGGCTCAGCTTCTCCCTCGTCGGATTCTCAGGTCCTGTGGCAACTTCTGAAGTTCCAGTCCCCAAAGCCTTGCTTTTATGCAGCACACCCCCATTCACTCAGCCTAGCTGTCAATCAAACATGCTAAGTGGTGAGCCGGCCGGCTCGCCACTTGGGCCAATCACACAAGAGTGCGACTTGAGTTACCATGGTAACTCAGTCCAGGGTGCCTAAACCCCCTCCGACACCCCCTGTGGTACCCAGACAGAGTGGCACCACTTTTGGAGGCTTCTGTGGAGAAGCCCGCCAAAAAAGTGGAACAAAGGGCTCGACTTGGGTTGGAGTCACAGAAGAGAACACAAACGCCATTTTTGAATAGAGTCCTGGCAAATAGCCAACCGGCGAATTAATATTAATTAAATAAACCGGCGGTATGTTGAGGCTATGATAATTAAATAATTAAATTTGGTAGCCTCGAACAATGGGAAAATCCCATAGGGATGTATTCGCAGTCGAATATAAAAAGTAGTATCCACTGCCACCAGCCAAAACACGATCAGGGGGGACGGAGACGTGCCCCCTCGACTAACAGACCCCGGGGCAATCGAATTGCCGTGACCAGTACGTCCACAATATGATGGTTTGTACCGGTTTCTGTTAATAATTTGGGACTAGTAAAGCCAATGGTGACTTTACATGCCCTGGGAGACAGTAGTCAGTCCCAGGGTATGGAGTCTATGGTGGGGTGTCACTATGACGCCCCTATGTCGCTGCACGGAGGGTGCTGTGTAACACACATAGTAAAAACACATGAGACCCTATGGAGTAAAGGAGCCCATAAAACACATTAACAGTCAAAGGAACACCATAAATCATGTCCAAGAGTGGGAGAAAAAGAGTCTCACTCTTGGCAGGAGAAAAAAACAAACTCCAGAAATCCAGCAAAGCTGCTGGGGGACTCACTAGGTTAGGAAATTCAGCCTAAAGAGAGAATTCTCCCTAACAGCCGCGAGTTGTTGCACCGGGCGAAAGAAACTACTCGAGAGCATCATGAACCCTCGAGCAAAGGCACTGTGCCATCGACGCCATAGTCAAAGGTCCCTTCGACGCATAAATCTGCGTCATCAATGCCATTATCGAAGGGCTCATCGACGCATAGGTCGATCGAAACGACGCCGTCTTCGACGCCGAAGAAGAGCAAACCCACGGCCGTCACTACCTCACAGTCAGTGGTCATACCCAGAGCCTCTATCATGACGTCGAGGTCATCGACAACCTTCCAATCTTCTCGACACCTTTTTCGGTGTTTTTGAAGCCTTTAACGTCCACGTCGACGACGTTGACGTTTTCCCAACCGATTACGACAAATTTAGCCCCTTCTACTCTGGAAATGGGATTTAAGCCATTTCCAAGGTCTGATCATTTCAGACCTTTGTCTTCAATTTGTGAGGAAGGGGAGGATTCAGATCAAGAAAGACCCTTTGGGGTGCAGAGATCTGCAACACCAGCACCAGAGGAATTTACCTCTGAGGAAAATAGGTTGAAGGACCTTAGAGAATCCCTACATGAGGCAAGTGGGTTAGATACTTCCACAGGAATAGAATTTGCCAAACCAGACCCAGGGGAACATGCTGAAACCCTTTACTGAATTTTAATGGCAAGAATTATAGAATTCATGGGTTGGTCTACACCTTCACCTGCATTCCAACAGGATTACCTTACAGACATCTTAGTCAAAGGCCCACAGGAGGATCCTGTGGTTCCATTTCACGCTGCATTACAAAGAAAAATATTGGCTAACTGGGAAACTCCTGAGGTTATCCCGGCGGTTAACAAAAAGTTATCAGCCAAATATATAGGGTATCTACTACTGACCTGGAATTTTTGTCTAAACATCCAACTCCAGAGAGTCTGGTTGTCCAAGCAGCAACTGCATCAGGCAGTAGATCGGCATCCCCTACTGTTCCACAGGACAGGGATGACAAAAGATACAACACTATGGCTAAGAAAGTTTTTTCTGCATGTAGCATGGCGTTGAAATCTATTAACGCTACATGTACGCTCTCAAGGTTCAGCCATACACTTTTGGAGTGTGCTTCATCAGCGGCTTACTGCCTCCCAGAGGGAGAAGAAAGGGAAGCGTTTCTAAACATCATTAAGGATGGTAAAGACGCAATGTGCAAATCCCTTCAAACTGGCATTGATTCTGCTGACAGCATCAGTAGGGCCATGGCGGCAAGTACTACAACCCGCAGATTTAGCCAAACAACAGGAATTGGCGCATGCCTTCCTATTCCTCCTCAACACGTCATGTGAGCCTCTGTGACCATCTTGTTCATTTTTGAAATCACATTTGGTAAACCTCTCCTCAAATCTCTGGGTATGGTGCGCCATATAAATAATAAACTAACTAAAACCTGTGGCCAACCGAAAGGACCCAGATAATTATCTCCCAATCGCAAGCACAGCTTTCATTGGCAAAATCCTCGAAATTAATATACCGATGATTTAGGAATATGTCAAGATCAACAACCTTTGAATCGCAACACAGACTCAGTAAGGCCATTGAGCGAAAAGAATCCACACTTGCTAAGTCATAGTGAGAGCAATGTATAACTACTCAACGAGTGCACTCATCCTTATGTACATTTCTTCTGCTTTCGACACCATCAGTCAGGTGGTCCTACTATGAAGACATTGGGGTAAAGGGAAGCATGCAACACTGGATCATACCCTTCCTCACAAGAGAACAGGAAATCACTCATGGCCGCTTTCAGATCCCCGCCTCACAACCTGACATGCAGAGTACCCTGGGGTTCCAAGCTTCAGCCTTTTCTCTTCAGAATTTATATGTCCCCCTCCTGGAGCTCATCAGCAATAGGAGTATCACATGTTTTAACTATGCAGATGACACACACATTGTCTACTCACCCTTCGAAGGGCAAGCCTGACCCTCCGCACATGCCTTGCACATGTGGTCTCTTAGATGACATCTAACAGGCATAAGCTCAACTCATCCAAAACAGAACTGTTCAGGAAACTAGTCATTGGTTGGCTACTGGATAAAACCAATCCCAAGTCGGACTAAGACCACGATTACTGTATATACTGTACATACCACTCAAATGTTTATTGTATGCTCTAACTACCTCTGACTGTATATATTGTATATAACTGCAAATTCTATATATATTGTACTTTTTGTAACCTGTCCTTAAGCGCCCTTTTACTCCTGGGTCTGCAGCGCTATATAAATAAACAAACAAACTAACTTATGATCTGCTCTTCATTTCCACCTAACCCTGCAGAAAGGTCCAAGGTGGATGCAACGTTCCCTTGCCTACCGCCTACTTCTACTGTGAGAAATCTCTGAATCACTTTGAACAGAATATGTACATTGCAACTACAGGTTCAAGCCATTGTAAGGCACTGCTTCTTTAAACTCTGCTCCCTATGACACATCTTTCCCTATCTGACTGTCACACAAAGACCATGGCTGTTCTCTCACTGGTTCTTTCAAGAGCTGACTACGCCAACAGCCTTGGTCTTGGACACCCGAAATATCAACTCAACAGTCTCCAAACCATGGCAGCCAAATTACTCTTGAGACTAAAAAAGATAATAGCTCATCATGCCAGTACTCTACATACTTCACTGGGTCCCAATCTAAAAGAGGCTCCACTTCAAAACTCTTTACGTTGCTCACTATGCCTCCGCAACCTATCACTAGGAAGCACTTCCAGAGACGTTTATCCTTCATTCGGAATGCTGAATAAACAAGAATACCTGCCTTACTCTATAATTACGTAAAAATCAGCAGTCTTTGGACTGTGAATACAATCTGTTTGTTGCCGTAAGCGACAGTCTACGCGACAGTCTACACCTTTGTCATTTCATATTTTAGGTACCAACAGTTAAAAACCCACTACAAATATGGGTCTGACAGACGCATCACAAGGACAACTTGGCATTGCCCGCTCTGCGGTGGAAGCCTTTCCCAGGAAGGGAGCAAAAGGTGAAGAAAAGGCGATTTTATTCCATGCACTTCCTGATTCGGAAGAAGAACCTCAAGTGGAAGAAAATCATTGAACTCTGTGACCTGGTGGAAGGGGTCATCGGACACATTAAGACATGTTACATTACTTTAATGAAATTGTTAAAAAGGCATATATTTCCCTAGTACTAAACGGAGCACCCTACCTATCGGAATTAACTAAAGGTCCTTGCCGTCAGGAAGTCCAAAAGTAACTGTCCTCTGTCTCAACCAGAACTCTTCCTGATCCTACCACTAACGTGATAACTCAAAAAAGGTCAAAAGAATGTCACTCATCTCTTGGTCGTCTCTCTTCTTGCCTTTCCTCCAGCAGCTTTGTCTTTCAGTCTCTTATATCCTGGGATTATTGATAGTGTTTAGCCTCATTCTCTTGCGACTTCCTTCATTAGCTCCTGTAGCTCTTCCCATATACTTAGTACTTTCTTTAATGCCAGCTTTGCGACAATTTTCCATGAAGTACTGTCTTACCTTTGTGTCTTCAGTCGTATAGTGTTTATATACTTGAGTGCAAATTTTCCCAGGGTTTTGTATGACGTGTCAACTATAGTTTCCCCTCTCCTGGGTTCTTGGCAGTCGATTGTCTCTTTTCTAATTCTGTTCCCTTAACCGTCTCTTTTCACAACATGTGTTACACTGATTTGTGTTGGGCTCTCTCCTCTTCTTAAGGCTGTGTACGTGGGGTTTCTCCCTTCCTCTCAGGGTATTTGCTTCCACTTTTTAGAAGTTTCCCAGCGTTATTAGTCCAGCATTGTATTGACTTGATATAACTCTAATTCCGCTCATGCAATGTATGACTTTCATACTGGAGATTGTACAAAGTTTCTCTCTTTCCCATACTTTGCCTCTGCATCTTTCCGGCTTTTCTGTTCTACCCGGATCCTCCTCTGACGCAGAGGAGCCTCTTGGGGCTTGGCGCGCAATCTAGTACTCTGTTACATGATTCCTTTTCTCCTTGTCTGGTCTCACCAGCATCTCGTTCTCAGCTCCTCTGCAGCAGGATGCTGTCTACAGACACAGGCAGCCGGAAGCTGGTATCACTCGCTCTTGGGCAGTCGTGGCGTTGTTTGCTGGGTCGTTCACCCACCATGGTCTTTGGTTCCCGTTCAGGCAACAGTTCTCTTGTTGCAGGTTTCCTCAGCTCTCTGGCATCTCACTCTGGTGTTCCTCCACTGTCTGATGTTGCGGGCTCTGCGACTTAGGTCTGCTCCGTCTCTCCAAGTCGTAGTCACGTCATGGGGCTTCCTCTGATTACAATGCTCTCTCTCCTCCAAAGAGCTACTCGTCCCAGTTTTATGCGCATCTTTTTTAAAGAGACATTTCCTTTTTCAAATGGATTGTTTCCTCCCACGTATTCCTCTTTTAATATTTTTTTTTTCAGCATCAGCTGCTTCAGAAAAGAAATTGCCGACTGAGGGTACTCTGCACTGGTCCCATCGACTAAAGGGCCTCCGTCCAACGTCATCACCAGTATATATAGCATGTGCTGCACCTGTTGGCTTCAGTTTTGTTTTTATGACGCAGCTTTTGTTTTGAGAGAATTACGGAAAGCTTCGTTTCTTCGAACTTAAATCTGAGAAAACATCTTAACCATCTGCTCCTTCGCATAAGACTGGTTTAACAAAATGTCAAGATGGTGTGGCAAAGATTTCGATTACCGATCCCCACCGCATATGCCTATGATGCTTGGGCACGGAGCACTGCACGACGGACTATGGTTCCTGTCAGTCAATGACCAATAAGGCTCTAAGGGAACATAAAGGTAAATTAGAAGTGGGTAGGAC
Organism: Ambystoma mexicanum; assembly: GCF_040938575.1. Classification (NCBI taxonomy): domain Eukaryota; kingdom Metazoa; phylum Chordata; class Amphibia; order Caudata; family Ambystomatidae; genus Ambystoma; species Ambystoma mexicanum. The sequence continues at coordinate 226,439,199 of NC_090929.1, forward strand.
CCCTTCGAAATCTCCTTCAAGTCTTTAAAGAAAAACTGTCATCCGACAGGTTGAGGGATTCTCCTCGACGGAAGAGTTCCAAAAATAATCCCGATCCAGGAGTCAGTCACGTCACTCTTCATCTTTTTCAAAGAAAGCAGAAGAGGCGTTCTAGATCTCCTTCAACCTTGAGAGATTTCTCTTTTAAGAAGATCACATGCCCGACCAAATCCTCCACTCTGGCTCAGTGGGAAGAGTTTCGGAGAGAGATGCTAGCAATATTTGAGAAGGAGGCCCTTACCCCCTCAAAGGAAAAGAGATGCCATGCCCCGGTCACTCTGCATAACTGAAAAAAATGCATCTTAAAAAAAGCATTGAATGCATTTTTTTTCCTTCTCTTTAAATGGGGGGGCATAAATCCTCCTTTTTTAACCTTTGAAACCTGTTATAATTCAAATACACCCTTTACCGTAAAAAAATGCATTTGATGCTTTTTCTTTTTAATGCTTTTTTTCCTATGGTATGGCTTTCGATGCTTTGGAATTCGATGCAATGACTCTATACCCACCGGAAGCCACCAAGGCCTCGAACCGACAAGCAATTGTCGAGGGCTTCGACAAGTTGAGAATCCAGCCCTTCAAGAGCATTATCGACGAAAAGGATGTTGACATCTTTGACACTAACCTGGTCTAAACCACCAACGCCTGTGGCATCGGAGTCGTTGACTTTTGTGTTGAGAACATCAACACCAGGGTCGAAAGCTTTGATGTCATTGGCCTCAAAGCTGTCATCGACTGCAAGTTCGAAGCTGCCAACGGCACAAGAGAATGCGTGTAAAACATTGCCAAAGAAGGATTTATTTAAGGCATTATCCTCAATTTATGAGGTACATGAGCCTTCTGATGACAACACTCCTCCTTTTGGCCTACAGTATGGTCCTCCAACTGTCCGAAAAGCCTTAATATCTGAGGAGTCCAGAATTAAAGATTTATATGACAACCTGCAGACAGCCACTGGTGTGGATACATCACCTGAGTTAGAGTTTGGAAAACCAGACCCTTCTGATCACACTGATGCCTCATATAGGCAATTAATGAGCAAGTTAGTGGAGTTTTTAGGATGGAACTGTCCTGCTCCCCCATGATTCAACCAACATCCTGAACCAGGGTCAACAGAAAGATCCTATCTTGCCCTTTCATATTGCTCTGCAAAAAAGGGTTAGATTAAATTGGAAAACACCAGAGACTATTGCTGCAGTTAACAAAAACTTCTCAGAGAAGTATCGGTCATCAAGCAGTGACCCTAAATATTTGCCCAAGAATCCTGCACCAGAAAGTCTGGTAGTCCAGGTGGCAACAGCCACTAAACAGTCGGCATACCCCAATATTCTGCCAGACGGGGACAACCAGCGTGTGGACGCTTGGGCTTGGAAAATCTTCACAGGAGGGAGCATGGCCTTGAAGTCTGTCAATGCTTCTTGTGCTTTGTCAAAATTCACGTTCACCCTGTGGGACTGTGCAGCAAAGGCGGCTGACGGCTTCCTGGCTGTCGTTAAAGATGGAAAAGAGGTAAAGAGTGATTGCCTACAGTCAGTTCTGGATACTGCAGACAGCATGTGCAGATCCATGGCGACAAGTACCTTACTACGCATATTTGCGTGGTTGAGAAAGTCCGGGTTTGCACCAGACGTGAAATCCAGACTTCTCAATATGCCTTTTGACAGCTCTCATCTGTTTGGCAGCAAGGCTAACGAAAGCCTGGAGAAGCTGCATACCTCTAAACCGGCAGCAAAGTCTCTTAGCACCACAATCAGGCAGCCTCAACATTCGTACCCTAGTACATCACTTTGGAGGTGTAGGTCTTTTTGGTTCTACTCCTCAGTTGGAAGAGCGAGAGGAAAGGCTAGTCATAGAGGCCAGAAAAGATTCCCTTGTGGTGGATGAGGGAGAGGTACTTAGTCTGCCCAAACACCAGCTGCATTACCTTCAGCCACTGTTTAAGCCACCTCTACACCACTCTGAGGTCTTAACCTCCATGACCCCTATAGGAGGCAGACTCACAGCATCTGAAAGTATGGCGGGGCATTACTTTAGATGCATGGGCTTTGGAAACTGTAGCCCAAGTTTACCCTTTCTAAAAAGGCCTCAGGATCATCTACCAGGGATCAACTCATTCAAAATTCCAGAGGCGCTCCTTGTGCAGGATATTTTGACCCTGCTAGAGAAAGGTGCTGTAGAACTAGTACCTGTAGGGGAGAGAGGAACAAGGGCTGATACCCCCCTTATTTCCTAATCCCCAAGAATGAGAGGATTGAGACACATATTGGACTTAAGAAACTTGAACAAATTCTTCAGGAAGGTCAAGTTCAAGATGGTTACCCTTTCTCAAATCCTTCAGGCCCTCCAACTCCAAGACTGGATGGTGTCATTGGACCTTCAGGATGTTTACTTTCATGTGCCTATCTATCATAAGCAAAGTACTTTTCAGTTTAGAGTTCTGCCATTTGGGCTGACCTCCGCTCCAAGGGTCTTCCAGTTAATGCCGGTGGTGGCAGCGAGTCTCACTAGAGGGGGGATTCACGTCTACTCTTACCTGGACAATTGACTGATCAGGGCTCGCTCTCCCTAACAGTCCCTGCAACATCTCTTCATAACCTACCACACGCTCCACAGACTGGGCTTCTCCCTCAATTTTAAGATGTCCCACATGATACCATCTCAAAGGCTCCAGTTCATCAGAGCAGTCCTGGATACATCCTCAGGGAAAAGCCTCACCACCTGGAGTGAGGGCTCAACACATTCTGCAGATGGTCAACACATTTCAGAGTGCCCAGCATCTCCCAGCCTTCGACTTTTTGAGGTTGCTCTGCCTCATGTCATCCTGCATTTTCTTGGGGCCAGGGGCTCGCATGAGGATGAGATCCCTTCAATGAGCTTGCAGGACCCAGTGGTCTTAGTTTTCAGGAGGGATGTCAGACCTTCAAGTTCCGAGCAGAGTCGCACAGAATCGCCTGTGGTGGGCTTGCAAGGACAACATTCTGAAGAGAGAACCTTTTTGGTAACCATGGCCGGAGATAATAGTAGTTACGGGAGCCCACGCCAACAATCTGACAGTCAACGGTCATTGGTCTCCATCATAGTCCAAACATATCAACCTTTTATAGCTGAGGGCAATCAGACTAACGCTGAAGTCGTTTCTGCCCGATGTACGGGGAAAGAATGTCCTGATAATGATGGACAACAAAGTGGCCATGTACTATCTCGAGAGGTGGTGTAGGTCACTACCACTATGCAGAGGAGCAATGCAGCTCTGGTTCTGGGTAATTCAAGAAGGAGTCTTCCTGTCAGCAGTTCACCTGGCCACAGAGGAGAACACAGAGGCGTATGCTCTGAGCAGGCAGAGCACAGTCTCCCGCTAGTGGGAACTAGCTCAGGAAGTCCTTCAAGAGACCTTCATCCTTTGGGGAACCCCATCAAGTGGATCCACTCGCGAACAGAGCCAATCGGAAGTGCAAACTGTTCTGCTCCAGGGAATTTACCCCAAGAGGAGCTCTAGGGGACGTGTTCATACTGGACTGGGACTTTCCACTCCTTTACGCGTTTCCTCCAGTCCCCGTCATTCCTCAAGTGATCAGGCGGTTGAGAAAGTTTGGGAAATCCATGATCCTCATTGCTCTGGATTGGCCCAGGAGAATGTGGTACCCGGACCTTGTGGACATGTCCATCTGCCCTCCAGTTAGTCTTCCGAACAGAGAGGACCTATCACGAGAGGAGGGTCAAGTTCTCCATCCAGAGGTCAAGACACTCAACATTCATGCCTGGTTTCTGAGAGGTTGAGTATAATGTTTGGGACCTGCGGGATGACGTGATGGAGATTTTGCTTTCGGCCAGAAGGCCAGCAACAAAATTCTTATACTGCTGCTGGTGAAGCAAATTCAGCAGCTGGTGCAGGGAAAAGAATGTGGATCCTTTTCAATGCAATACACCTATGATGTTATCCTTTTTGTTAAATTTAGCGAATCTGGGGCTCCACATTAGAGCCATAAAGGGTTATCTGGCAGCACTTTCAATTCTAAAGCACTCATCGGAGGAAACATCATACTTTAAAATCCCATTAATCATACAATTTCTTAAGGGACTGAAATGTGTACCCACCTACTCCCTTTCAGTTCTTTGTTTGGGATTTAAATCTTGTACTAGCATTTCAAAAATGTATTCCATTTGAACCTCTTTGTGTCCATTAAGGTGCTGACATTAAAAACCATTTTTCTAGTTGCAATAACGTTAGCCCGCAGGGTGAGCGAGTTGCAGGCGCTTTCTCGTAAGCCTCCATTCACTATATTCTATAAGGACAAAGTGAAGCCTTCCTTTCTGCCAAAGATCGCTTCTGAGTACCAATTGTCTCAAAACATTTTTTACCAACTTTTTATATGCCTCCTCATCCTGGGAAGGCAGAGGAGAGGTTGCATAGACTGGACTGAAGAAGGTCTCTGAGTTTCTATATCTCACGAATTAAGTTTTGCCACGATTATCATTAATTTGTTATACAGGTCCTATTTAGGTTCGGCATTAACAAAACAAACCCTATCCAGATGGATTATTCTGCCTGTTGGGGAATGTTCTAAATTGGCTGGTAAAGACCCTCCGCAGGGTCTGAGGGCCCATTCTACAAGGGGCATGGCAACATCTTCTGCTCTACATAGAGGGTTGCCAATTACAGACATTTGTGTGGCAGCCACTTGGACTACCAGTCACACTTTTGTAAATCATTGTCTTTCTCCAGCATGGGGTCTGGCATGGATTCACATGCTCATGAATATTCCCCGTCGTCAGGCTGGGAATCATTGGTAAAGAAAAAAAAATCAGTATCGGTTTTGTTTCTGATCTGTCTTAGTAGTAACTAATCACTGATATCTGGGTCATACTGCCCACAGCCAAAGACTGTCCTTTCCCTAAGCCCCTCCCCTGCCAGCCATCCTCAGATTTTTACCGCATGTTCAAGTGTTGGGAGTCCTCATGCTTTAGCTCTTGAGCTTTGCTGCCTTTTTGCGCTTTTTTCAAAGAGAATTTCTCATTTTTCGGTTAAACAGAGCCTCAAGCTCCACCGTTTCTCCATCCGATCAACAGGGACCCGTTTCGAATTTTCTACGCCCCTCAAGGGTGAATTTTACGTCGAGTTACACTTCTTGGAGGAGTCCTGAAGTTTCTGAGGCCTACCCGGACATGGCCCAGGAGAAGGGAAGCTTGACACCCGGAAAGCTGGTCAGGGTTTGTCCTGGATGCCAGCTACAGAATGTGTTCAAGGAGGACGAGCTTTCGAATGCCTCTACTGCCTTCATGAGGACAAAACGCACGTGGAGAAGGACTGTGCGTTTTGCGTGAACATGTCGGAGCGGACCATGAAGGATCGACATCTTCGCCTCTCCAACTGGCTGGAAGGAAAGAGCCCGTCAGGTGAGAAGAAGAAGAAGGAAAGAGCCCGTCAGGTGAGAAGAAGAAGAAGAAGTCCGAGCGGTCTTCTAAGTCCTTTGAGGGCGCCCCGGCAACGGGGGCCCAACAGAAGACAAAGCACTGCGAGTCCAAGGGCACCGGGAGCACCGAACGGTCGGGCTCCTCGGCTGCCAGGCAGGGCGCATCCTCTCCGGCGCCATCAACCACGAGCCAACGCTCTGGCTCGGGGAAGAGGAAAGCAGAGAACCCGGCGAAGCTTCTGGAGAGGCCCCGGTCAAGCTCGAAGGATCCAGCCGAGGGGGAGCGAGGCGGTGACCCTCCCCCCCAAGGTGAAGGCCCCAGTCCCACAGACGGTAGTGAAGGCCTTGATTCACCCGGCTAAGGCCTCTATCGAGGAAGTTGCGGCGGCCCTGACGCAGCCTGTGGAGCCTACATCAGTGGAGGCGACGTCAGGGCCCAGAGTTTCCCTGCCACCGTGGAGGGAAGCCTCTTTCAGGCCCATCAAGAAGACCCCCGTGAAGACCCCAGCGGAAAAAGAAGGGGGGGGGGGCGGTGGCCATCGTGGATACGGACGCAGCCTCCGAGGAGGAGCTGGTTGAAGTCTTGGAGGGTCTCGACGAGGGCTTTGAAGAGGCCCGGTCCCACGGGAAGGATCCCGACGAAGAGGACGACGAGAGCGACGGCGGCGCCGGTGAGGTTCCATGTCAACGGTCGCTTCCGGAGCCTCAGGACAACTCAGCAGCCATTTTGTTGGCAATACAATCCTTATGTACGGAGATAAGGACGAGATTGCCCCTACCACCGACGGAGGAGCCAGAACCAGGCCCGTCGGGAAGTCCCCCAAGCCAGAGGAGACAGACCCATCCAGCCCCGCCTTTTCAGCCCTCTCGGCCTGCTCAACCTTTGTCCCCGTCCCTGGGGATGACACGGGAACAGACACGGCCACGACGGGCAAAGATGATGACAGCGGTGACGATGGGACGGATCTCCCATCGCCTCCGACTCGGGCCTCCCCGCCGACGAGATTGGGTCCTTCCACGCTATGATTGCCAGGGCATCCGAGCTTTTCCAGCTCTGCCCCGAAGAGAAGGAGGGGTTCCTTCACCAAGGGCGTGAGGCCAAGAGGAAGATGGTCCTCGCCGTGCCTCTGCTGGATGACATCTGGCACAAGGGACTTGCCCTTCTCAAGAACCCGTCTACGACGCCTGCTAAGAGGGATCAGTACGAGAAGAAGAACCGGGTCCCCGACGCGGCCCCCCTGTGCCTTAGGGCGCAACCGACCCCTGACTCGGTCGTCTCAGCGGCGGCCAAGAAGAAAGCGGGTGGGCATCGGCCTTAACGTCAACTTCCCCGCCGGACGGCGAAGGAAAGAAGCTAGATGCGATGGGACGACGAGTTATCTCGTCAGCGGCAACAACGATTAAGGTGGCCAACGCCCTTGTGATCATGGCCCGCTACGACAGGGAATTGTGGTACAAGATCGCCCCCCTGTTGAACTTCCTACCGGACAACAAGAGGGTGGAGGCCCTGGAGATCTTGCAGGAAGGTGAGGTGGCGTCGGACCACGCCATAACGGTGGCAACGGACATTGCCGACATTGGTTTCCACCAGCTAGGCAACAGCGTTTGCCTTAGACAGCGAGGGTGGCTCAAGGCGACGGATTTCCGCCAGGACGTACAAATCAAGGTGTTGGACATGCCCTTCGACGGGAACAACCTATTTGGGAAAACAGTGGATGTGTCCCTCCAAGCCATCTAGGCGGACACGGACACGGACACGGAGACGGCTCGGGCCCTAGGAGTTCTCCAGCAATGATGACCGTCCTATCGGAACTCCGGAGGCAAGCAAGGTGCCTCCAAGGGATTCGGCAGTGGCTCCTCTACGTACTGCCAGGCGGCCCGCTCCTCGTCGCAAGAAGCCTATAGGGGACGAGGCAAGTCAGGTGGATCCCGCCGTCGTCGCCAGAGCGGCCAAGGTGGCAAGGCGTCCTCCAAGCAAGACTGAACCGACCGTGGCGTCGGGCCCCCACCGAAGCACCCCGGTGGGAGGCCGGATGGCGAAGTTCGTCAGCATGTGGGAGTCCATCTCCACCTACCATTGGGTGCTGGACGCCCTGGCCCAGGGGCACGCCCTCGAGTTTCTAAAAAAGTGCCCCCGCATTCCTCCCGTGGCCAGGAAGGAAAACCACATCCCTCAACTACTAATGGAGGTAAGGGCGATGCTCAAGAAAGGTGCCATCGAGCTTGTCCCGAAGAGGCTCCGGGGCTCTTGAGTATACTCAAGGTACTTCCTCGTGAAAAACAAGACAGGACGATGGCGGCCCTTCCTGGACCTGCGACGACTGAACAAGTTCATCAAGGCACAGAAGTTCCGGATGGTCACCCTCCAGCACGTGCTGGGACGCCTAGAGGAGGGCGATTTCCTGTCGTCGTTGGATTTGGAGGATGCATACTTCCACATCCCATTCTAAAAGGACACCGAAAGTTCTTCAGGTTCGTGGTCCAGGGATCAGTTCAAGGCCCTCCCGTTCGGATTGAAGTCGGAACCCAGGGTTTTCACCAAGTGCCTCGCACCAGTTGCGGCGCGGCTGCACCTGCAGGGGATCCACGGCTACCCCTACCTGGACGATTGGCTCATCCGTGCAGGGACAAGGGAGCTCGCCGTAGAACACACAGCGAAGACCGTCCAGCTGCTCACGGACATGGGGTTCTCCATCAACTTCCCGAAATCCCACCTGGTCCCCTTGCAAGTCGCAGTGTTTCTGGGAGCCAAGCTCAACACAGTGGCGCGTCTGGCCTCGCTGTCGGAGGAAAGGGCAAAGGCCATCCTGGGCAAGGTGCAGTGTCTGCTGGCCACGGACGTGGCCAGGGTGAGGTCCATCAAGTCCCTCCTCGGGATGATGTCCTCGTGCATATATCTCGTGCGCCTGTGCAGGCTTCGGAAGCGCCCTCTACAGGAGTTCCTCGACACCCGCTGGATCCAAGCGACGGGCAGCTTAGAGGACAGGATCCCTCTCAACGAGACCTTCCGACGAGCGATCCGGTGGTGGGGCACCCACGCTCATCTGGCGGCAGGGACAGACTTTCAGACCCGGCCCACCAGGTAACGGTGACGACAGATGCCTCCCTGGATGGGTGGGGGAGTGCACACCAGAGATCTTCACGCGAGAGGCCTCTGGCTCCCGGAGGAGAAGCCGCTCCACATCAACATCCTGGAGCCTCTGTGCAGTGTTCTGGGCCCTCGGGTCCTTTCTCCCGTCCCTCAAGGGCAAGGCGGTGAGGATCTTCACCGACAACACCACCACAATGTTCTACATTCGGAAGCAGGGCGGAACCAGATCCCCTGCCCTATCCCAGGAAGCCCAGGATCTGTGGCATTGGGCTGTTGCCCAAGGGATGTTTCTGGTGCCGTTTCATCTGGCAGGGATAAAAAACACTGTCGCCGACTCACTCAGCAGAGAGCTGCGCTCGTGCCACGAGTGGGAACTACGCCGGGATCAATTGGATCGACTCTTTCAGCGATGGGGCAAACCCCAGATCGACCTGTTCGCGACGGCGACAAACTCCAAATGCCAGAGGTTCTCCAGCAGGTTTCCCCAGCCGAGGAGCATGGGCGATGCCTTCTCGTTCCCCTGGGACAGCCTGTTCCTATATGCGTTCCCTCCGTTGCCGCTCCGACTCAACCAGCTCAAGAGGTCCCGGTGTAAGATGATCCTCATCGCACCGGCGTGGCCGAGGCAGATCTGGTTCCCGGACCTTCTGGACTTGTCAGCGTCCCCACCAGCCAAGCTGCCGACGGACGCAGATCTTCTTTCCAGAGAAGGAGGCGCCATCCTTCATCACGCCCCGGAGTTGCTGAACTTGCAGGCCTGGCTCCTGCAGCACTAGAGTTTGGAGGGTACGATATCCCGGCTGACTGCAGAGAGGTTCTTGCAAAGGCCAAGGTGTCCTCAACTCTTAAGTGATATAGACATAAGTGGAAGAGATTCTCTGTCTAGTGCCGTGCACAGAAGATCAACCCTCTACGGATTATGGCACCTCAAGTGCTACCATACCTACTGTCGCTGGCCAAGGCTGGACTAGCTCACGCTTCCATCAAGATACATCTGGCAGCGATCTCCTGATACACCAGAACTACAGGACGGCCGTCCTTGTGGTCTCATCGACTGGTGAAGGAATTTATGAAAGGACTGTTCTGATCGTTCCCGCCGGTGAAGGCTCCAGCCCCGGCGTGGGAGCTCAACGTGGTGCTGACCAGGCTCATGGGGCCACCATTCGAGCCTTTGCGTTCGGCTCCTTTGAAGTTCCTGTCTTGGAAGACAGCCTTCCTGGTGGCCATCACCTCTGCACGACGCGTGGGAGAGATTTAGGCCCTATCCTGCAAGCCCCCATACTTGACTTTTCACGATATGAGGGTGGTGCTGAGGATACACTCCTCCTTCATGCCCAAGGTGCCGTCGGACTTCCATCTTAATGAGCCCTTGGTGTTACCAGTTTTCTTCCCGTCGCCTTTGTCGCCGGCCGAGAGGACTTTGCACTTGCTGGATGTAGCTAGAGCGCTGAAGTTCTACGTGGACCGAACAAAGAGTTTTCGGAAGACATCACAGCTGTTTGTGAACTTTGGACCTGTGAACCAGGGGAAGGCTCTCTCGAAGGCTTCCATTTCCAGATGGTCTCCGGCTGCATCATGCACTGTCACCAGTTGGCAAACCGGCCGTTGCCCGGCCGTCCGAGAGCCCATTAGACCAGAGCGATCGCTGCTACTACAGCGTTCATGTCTGGTGTGCCCCTGCTGGACATCTGCAGGGGTGCTATGTAGAGGTCGACGCACACCTTCACGAGATTCTACTGCGTCGACCGGGATTCCAGGGAGGAGTCCAGAGTCCGCCAAGCAGTGCTGTGCAACCTGTTCACCTGAAGGTGGGCCTGGTGGGGAGGCAAGAGTTGCTTAATGTTGAGTTTATGTAATGCTTAATGTTGAGCCTTTTGCCACCTCCCGTGGTTGTGCATGTGTGTACTGCTATGTATTCTTATATTCATGAGCATTTGAATCCATGCCAGACCCCATGCTGGAGAAGTTACTTACCTGTAACTGTTGTTCTCCAGCATGGGTCTGTCATGGATTCACATGTGAACCCTCCCTCCTTCCCTGCTGCGGCTCTTCACTTGGTCATACTGCCACTTTATGTGCTACCAAATCTGAGGATGGCTGCCAGGGGAGGGACTTAGGCAGAGGACAGTCATTGGCTGTGGGCAGTATGACCCAGAGATCAGTGATTGGTTACTACTAAGAAAGACAGATCGGAAACAAACTGATACTGATTTTTTTTTTCCTTACCGAGGATTCCCAGCCTGACGACGGGGAATATTCATGAGCATGTGAATCCATGCCAGACCCATGCTGGAGAACAACAGTTACAGGTAAGTAACTTGTTCCTCACTCAACTTCCTCTCAGGAAGTGGGATTTGGGAAGGCAGTCCTTCATTCTGTCCATAATTCTTAGGAACATGTCTACATTCGTATTGCCTTGTCCAAGACCAAAACTGCTTTGTGAGTCTATGAAAAGATAAGGAATAGGTGGGAGGACACAATCCATTCAAAGAACAAGTTACTTACCCCTGGTAACGGTCTTTTGATTGGATGTGCCTCCTACGTATTCCTCATCGCTCCTCCGAGCCTTCCCCGCTGTAGAATGTACGTTTATTTTTACACTTTATGCTCTTTTAGAATCTATTACAGTTTAATACTATTGCCAGTAATATCTCAAAAGGGGGGAAAAACAGAACTGAAGCCAATGGGCGCTGTGCCGGTTACATATACTAGTGATGACTTCGACTGCAAGACAAAGACTCTCAAGGGACATTGAGTCCACATACCAGTGCACAGCGCCCTCTGTCTACAATTCTTTTTCCGAAGCAGCTGAAGCTGGAAAGGAAATATCAAAAGATGGGGAAAACGTTGTAGGAACATTTAATCGGATGAACGTTACCAGCGGTAAGTAACTTGTTCTTCTATGCATGTCTTTTTTTTCCCATTTTGCTTGAAGCCAAATACAAGGATGACAGATTTGTCTTCATAGCTGACAGTGCCATATAGGCAGATATGGTATTGGGTCTAGGGAGTTCCTCATCGGAAACAGAGTCCTTGTCACCTGAGGGGGTGACACTCCGATTGAGGTCCTACTTGCACATACCCATGGGGATGGTCTTGCGGAGCAAGCCTCAAAGGAGGTGGCTCCCCCTTGGGGAGAAGGGACGAATACTCGCAATTCATCACAGACCTCACCCAATCAATCAAGAAGAAATCTTTCTGGATATCTACCCTGCAAAGTGTCCTTACATCTTTCAGCCAGGGACAAATTAACCTCAATCTTCTTGGAGGACACAAACATCCACATTCTAATCCACCAAGGTCACAGGGAATGTATTTGGTTCATAGTTGGACCCCACCATGTTACCATGTTGCCCCAGTAGTTCTGTGTCTCCACAGGTGTGGTGTGACTGTATACCCCCACCTGAGCAACAGGCTGGTCAAAACATACCCTTTTTGTAATGTGCAGGAAGCTGTGCCGGTGACCCTGAGAAAGCTAATAAATCTTAGCTTTTCCTTGATCATTAAAATGTCTACAATGTATATAGCGCTAGAAGCATATCCACCATGGTCACCATTTTAGGAGTTTTTCTATTGTTTGCCTCAATAGTGATAATTATCCAAGAAATTTACGACAAGTGCATGTCAAAGTATTTCATGTACAGCCTCCTTCTTACTGGGAGTAATGATCAAATTTAGAAGGCAGCCACTTTAGTGCATACTCTAATGGTGCTATGTATGTCCTAGAATTATATGTGATGTCATATCCGGTGTAACATTTCAAGTGGATTGTGTCCTCCAACGTATTCCTCATCTTAGAAGTATTCCATCCAGCTTTGCTGCTCTTCGGAATTTTTTTCGGCAGAGGGCGCCGTGCGTCGATGTCGAGTCGATGGTCCCTCGAAGGCCTCCGTCGAGGGTGATGTCATCGGGTGTATAAGTAGCACGCGTGGCGCCCGTTGGCCTCAGTTCCGTTTTTCCGCAGTAACGTTGCTTCGGACATTCGGCACGCCTCGAGTTCTGTGAAGAAAATATATATAAACAAGAAGAAATATGTCCTAGTCATCGACACCGACACCGACCACAACCCCGAGATCGGGTTTCAAGAAATGCAAGTCGTGCGGCTCAAAAATGTCGATCACGGACCCGCACCGCAAGTGTTTGTGGTGCCTCGGAGAAGGCCACGACATGGAGGCCTGTTCAAAGTGTCAGGCGATGACGGGGAAGGCCATGTGAGAAAGGAGAGGAATGCTACAGGTAGGTCGGAAGGATTGAAAAGTCTCTAGCGTCGAGTCGAGACCCCATGAGGAGAAATCTCCTCGACGCGAAAAGGCATCGATCTAGATCCCGAAGCGATTCTCATCGCTCGTCGTCTTCGTCAAATAAATCGAAGAAACGACGCCACAGGTCTCCCTCCACCTCATTGTCAGACGAGTCTCCGAAAAGGATGAAATGCCCCACGAAACATTCGTCTTCCGAAGAGTGGGAAGCTTCAGGGTCAAAATGATGGAGGTGTTTGCGAAGGCAAAGCCTCGGTCAGCGCCTTCTTCGGAAGCCGGCCGGGAGCGTCATCGGTCCGACACTCGCGCGCCCTCGAGCCCGGGTGATCGTAAAAGGAAGGATAGGGAACCTTCCAGGACGCCGAGCGATAAACGCTCGAGTCGACCGCTCGAGGTCACTGACGCCGTCCAAGACCTGTCGCACCTCGAAGGGAAAATCATCGTAGACTGCCTTGACGCCCTTGAAGTAGATCCTGTCGACGACCACTGTCGTCGACGCCTTTATCGACGTTGACACGAAACCCTCGGCGCCAAAGGCTCCAACCAAGCCAGGGCAGCCAGAAAAAGAGAAGGAGAACGTTACAAAATATGTAATTTCTTCAGAGCCTGGACACCTTCAGACACCTCTTCCTCCTCCTCTCCCAGAGATGGTTTTCAAGCCTCTCCATATGAAGGAGTTTTTCAAATCCTTGACCTCAATTTGTGAGGAACAGGAGAGATCCGAAGAGGAAAATGTACCTTTTGGATTGGAATATGGCACCCCAAAGGACCCAGAATGCTTGATCTCAGAGGAAAGCAGAATGAGGGATTTGGTGGAGTCTTTACATAATGCAAGTGGCATTGACACTTCTCCTGAGAATTACTTTGGTAGACCAGATCCAGGAGAGCATGCCAGTCCATCTTACCGTCAGTAAATGACCAATGTGGTAGATTACTTGGGATGGGCTAGACCACCAGCCCAATTCGTCCAAGACGATTTAACAGACATATTGGACCATGGTCCCACTGAAGACCCAGTACTACCTTTTCATGTAGCCTTAGAAAACAGGGTGGCCATCAAAATACCGCCCAGCCAGTAGCGACCCCGGCTATCTGTCAAAACATCCAACTCCCGAGAGTCTGGTCATACAGGCAGCCACAGCTTCCGACAAACTTGCGTACCCGTCTATCCCTCCAGACAGGGACGATAAGCGTGTGGATGGTTGGGCGTGGAAGGTATTTTCAGCCGGGAGCATGGCATTAAAATCTGCCAACTCCACATGTGCCTTGGCAAAATTTTCGTACACTCTGTGGGAGTGCATCGCAATGGCGGCGGAGCACATACCAGAAGGGGAAGAAAGGGAAGGTTTCCTAGCCATCGTTAGAGATGGAAAGGAAGCCATGCAGGAATCCCTTCAATCTGGATTGGACACTGCAGGTAGTGTAAGCAGGTCCATGGGCACTAGCACGGTAATGCGCAGGTTTGCGTGGTTACGGAAGTCGGGTTTTGCACCGGACGTACAGAACCGCCTTCTGAACATGCCTTTTGATGGGTCTCACCTTTTTGGCAACAAGGCTGACGAGAGCCTTGAGAGTTTGCAGACCTCAAAAGCAGCGGCCAAATCTTTAGGAGCTGCTATTAGGCAACTTAAGCCGTTTCGTGCGCAAGGGCAATCATGGAGGGGACAATCCTATTGTTATTACACCTCATATGGAAAGACGAGAGGAATGGCCAGTCAAAGGGGCCAAAGAAAGGCCACTCCTGGTGGATGAGGAAAACGTGCTAAGCCAGCTCCAGCTGCAGCCTCTTTGCCATCAGCAGCTGCAACATCCGCCACAAAACCACTTTGAGGACTTGCACCACAAAACACCTGTAGGAGGCAGGCTGTCGCAGCATCTGCAAGAATGTCGAGCCATTACTTCAGATGTTTGGGCTCTAGAAATAATAGCCCAAGGAGACACCCGTTGAAGTCTTCAAACCCGCTCCTACAGCAGGAAGTTCTAACCCTGCTGGAGAAAGGTGCTATAGAACCAGTACCTGCAGCGGAGAGGAACAAGGGATGGTACTCCCCGTATTTTTTGATCCCCAAAAAGGACGGAGGACTGAGACCCATCTTGGATTTAAGAAACTTGAACAAGTTCCTCCGGAAAGACAAATTCAAGATGGTTACCTTTTCTCAGATCCTTCAGGCCCTTCAACTCCAGGACTGGTTGGTGTAATTGGACCTCCAGGATGCTTATTTTCATGTGCCGATTCATCTCAAACACAGAAAATACCTTAGGTTCGTAGTTGGTGACTCACACTATCAGCTTCGAGTCCTGCCATTCGGGTTGACCTCCACCCGAGGGACTTCACCAAGTTAGTGGTAGTGGTGGCAGCGCACATCAGGAGAGGGGGGATTCATGTCTACCCCTACCTGGACGATTGATTGATCAGAGTGCACTCTGCCGAGCAAGTACTGGATCATCTGAAAGTCACCTGCCACTTCCTCCACAAACTGGGCTTCTCCCTCAATTTCAAGAAGTCTCAAATGACACCTTCCCAACAGCTTCAGTACATAGGAGCTGTACTAGACACATCCTTGGGAAAGAGCTCGCCTCCCAAGACGAGGGCTCAAGACATTCTTCAGATGGTTTCCAAATTCCAAAATCTCCAGAGTTACGACTTTTTAAGGTTGCTTGGCATCTTGCATCTTTCTGGTGCCAGAGGCATGCTTGAGGATGAAATCCCTTCAATGGCCCCTAAAGACTCAGTGGTCCCAGTTCTCGGGTCAAATGACGGATCTTCTTCAGATTCCGAACAAGGTCAGACAAGACCTTCTATGGTGGACCTCTACAGAGAACATCCTAAAAGGAGAACCTTTTTGGCAACCATGGGCGGGGATCACAGTAGTGACGGACGCCTCACTCCTGGGGTGGGAGCTCATGCCATCGATTTGACAATCAACGGTCGTTGGTCTCCATCAGATTCCAAACTACATATCAACCTTTTAGAGCTGAGGGCAATCAGACTAGCGCTGAAGGCCTTCCTGCCATCTGTCAGTGGAAAGAATGTCCTGATAATGACGGACAACACAGTGGCCATGCACTACCTAAACAAAAGAGGTGGTGTGGGGTCACTACCCCTGTGCAGAGAGGCAATACAGCTCTGGTATTGGGCGATTCAGGAGGGAATCTCCTTAACGGCAATTCATCTAGCCGGGGAAAAGAATATGACGGCAGATGCTCTGAGCAGGCAGAGCACGGTGTCCCACGAATGGGAACTGGCTCAGGAAGTCATTCAAGAGATCTTCGCCCTTTGGGGAACCCCTCAGACCTATTCGCAACCAGTACCAACCGAAAATGCGAAAGGTATTGCTCAAGGGAATTTCCCCTGGGGGACGCGTTCGTGGTGGATTGGAATTTCCCACTATTGTACGCGTTCCCTCCGATTCCCGTAATTCCTCAGATCATCAGGAGGCTGAGACGCTTCGGAACCGCATGATCCTAATTGCCCCGGATTGGGCCAGGAGAACGTGGTATCCAGACCTTCTAGATATGTCCATCTGTCCTCCAGTACATCTTCCTCAGAGAGAGAACCTTCTCTCTCAAATGGAAGGTCAGGTTCTCCATCCAGAGGTCAGAACACTCAACCTTCATGCTTGGTATCTGAAAGGCTGGGATACAGGGATTGGAACCTTCCAGATGTTATGGAGGTGTTGCTTTCGGCAAGAAGGCCAGCAACAAAGTCTCGTTGGAGGAACATCCAATCGAAAGAACGTTACCAGTTGAGAAGTAACTTTTCCCACAATTAACGAAGTCTGCAATAATATATAAACTAGTGGCTGGAACAGAGGTTTCTTTTGTTGTACAAAAGTACGAAGTGGAACATGGGGAATCTTTGATCGATGATGTAATTTTAAAAAGTAACTCATTAACAGCTTTGATTTTTTTTTTTTTTAATGGGAAGTGTTTAAAAAATACTTTGAAAACGTCTTGTTTCTAGCCACTGAACAAATTAGTTATCCATATTATAAAAGGATAACTTGTAAACCTTTTTTTTTTTTAATTAAAACAATCACACAGAACTGACTAGCAAAACAACATTTTGTAAGAAAGATATGTATTCAATTATCACATTTTTTTGTGGAGTGGCCCAACAAGGTGTTGTCCTTAAAGATACCAGAAACCTCATTAAGGTCTTGAAAGCTACTTATAGTTATAAATAAGATATCAATATATAAGCCACATATACGATTCCAGTTCCTTTTTTTTTTTTTTTAAGGCAGATGGACGAGAATGTGTCCTGAAGAATGTGCATTAAACCCAAAATGCTTTGAGGGAGAACAGTTTCAAAACACGATACACGTATATGCTGTCATATTTAGTCTGATAAAGAGACGTTGAAGTGATGTGCATATATCAAAACAGATTCAATGACTTTATATTTGTTAAGGAATGCATTATGACGTTTGGTAAAATATCAAATTAAAACTAAGAATTATTAGTACTTTCTTATTTTGCTTACATAATTATGTAATGGTGATAGTATTATTTCTTATATAATATTCAAATAATTAATTCATTTATCTATAATTGAAAAGGATTTTTCCTCGTTCGGAGTGCAGGAAGATTCCAACAAAGGTCTGCAGGATTTTGTTTTTTTCTGTAAAAGTATTAGGTCCACATGCTAGAAGGTTGTTCTCTTTTTGTATCTAAAATAATGTTTACGGTTTTTGAGCAGATTGAAAAGTTTGTTTCAAATAGTCGTGGATTACCAATTTGAGCAGAGACAACACTAGACCCCAGCTTTTCATTGTACTTCTGTGCAATGTTAGAATAGCTGGTGCCTGCCTTCAAAATGGGTGATCCGGTCGTTAAACGCTAGGCTATTGACAGTGTTACCATTCAGACTGGCAATCATGAAAGGTAGAAAGGTGATGGTCGACACTTTGGCTGTTTACTTAGAAACCGTTTGAAGTAACAAGAGGGAACTGGGGCAGGGCCAATCCTGAGAAAAGTTAACAAGATGAAAAAGAAACCAATCCCAAGAATCATTATTTAATGAGACTGATCATGAGACCTTTATAAGAGACTGGATAAAGGCATAGCTCTCAACCTTTTTTGCCAGCAAGGCGGGTGAAAACACCCAATATTCTTTTTGGCGGGTGAGAGGCCCATAGAAGTGAATGGGCATATGAGGGACTTGGCGGGTGATTCCACTGCTTTCAAGGCGGGTGACACCCGCCAAAAGCGGGTGAGTTGAGAGCTATGATAAAGGTAGGAGATGGCAAAGTTGGGACGGGGGTCCCTGGAAGAAGGAGCAGATGAAAAGACTGAGAAAGAAAGAACTGCTAGCCTGCTGTTCGCTAGATCTCAGACATTGGTGCATAACCAAAGCATAGGAGGCCGATTTGCTGTGATCCAGCTAAGTGCTATGCCACAGACTGGCTGAAACAAAAAGCAAATAGCTGCAAACCTTCTGAGAGCAAGATCTCTAAGCCTAGCCAGAGTCTGAGATCAGAGTCTTTTGAGGCTAAAATCAGGAAGGTGAACCTGACAGGTGGTGAACACGCAGCCAAACCACTAACCTGGCAAACAGGGGAAGCAAATACTTCCTGGTAAGTTAATTCCCCAGGCAAGGGGGGCGGAAGAAGTTTTTTTCTGGTAGGTGACTGATTTCTTCATGCCAAGAAGCTTATGAAGACCATGAAAATATCGGCGCAAAAGGAGAAACCTAAAACCAGGAGGAAGTCGAGAAAAGTGCTGGATATATCTACCTGGAACTGGGAAATCAAAGAGTGAGCAGAGCATTATATTTTTTAAGGTGGTCATCCTGACCCTTTCATAACAGTTGTCCTCTTGATTTACAGTTAGATATCAAGGCCTGTTATGTGTTTTGCCACATTAATTTGTGGTGTTAATAAAGGTTTTGAATTGCTTTTGCTGGACTTGTGCTTTTTGTTGGTCCTTTCGTCACAGGAAGTATATTTTAAACATGTGAATCTATGAATGATCCAATGCTGGAGAGCTACAGTTACAGGTAGGAGACTTTTTTTCTCTACATTTGTGGACCATTTTTATCACATTCTACTGTCTGGAAAAACCACCGCTGTGTGAAAGAAATAGCCACAGTGAAGGGGTGTGCAAAAGTGCGTGGGGGGATAGAGATGAAATATTCAGTACAGTGAAATTTTATTTGTAAGAAATTTTTTGTTTTTGCTACAACACAGAAGAGTTATCAAGGGAGATTAAATGCACCGATCAGCCGTACTGGAATTGTTTGGGGATGTGTTGTCCAATAAAAAAAGGGTATGGCATGAATAAAACGAAAAAAAGAGGGACGAAAACAACACATTTCCTTGTCTGAAAAGATGCAAGATTTTTGCACCATTGTACAATAAATAGATGGAGTTTTGGGTAAGGGTATCCAGGGGGATTGACTCAAAAGAATTCTTTGATTTGGGCCTCGTTTATTTTGGGTATGTCAACGTGGAATATATAAAAAAAAAGATGATTTGATGCAATGCATCAAGGACTTTGCTCTCTCGTCCTACCTCTTCCAAACAAGTTAAGTATAGAAGACATTTGAATCGCAATCTGTGGTACATCAGCTATCATGAATACACATATAGAGACATCTTGCATCATCAACAGACAGTGCAACTTAAAAATAATTAAATGTCAGTATCGCCCGTGATGAAATTCTGATATCCTTTTACTATGAAATACCCATGGTAAATACATACAAACCACTTTTACAAACTTGAGGAAAAGGTTGCCATTCAAATATAAACATCTTAAAGATTTAATTTGTAACCTTAAGAAAGTAAGTTGTCAGGTGGTTTGGCATTCTAGTGTTGAGGTTTGAGTCACAACTGTTCTCCATTTTCTAATTTAGGAACTGGGTATTCTGGTCTTCGAATCCATCCAAATTTTTATTACTCTCAACTCTGAATTCCAGTTCATTCATCTAGTATTTCTCTTTGATTTCACTTTCACAATGTTTTCAAGTAAATTTAACTCCAGGTTCTGGTAGGCAATATTTCTTTTCAGGTTCACACTTTAAATGTGAACTTGGAACTCTTGACTCCAAGTTCCTGCTTGTAGTGTGTCTCGTTGTAGTCTCTTCTCAATGTGGTTTCCACATCCAGCCACTATTGGTATATTCCAAGAACCCTAGCTGCAAGTTCTGTCTCAGTGTTTCTATTAAGCCACATTTTCCCATTAAATTTCCAACAAGCAATCACTTTATCAATGGTTTCCAGAATCTCTTTTTTTTTTTTTTTTTTTTTATACGCGACCCCTTTTTTTATACGCGACCCCTTTTTTTTATACGCGACCCCATCTCAAACATGCAGAGATTTAAAATCTCATTGCACTCTGTGAACACTCCAACCACAGGATGAAATTGAAGTTCAGTCATAATATCCCATGTAATCCACTCTGTGTGGTTTACTTTATTGTGGTTTAGCCCAGATGCTTTGCCTCTGTCCTATGTTTTTCATCCCTATTTCTCCATGTGTCTGTACCCTTGCTCCTGTCTCAGATTTTTTTTCCATCACCTTCTGTTCATCAGAGTCTGCTGTCCTTTGTAAGCCTGATCAGGACCCCACCTTAAAGCTCTCCTGGACATTGGCAACTGGCATCACTCTTCCGCCTCTTGCCTCCTCTCCATCATCCTGTGCTCCAGGTATATGGCAAAGGGTTTTGTCTCATCCACAATGAGGCTCTGGGTCTAACATTCAACAATTCTCAGCAGCTTGAGAATTGGTGGATTATGGAATATCTGTTGTTCTCCTGCTCACATCTTCACAGCATCATTTTTCTGACTCCAAACAATGATGCCGACAAGGACCCCTTCCTCGCTGCTCTGTTGGCCTTATCTTCTGGCCACAGGCTGTCATCATCTGACTGGTGTGTGGGGGGGTCCCTGATTCAATGTTTTGCTTTGTTGTGAGCAGAATTATTTTCACACAGCACAGTAGCAGGTGGAGGGCAAAACATTGCACTTTAGGGTATGTAAATCATGACAACAGATTCTTCTGTAGTTTTTCAATGCCGACTTTTGCCCCTTCTGAATAGTGTCCAGCTTGAGCTACATTTTCTTTTGGCATGGACAACACACTATAATGAGAAACACTGATTCATCGAGTCAACAGATCTTGCCAGATACATGAGACAAAACACTGAGATTCATTAACTTTTTATTAGTTGCATACATTACTACTTTGAGGAGATATATGCCATAATAAGTGAAAAATACAATTTATTTAGTCCATTTCCAAGACCGAATGCTTTGAGGAACTTGACAGTAGAGTACATACCTTTCTCACAGTGTGTGTTACCATGGGAGAATGGTGTCAATGCATCATAAACATTTTTGGAAGTCAGTCGTGTGACAAGGCCAACCGCCTGGCCTTGTCAAGATGGGACGGGATCCCCTCTCAGCTGGAGTGGGAGGCCTACCAGGGAGAATTCCAGAGCTAGTGCCTCCCCAGAGGTTGACACTAGCAGCATAGATGGCCAAATGCCTGCGCCCCCCGCACCCACTGTTCCAATTGTGCTCCTGTGCAGACCACCGATCTCTCCAGCCTTGCCTCAAAGAACAGAAACTTTCTAGGCGTTTTCTGTTATTTGCAGTGTGGGAAATCTGAGGCCATTATCACATTTAGCCCCCCCAGTATGCCCCTCCGGTAACCAAGAGAAAGGTAAGGCTGCCAGATTCCAACCCCCCAGAAGTACATCTATGAGGGAGAATCACTTGGGTGGAAGGTCCTTAAAGAATAGAAGTAGGATACTCGAGGACGAGAGATGGCATCCCCCTTTTCTAGTCGGGATCTATCCTACCCTCCCTCTGCTGTCTTAGGGTATTGTCGTCCATGTCCTGTCCTACACCAAGAACTCTCGACAAATATTCACCTCCCAAGGAAAGTAAGGGCATGTAAAAACTCAGTTGTAACAGGAGGGGTGACCCTCTGTATTAGGACCTGCAGTCAGAAAATATTACGTAACATGGGGTGTCCTAATAATCAAATTCTTTGTTCATTTACAGGCCAAACTTCACAGTGAATGTCTATTGGGTTATCAGTTACTCAGCAACAAAAAGTAACATATTTATTTGGACTTTTTTTAAAACATGTACTGAAACAAATGGACGGACGTATTGAACAAAGGTTTTTTCACATCTCGTAATGTGTGCAGAAAACATGAACAGAACCATAATGCATAACATGTGTACATTAATAACCATTAGAATATAATGTGGTCCATATTGTAAACTCATTGCTTCTGTTAATTCATACGAGTCTGGGCTCCTAACACATTTCTTCTAGAAGCATTATGGGTCAGAGTTCTGATTCG
Organism: Ambystoma mexicanum; assembly: GCF_040938575.1. Classification (NCBI taxonomy): domain Eukaryota; kingdom Metazoa; phylum Chordata; class Amphibia; order Caudata; family Ambystomatidae; genus Ambystoma; species Ambystoma mexicanum. Next base: position 226,461,319 of record NC_090929.1, read on the forward strand.
CACCTAGTGTGATGGTCACCTGACCTATTCTTGACCTTTGTTCAATACGTCTATCTGTTTCAGTACATTTTTCACATGTTTTGTAAAATCTAGTATATCGCCCTACTTGTTTTTGGACTCGCTGAGTATGTGATTGTCCACAGGAGCTGCAGACCCTCGATAGCTTCCTTAAATGTTATGTGTACTATTGTATATGTTTTTTGTCACTATGTGTTAGGGAGAATTCTGTGTTTACGCTGAATTTCCTAACCTAGTGAGTCCCCCAGCAGCTTTGCTGGATTTTTGGGGTTTATTTTTTTCTCCTGCCAAGAGTGAGACTCTTTTACCCTCACTCTTGTGCATGATTTGAGTGTGTTTCTTTGAATCTAGATGTGTTTAATGGGCTATGGGGTCTTTTACTCCATAGGGCTTCATGTGTTTTTGTGATGTGTGTTACACAGCACCCTCAGTGCAGTGACACAGGGGTGTCATAGTGACCCCCCAGTATAGACTCCATACCCTGGGACTGACTACTGTCTCCCAGGGCATGTAAAGTCACCATTGACTTTACTAGTCTTAAATTCTGAACAGAACCAGTACAAACCATCATATTGTGGACGTACTGGCAATTCAATTGCCCCGGGGTCTGTTAGTCGAGGGGGCACGTCTCCGTCCCCACTGATCGAGTTTTGGCTGGTGGCAGTGGATACTACTTTTTATATTCTACCGCAAATATTTTCCTATGGGATTTCCCATTGTTTTAGGCTACTACCTTTATTTAATTATTTACGGTAGCCTCGAACATACCGCCGGTTTATTTAATTAATATTAATTCTCCGGTTGGTATTTTTTGCCAAAACTTGATTCTAAAATGGCGTTTGTGTTCTCTTCTGTGACTCCAACCCAAGTCGAGCCCTTTGTTCCACTTTTTGGCGGGCTTCTCCACAGAAGCCCTCCAAAGTGGTGTCACTCTTTCTGGGGTACTTAGGAGGGGTGGAGGAAAATTTAGGCACCCTGGACTGAGTTGCCTAGGCAACTCAAGTCGCACTCCATCCTGATTGGCCCAAGTCGTGAGCCGGCCGGCTCACCACTTAGCATGTTTGAGTGAGCTGGGCTGAGTGAATGGGGGTTTGCTGCATAAAAGCAGGGCTTTGGGGACTGGAACTTCAGAAGTCGCCACAGGACCTAAGAATCCAACGAGGGAGAAGCTGAGCCGACCTGCCACGACACCACCACCGGTGGGGCCCTGCTGGACTGCCTCACCACTTTTCCCAACGACAGAGGAGATCTCCCGCCAGAGAGTCTTCTTCCTTTGACTGGTGGGGATAACCAGTTTCTCCGTCTTTTCGCTTTCCCGACGTACCTCGTGGCCGCCTTGCCCGTGCCAAGCACCCCGGCAACTGGGATACCACGTTTTACCACGACCGCGAAACAAAGGTACCACCTTTAACCGGAAAACTCCGCGGCTGGTTTCTTCCCTGGTAGTGCAACGACCTTCATCTTTCCTCCAAGTCGAGATCTTCTCTTCCCCTGGACGACGACGCAACTTGCACCCACTACCAGGAACAACTGCCACCGCTGGAGGATCCTTCCCACTTAAGGTACCGTGTCCCGCCTGGCTTCCCGTGCTACCGACTGTACGGGGTAGATTTAGCCCCCGGCTTTCGAACCTGGGTTAGTCTGGGACACCCTGGCTAAACTTTCCTACAGCCTCCCTAAACTCTTTTTGAACCCTCTGCAAGACTTTCTAAACCTAGTGTAACTGTGCGATCTTGGGCGCATTTGTGCTCTGCTCTCTCTAAGAGTGGGCCCAGCCTTTGGACTTTGGCTCACCAGTGACTTTTGCTCTTCTGCCTTGCTAACAGTGTTCCTGAATCCTAGAGTGGTGTACCTTTCCATATTCTGTCTTTTTCCCTCCCTTTCTCACAAACTTATTGGAGTGCAATCTAGTTAAGCGCTCACCTCTGTATGAAAATAAGTGGTGTTTTACTGTGACTTATCTGATAAGGAAATAGGGGTGTATATATTACAATAGTAACTGTGTTTAGAATATTTTACAATAAGAGTGCTGGAGTGTTTCAACTGTGTGTTTTTAAATAAATAATTATATACTTTGATACCAAAGCTCTGGTCAGTGTTTGCTTGTATTATTGTATCTGAGTGCCTATTGTGTATACTTTGCATACTGCCTAACTCTTCTTGAGGGAAGTCTGACTGCTCAGCCACAGCTACCAGGTAAATCTGGGTGGTGCGGACTGCTACCAAGTGGGTTTACTGCCAACACCTGTAGTTTTAAATCTTTTGCAGTGGTCCCTAAGGGAACTGCACAGGTTTCTGCCTAACACTATGTATAGAAAAGATATTGAGGGAAAACTGACTCTCAAATCTGAGAAATGTAAAAACATTGAATAAAGAATGAAAGAAGAGAGCAAATAACAAAACCCCTCTAGAAGAAGTCCAAATGAATGTTACTTTTTCTTGTTGAGTAACTGAGAACCCAATAGACATTAATTGTGAAGTTTGGCAAGCAAATTAACGCAAACCACATGCTTAAAGAATTTGATTATTAGGACACCCCATGTTACGTGATGAAAAAACCCAGGACATCAAATCCCTTGTACTAAGTATGACACTAATTTACCTTCCCGTCCCTCTAATAGTAAACCCTATGGTGAGACCCAATCCTTTCCTTCCCTACTAACCCCCATCCACCAGGGTGCCAGGGTGAATGAACTGAAGCCACGGATTTCTTGTTATCATTATCCTGATAAGATGAGGAGAAAACCTCATACCCTAACATAGAAAAGGGAGAGAATTAACCGCAATACTTCTTTCCTATCATAAGAACGCCCCTAGACCAGAAACATGGTACTCCCCCTTCTTGATAATGACCTATCTAACACCCCCATCCCCCTGGCCTTTATGGGATGTGTTCAAACACCCTCTGCTCCCCTCAAATCCCCAAACACCACTTCAGTACTGGGACGAAGAAGAGGAGATCGAGGAGTGCAGATTTCCTATGAGAAACACCATCATAGTATTGAGGAGAAGAAGATGCAGATCAAGGCATATCGACCTCTCCACTTTCTATGTCCCATTAACAAGGCCAGGCAAAGTCAGCCAATTGATTTTTATTGTGCACACCTGCAGCCTGTAAACCTGTCAAAACAGTATACAAAGCACCAAGGCGCTCAATGGTTGGAACAAGTAGGAGGTCGGACGGAAGTCGCAGCTGAGCCGGAGTATCCCAGGACCAGAAGTCGGAGAGCAGGATGCTGAGATGCTTGCCCCTGCAGAGCAACTCGGGGAGGAGGGAGCCGTGTCTCCAAGGAGCCAAAGTCCAAGAGTGAGAGGCGAGGCGATTCCTACAATACCGAGAAGGTTGCTTGTTCCCCTGGGCAGTAAGAGAGGGAGAGCCTAGGAATGTCTGAAGGGCAGGGATCGACACCCTTACCTCAGCCATAGGAGCAGAAGCCAGCCGAAGCAACCACAGGACCGGTGAGTTTCATTGAATGAGAGAAACCAGGTACGTGAGAAATGGTTGCTAACATTACAAAGTATCCAGGCGAACGTGTGCAGGTGGCACGATAATGGAAAAGCTCTTAGTTCGAGTGAACGTTATCAAAATACTCTAATTAAAGTGGAAGGTCCTGTGAGAAGAGAGGAGCTGTGCGCAGTGGTGAAAAGCAAGCAAAATATAGAGATCCAAAAAGGGGGAGCTGTGCAAAAACCAAAGTGGGAGCAAACTCCTGAAAGTAAAGGAAAAGGGGCTTTCCGTAAATAGAATATTGAGAAACACTTGGGTGACCCTTTAGGCAGGCGACTGTTCTAGGAGGGGCCACACAGACCCCACCAAAAGAACAGAAGAAGCGCTAACAAAGTAAGGTACCTGGTTGCACAACCTTTAGTGGGTGGACCGTGCAGACAGACAACTGCGCCACGACCAGGCGAGGCTTAGCTGAGAAAGAAAGCTGCCGGGAATACAAAGGTGGCAAACCCAAAACGGACTTCGTTCATAATGGGGAAGGGAGTGCGCCCCACCTCCTCAGGAACCAAGCGGAAGAGTGACATTTTGCTAATAAGACTGTGTGATTTGCACCTTTTGAGTTTACCAAGAAGCAACTTTGAAACAATTTGAGTATTTGTGAACAGTCCTGAGGGTCTTGCTCCGGGCGACGGAAGCCCGAAGGACCTGTTGCAGAGGACTACCTGAACCAAAGAAGGTATTTTGAACATTCTGACAAGTCTTCTGAGTTGCCCAGGGAATCTTGAAACCCTCTGGAACTTTCAGAACCTGGGTGTCTTGAACTTGGGGAAGGGAGCTACGGAAGAGTTCCACTGTTACCTTGACTTTAATTTGAATATCTTTGAGGTGGCTAAACCCCATACACCCTGTTATTTTGTGAAAGTGAGGGCAAGCACAGGTCTTTACGCAGACAGAGTTTTACTTTTGACTGACGAACTTAGATTTCCCTTAGTTTACCTTTCCTTAGGGAACTTTCCCTCCTTGGAGTTAGGGCAAGTTAGATATTTTCCCATCCTCACCACTGAAATAAAGGTAGTTGAAAATCTATATATCTGTCTGTGTCATCTCTTGATACCATGCCTGTCTCACAGCAGTGCCTCAGAAGGCAAGGGAGAGCCACATCGGTCTACTGCTGCAGAAAACTGAGAATGGCATCGCCAACCTGCTATGGGAAATGAAAGCATCTCAAACCGATTGTAGAGAGTTATGCTGCCAGAATACTGCAGGCAGCCAATACATTCCGCAACCCAAAGAGAGAGACCAACACAGGGAAGCTGCCGACAGACTCAGAGAAACACTGCAAACTGGACTGAGATCATTGTAAGCAAGCATCAGCGTCCTCACTGGGCAACTGAACAGTCACATCGAGCCTGGGCACCATCAAAGAGGCCCCCTGGCCAATGAGAAGCCAAACTCGCCCCTTTCCATTGGGCTTACCAGGGGAATCGGAACCCGTAACACGATCAGAAACTCTGTTCTTCCCGGGCCGCCCATTCTACGTGGCAAGGCCAATGCAAGAGTGTAGCTGCTGTTGAAAACTTTTGTATATCATATATTCTCTACAGAGGATGAGCATAAAAAACAGGTACATCATGCAGGAGTTATTTGGTGAGCTCTGCAGTGGAGAACGGCCAAGAGACCAGCTAAAAGGACGACAGAGTGGCAGATTGTGGAGCAGGTTCAGGCATTGGCTAGGGAGTGAAAGTGGTACTGCAGTTAGAGTGTGCTTGTTTGTGTGGGGAGTGTTTATAGGAATTAGTGCAAAGAGTGAGTGTGAAGCGAATGATACGGGAGTAGCGTGGCAAGTGGGAGTAGTAGTGTGAGAGGCAGATTAGTAACATCAAAGGGTGGAGGCAGATATAAAAAGCAGTATAACATTGAAGGGACAGAGTGAATGAGGGAGTAGTGATGAGGTAGGTAGCCTAGAAGGGACGAAGCAAGTGTTGTTGAACCTAGCCAAATCCAACAGAGTAAGTGCAAGGAATGATCCCAAAAAACACTTTAGAGCACTTACCCTTTGATAGTGTAGGGAGACTTAGGAAGTCCCTGAGGGAGTTGGACAACCTGCATATAGGAAAATCACCATTAGAAGAAGTCAGATTTGTAGACGGAACTAACCAGAGGTTATGGATCCCAGGGTTAGGGAGAAAGATAGTGGGCAGATGATTGATAGGGGTGGCCCTTCGTCCCTCAGAGATGATAACCCTTGAACCTTCCCAAAGACTTAACGTTTCCTCTGCCATATGTGACATAGGGTACATATCAAGAGGTCTACTTTTGTCATTCAACTGAATGAATTTTGGCACACTGCAACCATAGATGTGCCAACTACCTCTTTAATGATCAAGAACGTACCTCCAGGGAAAACTCTGCAGAGAAACTTTCTCACTGCCCCAACAGAATGCTTCTGAAGGCAATTTTGACAAAAGGGGGCACATTTGTCTATTGAGATCAAACGTGAACTAAGGTTAGGCGTATTCTTGGGCCAAGGATTTCTAGCTCCAAAGAGCTATTTGAAGAGCAGAAATTGTGAGTGGTACGAAATTGCAACTGTGCACAAACACAACCCATTTGGGGTCCAGCAAGTGATAAACAATGTGTGCCCATGTTTCCATCCAATGTGAGGGCAAGATGGCGAGAAACCTTTGCCATCTTGAAAATGGTAGCTTGGCGCGAGTAGGGTAAAAAGGGCACATTTTAAGATGGGCTAAGCAAGACGGGAGGCCTTAGGAAATGAATACTAGGCATGCTGGAAGCGATTGAGGATGACATAGCTCTGAAGGAAAGCATTGTAGAGGCAGCAGGGGGGAGAGCCAGTGATAAGATTGAGGCAAAAGTGCATTGGCGAATGGGAAAAACTAGGCAGATTGGACTTTGCGAAATACACACACAGACTGCAGGCAGAGGGGGACAAACCAGGGAGACTGCTGGCATGGTTATGTGAATGGGAAGAACCAAGGGACATGATAAGCGCCATAACGGTCGAAAGTGGGGACATAGTCGGGACACAACATGGGATCAATGAGATGTTCGGCAGATTTTATAAATCCCTGTACTCAGCGGACACGACCGAAGTGTACCAAAATGTATCCGATGCACTAGCCCAACTGCATTTGTCAAAACTAACCGAGGCACAGGCTGCCGAACTGGATGCCCTGATGACAGTAGACAAAATCCAGGAAGCAATTAGGGAACTCCTGACGGCTAAAGCCCCAGGACCAGATGGACTCCCAGGGGAATTTTACAAAGCGTATATATATATATATATATATATACATATACACTAGCCCCTAGACTGCTCAAAGTCTACATGGAAGCACATGACCGGGGGTGCTGCCTGAAATAATCAATTATAGTTCCAATCCTCAAGCCAGGGAAAAATCCCCTGAGTTGCGGATCATACAGACTAGGGTCAATGGTGAACCAGGATTGCAAAAATAGGCTCAAGAAAGTCATAGGGGGGGCTGATCCATGTTGACCAGACAGGGTATGTCCCCGGGCGTAACACCTTGTAAAACCTGCGGAGGCTCCACCACGTCACAGATAGCACAACCAGAGGAAGGGAAGACTATGCAATAGCCTTGCTGGACACGGTGAAGGCCTTCAACTGTTTGATGGGACTGGCTATTGGCGACCCTAAAACTGTTTGGGTCTAGGGAATCATACTTGAGACGGGTTAAGCTAATCTACTTGCGGCCCATGCCAAGAGTCAAAACAGGCAGGCAGGTCTTGGAAAACCAAGCAGGGCTGCCCACTGTCGCCGATCCTGTTCATTTTGGCGCTGGAGCCATTGGCTGTGTTCCTCAGGAACGAGTACAGTGCGGCTGGGATAGTGATAGATGGGGCAGTGTATTTGATCTCACTGTACGCTGATGACCTGCTTTTATATATAAGCCGACCTGAAGACAACCTGCCCCACCTCTTAGACATTATCAACCATTTTGCCATGCTCTACATCTCGTGAAGTCTTGTTTGTTCCTGCTAGCGGACCTCAGGGAACTCTGTGTGGCACAATTGCTGCACCTGGGCCTACAATGGGAGACCGACACCTTTCGATACATGGGCATTAATGTGTGGCATAGCCCCGAAGACACGCACAAGAATAATACAATGAGGGCCCTGGAAGGGATGCAGAACTCTGAGGTTCTGGGAAAGACTACCTTTGGGGATGCTTGGCAGGGGTGCTCCTCTGAATATGGTGGTGCTCCACAGCCTCCTATATCATTTCATCAGTATTACTTGCAACATACCCAAAGCATTCTTTCAAGACGTAGACGCGATAACCAGATCATTCCTGTGCAAGCTTGTGGGTGTCAGGATTGCCCTGAACACCCTGCCGTGGGACCACAAGGAGGGCGGGATAAGAGTGCCCCACTTTGAGAGCTATTACCTGGCAGGACAGCCGCAATTTGTGGTAACCTGGCTGGGATACGAGGCCTCCCAGGACACAGCGTTGCTGCAACCAATGCTGAAGCGACATTTCCTGATAGAGATTCTATGGGTAGAGGACACACACTTGACTAGACCTTCTGTGCTCCTGAAACTGGATAAGGAAATATGGCGCAGGGTATAGACATTTCTAGGCATACTGGAACCCTGCTTGGTGCATATACCCCTGATGGGAGTCATCGGAGGGCGGCAGGGAGCAGTGGGACAGTACAGACAACAGTGGGAAAGCAAACGGGTGGCCACAGTGGGGGACCTATTGCGAGATGATAGAATTCTTGACTGCCACACCCTGGCTATCAAACACAGCATCCACAAAGGCCAGTTCCTGCTGTACTTGGTAGTGACCCAAAGTATCAGGAGGAAATGGGAGAACCTGCAAGCAAAGATTATGATAAATGACATACTAGACACTATGTATGATGTATCGGAAGGCGGGTACATGGTCTCCAGACTGTATGATGTGTTTCTGGAAAGCTGAGGCGCGACAGGACTGAAAGTGCGAGGTAAATGGGAAATGCATAGGGGAAGGAAGGGTTTTCAGATGCAGAATGGGAAAGGGTGCTGGCATACACCAAACAGGTCTCTAGGAACGCCACATTTAAAACGACCCAACTGTACGTAACACACCGGGCGTATATGACCCCACATAGGTTGTCATACATAACGGGGGAAGAAGGCCAGGTCAGCCCGGGATGCACACAAGAGGGGGCATACATGATGCAAATGGTTTAGATGTGCCACCAGATTCAAAAATTCTGGAGGGCAGTGATGGAGAGAGCAGAGAAGGGAGACATCCAAATGCACTCGTGAAACTCCGAATATTGCCTGTTGGGGTTGTTTCTGAGAGGCAGGGGCCACAATTGCACACATCGCCAAAATGAGACTTTATCTGCATACTTGCGAAACGCAGGATAGCAATGGCCTGGAAAGCGGCAGAGGGTTCAAGGGTGGAGGCCTGGTGTGTGGGCCTGCAGAGATGGTCACTTATGGAAACTGCAGTGTGGCACAGAGCCCTCATGAGAGGAATGCATGGGAACAGTACAGGGGTGGAGGATACAAAGCATGTTTGCCCCTGATGAGGGTGTGCCCAGCGGGGAGGAACACAGTGGGATAAGGAGCATTTACTGAGGCTGCACCGTTGGGCAAGAGACATTTGGATGCACATGAGGGCTGCTGGGATTTAAGGAGCAGCTGAACTCTAAGGGTGGAGGGAAATGAGACCACGAAGAACTACAATGCTGAATAACTTTGCAATTGATATATGCCCACAGGACCGTAATGATACAACGGAACCTGTCCTTGCAATGTCGTAACTGTACCTGTCCACTTGTTTGTTTGCTATTGATTAATTAATAAATAAAAATTCATTTAAAAATAAATGATTGTGAATAGCGCAATGCAAGTCTGATGAAAATTTTAAAAAAGATTTCAACTTAAAAACAAAAAATAATCTTACCTTGATGTGCGGTGACCAGCAGTATTTCCAAAGTCTGTTTTCTATGTTGATGACGGTGATGTCATCAACAATGAAACTGACTCAGAAAATGGAGCATGGCTCCGCAAGTTAAGATGTATAATTTTTCAGTTAAACGCACCTGCCTATGATCTACACGGGTGCTAAGGAGGCTATGGGGGAGCGGGTAAAGGTAGTGGGGCCAAGCCGGCAGCCCTCTGTCTGCTCAGAACACAGGCTTGTACCAGAGAATACAGCTCATGTTCTGAGCATCTAATTGGTCTGCGCCACTTTCCAGTGTGCTAATGAACAGTTTTCTAATGACTCAAGTTCAGAGCTGCATGCAAGGAAATAATGATTGTTGCTATTGGTTGTGGCCAGGAACAAAGAGCGATGCACATGCATGTTCTTTGTGTTATTGGGGCCGCCTGATATTGAAGATTAATTGCATGGTAGTCCTTTTATATGAAAAGCTTTTCACCAGAGATATGTTATAGGTGTAACTCATTATGTTTAACTGAAGGCCACAATGGCTAGAACACATTTAAGGAATTCATACAGATTTGTTGGCCTAATAAGGGCTGTATGCGTCATTTTTCAACTAAAGATACCATAGCAGCTTTTTACAGTTTGACTGCTTGTCCTGTTATTAAATTTAGGGATGACATTGTATTGTTTGTTTTTGACAATTCATTTTGATTAAGTATTATGTTTTATTTTTTTATTAGGGTCGTCTACTCTAAAAAGGCATTTTGAAGATGGGTTAGTGGATGATAAAGACCTAAACAAAAAGATGAAGCACAGTTTAAGAAAAGGTAGGTTGAGTATTGTGGTGTCAGATCCATTCCAGCTCGTGGAAAGTGATTCTCTAAGAGATTAATGGCTAATATCATTATTGCATATGTACATTTGACTGACAGACTATGGATATAAAAGTTAATGTATCTCTTTACTAATTTGTGTTAAATTTGTTCTGTGTGATTTTCATGCCCTATTTCTTTCTGTTGCTCATGGGCTCAAAACTACATTTCTGGAGCTTTTGGATCTGCTTAGATCACATGCTCTGCATAGTCCGTCATCTAGTGGATGTCGCAGACGATTACAAGATTTGTTTTCGAAACTCAAAAACTGCCTTCAACAGGGCCTGATTAGTAATACTATACCTGGTGTGACGTGTACTGTACCCATGGTCATTCAAGCGTCGAGGTCCCTCAGATTGTTTTTTTCCCCATCAAAGTCTGTTGCAAATGCAGAGTTCTCTTCCAGGCAGATGCCTTTGATTACCATGTATCCTCTTCCTACCCCTCTTATTCCCAAAATCTACCCTCTTCTCATACCTTACTCCACCTCTTTCTTCAACATATGTCTCACCACTGCTACCTTTCCTTCAGCCTTCAAGCATGCTACTATCATTCCCATACTGAAAAAACCATCAGCTAACCCTCTCCTGGCCTCCAACTTTCGACCCATCTATCTTTTACCATTCCTCTCTTAACTCCTTGAATGTCTAGTCTATTCCCAACTCTCAGCTTTTATCTCCAACCTCCTCCCCCTACTCAATCTGGTTTTCACCCCAAGCATTCCACCGAAACTGCTCTTGCCTCTGTTCTTAACTCTCTCCTCACTGCTCGCTACTCCAAACACTCTTCTATTCTCATTCTCCTTGACCTCTCTGCCGCCTTTGACACTGTTGATCACTCCTTACTCCTCGACACTTTCCTGATTTGGTCGCAAGGCTCTGTTCTCAACTGCTTTTCCTCCTACCTTTCCAACCGCTCCTTTGCCGTCTCTTGGGGTGGCCGTTCCTCCCTTACTCACTGACTTGACTTTGGTGTTCCCCAAGTCTCTGTGCTTGGCCCCTTCCTCTTCTCACTCTACACCTCACTTCTTGCCCCAGTCATTTCATTCTTTGGCATCTCTCACCATTTCTACGCTGATGACACCCAGCTCTTCCTTTCCTTCTCTTCCTTCACTCCCGACATTCACCTCAAACTCTCTTCCTGTCTCACTGTTATCAAAACTTGGATGTCCTCCCACTTTCTCACCCTAAATACTGACAAAACTGAAGTCTTATTCCTTCCTGCCAATACTGTTCCTCCCCACTCCCTCTATCCTCTCCCCCCCCACTCATCTCCCCATCTTTGCCTCTGCCCGTAATCTGTCTTCAATTTGACTCTAACCTCTCCTTTACTCACCATATCTCTCATCTCCCGTGCCTGTCGCTACCATCTCTATAATGTTCACAAAATCTGTTCCTCCCTCACCTTCCACGCCACCAAACTCTTAATTTCCTCCCTTATCTTTTCTCGTCTCTTCTACTGTTCAGCTCTCCTCTTTGGCCTCCCTGCCTCTCATCTCGCCCTCCTAAAATCCCTCTAGCACTCTGCAATCCGCACTCTCTGCTCCCTCTCTCCCTATGACTCCATCGCCTCTTCGCTTTCCTCACTCGGCTGGCTTTGCTTCTACTCTCAACTTAAATTCAACTTCCTGTCTTGTTTTTAAATCTCTTCATAATCTTGCCCCTCCCTCCCTTTGTTTCCTCCCTCCTCTCTTTCTACTCTCCCTCTCGCCCCCTTCGCTCCGCTGACCTCTTCCTACTCTCTGTCCCGCCCTCTCCTTGCACCCCATCTTGCTTCTGTTCCTTTCAGCTCCTCGCCCCACTTCACTGGAACTCTTTACCTCTCCCGATCAGTCCCATCTCCTCTTTCCTTCCTTCCGCTCCTCCTTAAACTCCCACCTTCTTCAACCTCCCTCCTGACGGCCCTTCCGTTCTCCACCACCACCCCCCCGCTTCTCCCCTTCCTCAGTTTCTACCTACTGACCTCGGCAAATTGTTCTGCATACTGTTCCTGTTTATTTGATTCATGTTTTGTAATTTACTGTTTCTAATGTATTCTTGTTTTATGTAAAGCGCTATATAAAAGTTAATACAAATACCACAGTTTTAATTGAAGACGTTCTTCGTTTACTTTGGTGTTCGCTACGCTGCACAACTGTTCCAGGCCTCCCCACAGACTCTCAGGAACACCTCCTACAAATACTCTGCAATAACCTCAAAAGCGCCACCAAGACCCTCCTATTAGGAGACCTCAACTTGGGTTTCAATGATGACAAAGACAAACCTGCTGATTCCTTTCACAAGGAACTCAACAATCTAGGATTCACCCAAAAGGTGTTAAGTCCCCCACACTCAAAAGGCTGCATCGTAGATTGGATCGCAGATCATAACTGTCACTCTACTATCACCTCTAACACCATCCTGCCCTGGATCGATCATAACTGTATCAAATTCCTTTTACCAATTGCTAAAACCCACAAAATTCTCACCCCTGCTACTGCAGCGCAAGTGAGGCTCCAAGAAGCTCAAAGAGGACAAACTGCAACCTTTCCTCAATATCCCTGAACTAGCACCCCCTTCGCCAATGACCCTAACAACCTAGCAGACATCTACAAGGATGTTATCACGAAAGCCATTAACAAGATAGCACCACTCGAATGCAAAAAAGAAAATAAATCACTACACGCCAACTCATGGTACACTGAAGAACTTCAGTCATTGCGCTCGTGCAAAAGAGCAGCACTGAAAAACTGGCAAACTAATCCAGGTGAAAGTGCCAAAAACGAGTTCAACTCAATCGCCCTCAAATACATGCAGCCATCACCACAGCCAAAGCGAGCGCTTTTAACACACGCATCGCCAATGCTAAATCGCACTCTAAAGAAATCTCCATCTTCAATGAGCTCATCTCCTCACCCAACACACCTGATGAAATAGTCAAAGACGAAGCATGGTGTATGAGTATCCAATCTGCCATGTTACACAAAATTGACCCCCTACAAAAGAAAATAAAGGACCACTGCAAAGCCCTTCCACCGCAGTTGGGGGCCAGACCTACCAATGCTACTCCTGCCTCAACCAACGCCACCAAACCAAATTTCTCTTTCAGGGACATCACTGAACAAGAAGTTATAAACCTACTCAAAAACCTCAAACCATCCCCATGTGAAGGGGACATATGCCCACCTAACTCCTCAAGGATTGTGCTGACAAATCCGCACCGCTTTTCACAGCGTTCATTAATGCATCTTTCAAATCAGGCATCATCCCTGAAAGCCTCAAAGAGGCCTGGGTCCGCCCTCTACTAAAAAAACCGTCTCTGGACCCTCTATAACCTAATAACTACAGACTGATAACCACGGTACCATTCCTCCCTAAATTACTGGACAAAGCGGCTCATAGCCAAATCCAACACTTCCTGGAAACCCACTCCATTTTAGGGGTCAGGCAATCGGGCATCCGGAAAGGACACGGCACTGAAGCAGCCCTGCTGCTTCTCTTAGACTTCTCAGCAGCCTTCGATCTTGTTGACCAGAAGACTCTAACTTCACACATCACACACTCTGCTAATTTCTCCAAAGAAGCAGCGCTCTGGGTCACCTTCCTCGAAGGAAGAGCCATGAAAGTATTCTCAGATATAGCAAGCGCTACACCCACCACAATCCACTGCGGAGTGCCTCAGGGTTCTTGCACAGCACCCACACTATACAACTTGTTCACAAAGCCTCTCTTTGACAAGCTTGACTCCATTGGTATCGCGTACACGAATTACGCTGACGATACACAAGCACTTTTACCGCTCTCTGGATCATACTACGAAGACGCTAAGACTCTTCACACGATCTACTCCACCATCCAGGCATGGATGGCGGTTAATGGCCTCTGCCTCAATGGGGACAAGACAGAAATCATGATACTAGGCCAAAAGAACACCCTAGCCAAACTCAATAAATTGTATGCCAACTTTACCATTGACAACTCATTATCCCCTTATCCACAGCCATCAAGACGTTGGGAGTTTATTTAGATTCCTCACTAACCATGACAAGACAGGTCAGCGCTATCACGTCCTCCTCTGAACATACCACCAAACTAATAAACGCCATAAAACTTACCTATCCAAACCCAACTGCCTCTCAATAGCTAGAGCAACCATTGGCGCCAAACTAGACTATTGCAATGCTCTTCTAGCAGGCACTTCAGCCAAAAACCTAACCTAAACAGACTACAAGTCAAGCAGAACAATGCCCTCTGTGCAGCACTAAGCATTCCTAGAAGGGAGCATAGCTCCCTGGCCAGACAAGCAGCTCACTGGCTCCCGGTCAAAGAGTATCACTTTCAAAATCCTCGCCCTCACACACAAATGCCTCACACTCTCTGCACCCTCATACTTATCTGAGACTATCTCCAAATCCTCCTCTACACGCCCCACCAGGTCACAATACTCTAACCAACTTCACATCCCATGCATCAATAGAGCCAAAGCCGGCGGCCTAGGCTTCCCATATATTGCTGCCAAATCCTAGAACGCACTACCTCCAGACATCGGAGCACAAAACTCACTCCCCGCTTTTCGGAGAAAACTCAAGCTTTCACTCCTCGCAATGTAAAGTGTAACTATTTGCTAACCAAAGTGATTACTGTAAATATGTAAAATGTCACCTTGCCTGTAACTTTATGTATGCTCATATTATTTGCAACTAAGCTATGTATGTAACAAGCGCCACGATGCCCCAGGGCTGTTGTGCCCTTTACAACTCCAAATAAATAAATAAATAACCACTTGACGGCTCCTGGCGAAAATTCATCTTGTCGACAAGTGATCAATCGACGACCAGACGCGGCCTTACGGGCCTAGACCCATTGCAGTAGGGACAGAGGGGGAGGGGGTTCTCTATACTGACTTCGTTTAGAGAATGTTCATACCATCATCCCTTTTCTTCTATTTTCGCCCAACTGCCCTTTTTAAACATAATGGACAAAACCCCATTTAAATGTTGTTCCTCCTGCCACCGTAAATTCCTGTGGAAAGGCACGCACTGAATGTGCAATCACCATCTCCCGAGGTATCACGCCAAAAAGCACTGTAAATCCTGTTAGCTTTTTTGTCCGAAAACTCTAAAGTATCGGCGGATGAAACTCTGGGCCCCGCATGCCATGCATGCCGAAGCCTCCATAGACGTAACAGAAGATTCGAGCAAGGGCAGTTTACGGGGTCATGAGTGACGCAGAGGGCGATAGGTATCCGTCGGAACCCCAAGTGCAGGCCCCTGACTCCGAGAAGGAGGCCAGCGGTCCTGTGATGGAGAAGAACCCCGGCGGCCAGGGCACACACACACGCACAAAAGCAAATACGCTAAGGACGTACCTCACGGCCGACACTGGACGACATCGGACAAGTGAATGTTGTCCACCGTAACAGGTGGGTACTGCATCAAATTGCCTCAGAAACCACCATACCACCCACCAAGACAAAAGGAAACTAACGGCAGAAGAAACGGCCATACTGCTGGAGGAAATAAAGGCGCTGCTCGAGAAGGACGCAATAGAGATCGTCCCGGCAAACAAGGGTATCTATTCAACGTACTTCCTTGTGCCAAAGAAAGACCTTAGCATGTGCCCAGTGCTAGATATGCGCTCCGCAAACAAATATGTCAAAGCACAAAAGTTTTGCATGACCACGCTTCAGGAGGTGATTCCGCTCCTGAAACACAGAGATTACATGGCGGCATTGGACATGAAAGATGCATACCTTCATATTTCACTGCACCCTGCGCACAGAAAATATCTGTGTTTCAAGATGGCAGGAGTATACTACCAGTTCAAAGTGCTCCCATTCGGCATCGTTTCAGCACCAAGAGTGTTCACAAAGGTGCTCGCAGTAGTGGCAGCACACCTGCGCAGAAAGTCCATCCCGGTATATATGAAAGGTTATTTGTAACGTGCTTAATACCCAGAGGTTTCTAAGCGCAAACCCTGGGGATGAAACCTGTGGTGCTCCGTGTCGTCTTGCTTCCAAGGCGAGCATGTTGCCCCTCAGCTTCCCTCACGAGCTATATACCCATCACCAGGGAATCTCAAATTTGCAAGTTAAACACGCAAAAAGCAATAAACCTACTCTTCAATCTGGGTTTCCCCATCAATGAGAAAAAAATCAAGTCTAGACCCCAGCCAAGCAAAACAATTTCTGGGGGCTATCCTAAGAGCAGAAGAGGAGCTAGCATTCCCCTCAAGCGAGAGAGTACACATTATGCTGTTGCAGGTACCTTAATACAAGGTTGGTCGCCAGATAACGGTACGCAAAGCAATGCGCTTGCTAGGGATGATAGCCTCTTGCATTTATTTAGCTTCACGCATGCATGCATTCAATGCAGGAATGGTTAGCCAAACAGTGGTCTGAGGCGAGCGGACAGTGGGACGATCTAGTGGTTCTTATGCTAATCCTGGTTCAGGCTTTCCACTGGTGGTCCATGGACAACCTGTTAAAAGGAAAATCTTTTCATGCTCCACTGATCCTAACTACAGACGCCTCACTCGCCGGTTGGGGGGTGCACTACCTCCACCACGCGTCCCACGGGCAGTGGACACTTGCTACTGCCCAAAGACATATCAACTTCCTGGTGCTCCTTGGCAGTGTCATGATGCCTACCCCCGGGCTTCGGGATCAAGCCCATCAGCCTCGGGAGCAGGCATCCAGGTATTTAATAAAACCCCAGCAGCCCCGGCTGGGGGCTGTCTGGGTTCAGTCCTGGCACCATAGGCGCCAGGCTCATAGACTTTACTTACCTCATGCAGACCATGCTGCAAATGAATCCAAGCCAACATGAGGCATGGATGGGACTATTTTTCTACAGGGACTATTTTTTACTCGGGTGTGGTTCTAGGGACTTCTTACCTGGAACTACTTTGGAGGCTATTTAAACCACGCCCGAACAGCTGCACATGCTTCGTGTTATTCTGCATCCAGCAGCGTAATGCTCACCGTGCCTGCAGTCAGCATCCAGTCTTCAGCCACGCCCGTCTTGAATCCAGAGCTCCTAGCAATAGAAGAAAGAAGAAGGAAAGGTTAGAAAACAGATTTTATTTCAATCCTTACCTGAATTCCGGATCCATCACGTCTTCGAACTTGAAAAGGACATTATTCTACATGCGTCGCATCGCCAGCTGCAGCGCCATGCCATACTCGCCAGTCCTCACAGCATTTTTCGATCCAGCGCAGCCTCAATCATTTTCTCCGCCGAATTCCACCATGTAGGGGACAAAAGAAACATAAGGTGAGCCGAGAGAGTCGACAAATACAACCTCTCCACCATAAACTTACCTGATTAACAACCAGAGGCATTATTCTGTAACAAACTGCAACTTCTTACGCCGCACCTGCAAGGAGAGAGAAACTAGCAATTTAAACATCTGCATCTTTTGCCGGACAGTGTTGGGTAATACAGACTCTTACCTAAACACCATCAGCTGCCACAGGACAATCTTCCCTTGGGCCCAGCTGCAACACAAGAAAGGAATGTACAAGAGTGAACATCGGACATATTGAACTCTTTGAACTTTATACTTATGGGTTCTCTCCTGGAACCTCGGGGTCAATATTCATCCGGAACTTTTCCAATGCCCTCAAACCAGTGAAGTAACTGGTATCTACGCGGTATCTACGCGCCCCTGCATACCACGCAGGATGGAGAGCTCATCATTTACAAACATAAGGTGAGCTTACAGAAAGTGAATATTGGTGGTGATTAGTTGCAGGAGAATACTTCTACGGGTCAAGCAGACGAGATTAGGCGGTCCAGTCCAGTCTGTCATCTCTGCACTACGCTTCACGTTGGAGGAGGTCGCAACTGTCCGGGTCCGATCGATGCCCCTGTGGGAGCCAGGTGAGCGTAACAGGCAGTCCTCAAGGCTCTTCAGGCCTATCAGCAACAGCTCTAGGGTCAGACGTTGCAGGTCCTCACAAGACCCCACCACGGCCATGAACAAGCAGGGAGGCACACACTATCTAGGTCTGCCCAAGCTATCCCAGAAAATATGGATCTGGGCACTGAAGCGGAACACGTTTCTAACATCCCACTATGTTCCAGGGGAACTCCATTCTCTGGCAGACACTTTAAGCAGACACCCTCTACCAGAAGAACACGAGTGGCAACTCGACCGCGATATCCTACACCGAATATTCTCACTATGGGGTCACCCCCCCATTAGACTTGTTCACCAGCTAGTGTTCAAAGGGAACGCCTTGTGGATAAACTGGTCGGGGAAATTTGCTTGCGCTTTTCCTTAACACCACGCCTGATCAGGATAAACAAGATGCACCAGGAACGAGTAACCCTGATCCTGGTTGCTCCTATGTGGGCGAGACAGCCTTGGTTTCCACATCTGCTCAAGCTGGTGATGTGCAACCCTATCAAGCTCCTGTGCTCGTACAACATATTGACACAACACAAGAGGGCCTCCCTCCACCCACACACACAATCAATTAACTTGGCAGCTTGCCTCGTGAAGTCCTAGAGTTTGTCTACTTAAACCTTGCACAAAGGTGTATGGATATCCTCAGAGGCACAAAAACCCAAGACCGGACACTGTTATTTTAATAGGTGGAAATGATTTGTGATGTGGTGCACATCACCTTCACCAAATCCATTAGAATGTTCTCCAGCTAACATTCTACACTACATGCTTAACACTTCGGCCTAGTATTCAATTCCTTAAAGGTACATCTGGCAGCCCTATCAGCTTACACCACTTCGCAAAACAAGGTGTTCTTGTGGAAAGTCCCTGTCATTAAGGCATTCATGGAAGGAGTAAAGAGGCTATACCCCCAATGTAACCCTCCCCCATGTTGGGATGTCAATGTTGTGCTCTCCAAGCTCATGGTGCCACTCTTCGAGCCTATGCACAAGACCAGCCTAAAGCATCTTTCATATTAAACTGCATTCCTGGTAGCTATCACATCCATAGGACATGTCAGTGAGCTATAGGCTTTCGGTACAAGACCCCTTTTTCATCATACACATGGAACACATCCTAGGTTCTCACCAAAGTTCATTTCAAAGTTCCATGTAAACCAATCCATAGAACTTCCCGTCTTATTTCAGAATCCATCAAACTCAGCAGAAAGAAGCCTCCATACACTTTATGTACGGACGGCAGTCTTGTACTATGTGAACAAAACCAAACCCCTAAGGAAAACAGACCAACTCTTTGTAGAGAAGGCGACCACATCAACGAGCGCCATCTCCAGATGCATAATCAAATGCATACAACTCTATTTCATATCCAAGAAAGTTCTACCTTTCACCCCAAAAGAACACTCTACCAGAAGTACAGGAGCTACCTTAGCTTTCATTGCAAACGTCCCTCTGGATGCCATCTGCAAGGATGCTACATGGAGTTCCATCCTTAGGTTCACACAGCATTACTGCATTGACACACTCTAAAGCAGATTCACAGGGGGGACAAGCGATCTCTTTGCCGCTGTACCTTCTAACTTCCCACCTCCTTCTCTAGATACTGCTCGCTAATCTATGCAGAGAATGTGATCTAAGCAGATCCACAAGCTCCAGAAGGGAAACATTACTCACCGTAATTGTATTTCTGCTGCGTGTCTGCTTAGATTCACATGCGCCCACCCTTCCTCCCCTACTGGAATAGAAGGAGCATAGATGTTTTCTGGGTAGTCACGGATTCTGCTTTATCACATCTGTACTCGCGCTACACTTCATGCAACCTCATGTCAGAAACAAACAATCTGAGGGACCTTGACGCACAAGGACCATGGGTACAGTACACGTCACACTAGGGATAGTATTACTAAACACACACTGTCGGTGTCCATTTTTGAGTTTCGAAAGCAAATCTTGTAATACTCTGTGACTTCCATTAAATGCCAGACTACGCAGAGCATGTGAATCTAAGCAGATCTAAGCACCAGAAATATGATTACGGTGAGTAATGTATCCCTTATGGCACTACATGTGATTATAAGGCTCTCTGCATGTTTGCTTGGAAGACACAGATAGATATCACAATAGAAGTCAAGTGACAATGTATAAACTTCTTTTCCTGTTTGTGTCAGAAGTATGTATGCCTGAACAAATTTTGTTGTTTTGATAATTGGTCATGCACCAGGCAGTGCAAACAATGAGGGGTGGAGAGCTTTTATTAAAACAGTGATCTACAAAATGTTGAAGCTGCCACGCCACTGCTCCTTGTTCTCCTAATCATTGCATGGGTAAATGTTACTCTTAATGCCTGGTTTGTGTCCAGGCGCCTTACAGAAAGTAAGGGCAGGCCGTTCTAAGAAGGTTTGTGTCCCGGGACCCCACACATTTGGGTCCCCATCCAAGCCAAACCAAAGAAATGCAAGAATCTCTTGTTGCCCCGCCTCCATATCCTGATATGCTGCACTGTGTAACACTTGGACACAATGGTGACCTATTTTTGGTAATGACTTTTATTAATCAGGAAAGGGTTGTAAAGAAGACCCGTCTATCGCTAAAGCTAAGAGGGGGTTCCCTGCCTCAAAGAAAACAAATGAAATCGTCAGGATGTCTCAAAACCCTACCTCTGCCCTTCACACTAACAACTTAAACCAACTGTGCAAGGATGATCTCTTCCCAAAGTAAACTGTTCTTGGTAGATCCAACTAACAGAAAAGTTCCCAGTCTCTCAGGCAATCAAAAGTGATGAAATAAGCAATGTTCATAGGTATAGGTTGTGTTCCTTTCCCCTAGACTACTTCTAGTTTCATTACTTTTGGGCTTCTGAGCCCCGTATCCTTGTAGGTAAATGTCACTCAGCAATTCACAGGGATGCACTTCTTAGATTCACGGTTCCTGCATCTCAGCAACTTGGCACACTTCCCTCCCAAACATAGGATTATGTCCTTTTCACTCTCAGGGTCCTGCACCCTCTTCTTCTCAACTTCTTATGTAGATGTGGGTCCCAGACTCACAAGGATCTGAACGGCTTGGTTTAACTCTCTGGCCAAGCCATTGTCCTCTGATGGACTGTCTCCCTTTCTCTTATAGAGTCCCAGACGCTCTTGTTCCTTGTCACTTCAGGCCTTTGCCTTTCATGTGGGTGCGTGTCCTAGACTTGCAATATAGGATTGTATCTGCTTAGTTTACTCTCCTGTCTAGCATACCATTATCCCTTGTTTGCTCCTTTTTCACTCGGGGTCCCAGACCCTCCTATTCTTGGCTTCTCATATGGGTGCGGATCCCAGACTCTCACTTTGTGTTTGCATCTGTTTGGTTCACGCTCCTGCCAAGCATACGATTTCTCTCACTATGTTATTTTCGGGGTCCTAGGCCCTCTTATTCCTTGGGACCCCAAACCCAGTTATAGGTTTGCTTTCATATGGCTATGGTTCCCAGACTTGTAATGTCCCTGCAGGGTACCAGACCCTCTTGCTCCAGACTCTCTTCACCCCTTGCTTCCCCAGACCTTCAACTCCTCTCGGGCAACCTGCGTACCTATTAGCTCCTCTGTTGTAAGTACAGGCGTGTCCAGAGCAGCTGCATTGTTTGTCGAGGCTCTGGTAGTATTCAGGTAAGGCAGGCTCTGCAGATCTGACTCTGCCCGGCTGCAAGACCTTCCTCGAGGTACTTTGCCGGGCTTGTGGTGCCAGAGGTTTGTCATGGAAGCAGCGTGAGGGGTCCTTCCAGCTCAAATCAGGTCTGCATTCACCCCTGTCTCTGTTCACTACTTCCTGTTCAGCTCCTGTCTGCTTGCCCGATGTACAGCTCCCGCAGTTCCTCGGAGGAGAATCATTCTCCTCTTGCATCCCAGCTGAGCTCAGTTTGAACTCCTGTGCTGCTTTGTTGCTTTTGTTTAGCCCAATGAGATCTTGTGAGAAGATTGACCACTCACGCTAATCCTTCAACATGATCCTCAGACTCCCGGTCATCATCTTCTCAGTACTTCTTTTCAATCTGGATATGAAATACTTGGTTGGTATTTCAGTCTTGTCAAGTATGTTATTTTGCCTAATTTGGCATCAGAATATATTGGTTCTGGTTGGAGGGGGTGGGGTTGATATTAGAGAAGGGCTTTGTGGCATTGAAGCGGCGGCATACTGCGTCTCCTGGGAATAGTGTCATCCCCAGTCCCATAGGGGCCATCCTTCCCCATGTGATCCACCCTCTGTGCACCACTCCCAGGGGGATTGGTTTGTGGACAGACAGCCCTAGCCCCATGGGAAAGGTGTCTTCCACCCAACCCATAGGGCAGAAGGGACGACAAACTGGCACAACTGGTAATAGATCAAAAGGAGCCTGGGCACCCTGTTCAGTCCCCGCATTCCCTTTCTCCTTGCTACAATCAGAATATTAAGTGACATTTTAAGGGCAACTTTAGCGGTTCATGACAAAGTTGACTATAATCTAGTTTCAGGGCACATTATAACAATAGTAGCCACAAGGAAGGTATACAGGTTTTAGTAGAAATTCAGGGTGTAGACCAATAGCGATGTGAAAAAGGTTCACATTCCTTAGAAGAACCAAAGAACTCAGATTAGAGGGTTTACAGAATATATAAATTGTTAAACATGGATACAGGGGACAGATATGAAGTTATACATACCTTAGCATAGGTAGACGATACAGACTAGAAGTTACCAGGATGGTGCACATATCTGGGCATACACTGAGATTAGAAGAGGACAGTGGTTTGGTGTTGCCACGAGTGAACCAAAAAATGACAAAACAAATGAGATTTGTGGTGTGCAATATATCAATGGTCACTATTATTAAATATGAAGCAAGACTATACTCATTTAAACCATTTATGAGTTTTTCTTCTTTTAAGAATGTCCCCTGACAACGTAATTGCTGTTGGGGATTGAACATCTTGACATATTTAGTCACAGGGAATTTGCGATTAAATGAGATGCCCATGATCAGACATTTGTGTTAAATGGATTTGAGCCTAGTCTGCAATTTCAGAACTTGACAAAATATTTCCCAGTTCTTGTCATGTAGTTGGATGCCATTATTTTCAAATGTTTGACTTAAATTAAAATAATACTCTGTTTTGCAGACCTTACCAGGAAGGAAAACAAATAACATAAGCCAGCTTTACAATATTTGAAATAAATTCCTATAGAACCATTTTATGGAGAAGGTAGCTTTATATTCCCCTTCGTCATGCAAAGTATACAAATATCGGAAATACTAATTGATGTGAACTTCAAATATCTTTTCAGTGTTTAACTACTTTCTTTCAAAGCTTTAAAAACGCCCAACAAAATTCATTTTGTTTTAAGGTTTTCTGAGTAGGATGTTGTTCGTGATGAAAATAAGAAATACAAATCTTTCACATTTGTGTTTATATTTGAAATGGTACTAAAATAGCTAAGTGTTTTTATTGTCAATAAGCATAACTGAAAGTAAGCTTGTAAGAGGGCTTTGACATTTTGGTTGTATTTTGTTTGTCTAGGGCCTCTTCCACTCTAATGCTCTAAATTCGAAGAAAGAGCATGTACTGGGCCAAACAATACTGCCAAAATGTGAGATAGCTAACTTTTTCAAAGGCATCACAGTACTATTGTCATGAGCGCTACTCCCGAGGAGCCAAGACTGGCCCAGCGTCCCGGGAAGCAGGCTCATCATCCACACCCCCGTTCCAGCAGGCCCCTACAGGGGCCCTTTGGACCATGTCCTGGCGCCTCTGGCGCCAGGCTCATAAGGAACCACAGTCCCGGCGCCATGGGCGCCGGGCTCATATTCTTAAAGTGTGCAGTAGTGATTGGGTGGACTTACCTGTGGCAGACCATGCTGCATACTCACCTAGAACAATCCAAGCTGGGTGAAGTCCCAGCCACTGGCTGGGAGGGACCAATCCTCTGTTACAGGAACTCTTTTCTTACCTGGGTGAGGCTGGAGGAAGAATACGCACCAAAGCACTTCTCCACTATTTAAACCACGCCCGATAGAATTCACGTGCTTCGCGTTATTCTGCAACAGCAGCAGGACGCTCACCGAGTCGGCTCCTGCATTCCAGGTCCAGACACACCCTCAGCTTCTCGAGCAGCAACCTGTGGATGAAGAAAAGGCACAGGAACATCTACTCACCAGAATTCAGCCACAAGAGTCCAGTCTCCGACAACCTGCAAATAAAGACATAAGGTTAGAAAACGGGCAACACGCTCGCAGCTGCGCTCGCTTACCTTATCCATCCGTGATCACACCGGAGTTCACCGCGGCCTTCGCTTCGGCAGCATCCCAGCACCTGGAAGACAAAAGACATTGTTAGTGGTGTCCGAGCCGAAGGGTTCGCAACTCAGTTATACTTACGCGCTTCTTCACGCGCAGCAGCGGCAGCATCACCCTCAGCATTTCGGCACCTGAAAGGAAGGAAAAGACATTATCAGAGGCGCCCATTTGGAAACGGCCACAATTCAGTTATACTTACGTGCCACCGCACATGCAACAGCGGCGGCATCGCCCACAGCATCTCGGCACCTGAAAGACAGAAAAGGACATTATAAAAGGGTGCTCCTTCAGAATCGGCCTCAGATCTTCTATACTCACGAGCCTCTTTTTGCACAGCAGTGGTGGTGTCGCCAACAGCTCCTCGGCACCTGAAGGACTATTACAAGCCACAAAAGGACACTGAGCCTAAACACTGAAATCATCCAGTGACGTAACTGGATTCCACGCGCCCCTGCACCAGAAGCAGGATGGAGAGCTCGGCTTTACTAAACCAAAGGTGAGAGTTCGTGGAGACCAGTCGAGAACCAAGAAGTGGGAAAAGCAGAAGATTGGTGGGAGAATTTATCCAACCAGCTTGTAATTACCCCTTTTTTTCTTCCACCTGCAGAAAACTCACCTTACAAGCCAGACAGTCAATATTCGGAGGTCCTGCCCAGAGCGTCTTCCGAGTTCTACGCCTCATCATAGTCATAGAAGCAACTGTAGCAGTCCAGTTTGGGTCAGCGCCTCCGTGGGAATCAGGTGAGCGTTACAGAACGCGAAGCCTACCCATGATCTCCTACCCAGGCGCTATGGAAACTTCCGACACAGACCAATTGGCCCAGTTGTTGGGGGAATTAAGAGCTGAAGTCCATGCTGCTCGCCAGGAAACGAACGCCCTTAAGAGGGAATTGATAATGTCAAAAGAACGAACTGACGATCTCGCCAGACAGTTATTACAGAGTCAAGCGGGGCAAACTCCTCTACCTAACTCAGGGGGGAATTATACCCCAGTTACTTAAACCAATCCCGTTCAAATCAACCTACCTGGAAATGTGCCATTGGCACCACCTGAACGCTTTTCTGGTGACCCTAAAAGATTTGCAGTGTTTATAAATCAATGCCGACTGCACTTTCTTTGTAGACCCGCAGCCTTTCCAACTGACCAGACGAAGGTAGCCTTTGTACTTTCGTATCTTAGCGGCAGCACCGCTGATTGGTCGATCCCTCTGGTTACACAGGATGACCCAATTCTTCGGAACTTCTCAGCCTTCCAGGCGAGTAAGGAGAGACTTTTTGCAAGACATTCCCAAGGGCATGCCCTGGACAACGAACTC
Organism: Ambystoma mexicanum; assembly: GCF_040938575.1. Classification (NCBI taxonomy): domain Eukaryota; kingdom Metazoa; phylum Chordata; class Amphibia; order Caudata; family Ambystomatidae; genus Ambystoma; species Ambystoma mexicanum. The sequence goes on from NC_090929.1 coordinate 226,487,102, forward strand.
CTCTCCCTGCGACAGGGCAACAAAGACCTCTTAGCGTACATTGCATCTTTTAATAGGTTAATCATGGAAACTAGATGGCCCCAGGATAAAAGGATCACGCTATTTCACAGAGGTCTGCGTGGTGAACTTAAAGACGTCCTTACCCAGGTCGTGAATCCTCTTCAGGACTGTTCGGAATATATTAATTTGGTGGTCCAATTGGATCATAGGCTCAAACAGAAAGGCGGACCGATCCAGGTTTGAAACCAGAGTATTCACGAAAACACAAAGCAACGCCAAAGGGGTCGACACCGTTGAACCTATGCAGATTGGGGTCGTAAAGGGTCCCTTAACCCAGAAAGAGCGTGACAGAAGACAACAAATGCAATTGTGCCTCTATTGTGGAAACTCTGGACATTTTCTTCGAGATTGCCCGGTAAAACCACCTAAGAAGACAGTAGGAGCTTCTGACAAGAACTCTGAAAAGCCTGAGCCGGGAAACAACCTCACCCGACAAGTGTAGAGGTCCGCTTGCCGAGCTTAAAAACCAGTTCTTTGACCTCGCACTTCATAATGCCTATGGTCCTCGTAAACCCAAAGCAACCAGAACGTTTGCATGCTATTAAGGCATACACTGATAGTGGAGCAATAGGAAATTACGTGGACCGCGAATTGGCTTCCAGGATGAACCTACCTCTTTGTCCAAAGGCGGTTAAAGACGTCATTACCACGGTGGATGGGACCGAAATCGCCTCCGGACCGGTAACCCATACCGCTGCTGAAGTGACGTTACTAGGCCAAGACGGGCATCGGGAGGTAATTGTGTTCGACGTGATCAAGGCTCCTCAATTCCAAGTAATCCGAGGAATCCCTTGGTTGGAGAAACACAACCCTCAGATTGATTGGCGAGCAAAGACGATAATGTTCTCTGAGTGTGCACCAACCTGCTATCCACGACCCAGCATTGGCCTAGCGTCAGCAACGACTGACGGTCCACAATTACCTCAAGAGTATCGAGAGTTCCAAGATGTTTTTCAAAAGGAACAGGCTAACACCTTGCCACCTCACAGATCATACGATTGTCAGATAGATCTGCTACCCGGTGCAACTCCCCCTTGCAGTAGGATTTACGCCCTCACCGAGCCTGAGAACCTTCATCTGCGACAGTATTTAGACCAGTATCTGGCCAATGGCTTTATCCGTCCGTCAAAGTCTCCTGCATCCTCGGCTCTGTTCTTCGTACCAAAAAAAGAAGGTGACCTCAGAACCTGTATTGATTACCGTGCTCTGAATCAGATAACAGTAAAAAACAGATACCCCTTACCTCTGATCCCGGAACTCCTCGACCAGGTGAAAAACGCCTGTATTTATATCAAGCTTGATCTCCGGGGAGCTTATCATTTGGTACGGATCAAGGAAGGTGATGAATGGAAGACGGCATTTCGCACTAAGTATGGGCTATTTGAATACCAAGTGATGCCCTTTGGACTATGCAATGCGCCGGCCGCCTTCCAATATTTCATGAATGACGTCCTCAGAGAGCTCATTGATGTCTGTGTTGTCGTTTACATATTCTTGTGTACTCATCTTCGGAAGCTGATCGAAACCATGTTAGGGCGGTCCTTGAAAAACTTCGCCAACATAAACTCTTTGCCAAGCTCGAGAAATGTGCCTTTCATGTCACCGAGGTCGGATTTCTGGGATTTATTCTGACACCCAAAGCAGTCCACATGGACTCGAGAAAAGTTGACGCAATCCTCAAATGGCCATCTCCTACTTCCGTGAAAGGCGTTCAAAGCATGCTAGGCTTTGCCAATTTTTACCGCAGATTTATTCCAGTGTTTTCACGAGTGGTACAACCCATCACATCCCTCTTAAGAAAAAATAAGCGCTTTGAATGGTCTGCAGAAGCTGAACAAGCCTTCCAAGAGCTAAAGGCCAAGTTCACCTCGGCGCCAATACTGAAGCACCCACGCCCGGATCTCCCTTACATCGTTGAAACCGACGCCTCCAGCTTAGCAATGGGAGCAGTTCTATCACAAAAGGATCCAGAGACTAACCAACTGCATCCTGTGGCGTTTTGGTCTCAAAGTTCTCGGCGCCTGAGCTTAATTACACCATCACGGACAAAGAGCTTTTAGCTATTAAATCCGCCTTTAAGGCCTGGCGGCATTATCTCCTCGGGGCCAAACACACCGTTACGGTGATCATCGAAATCTACAGTATCTGAAAACCGCCAAAGCTCAATCCTCCAGACAGCTTCGCTGGCCTCTATTCTTTGCTGAATTTGACTTCGTGATCACTTACCGCCCGGGCAACAAGAACGGCAAAGCGGATGCTCTTTCCCGAATTGGAATGGGAGATAACGTTGTCAATCCCGAACCCGTACCAATAATTCCTGAACAAAGGATCTTGGGTCTGATTTCTTCGCAATCCATCGGGGATATTGAGGCAAAAACTAAACAACTTGTGACCCCATCAGACTTACAGAGCTGGTTACAAAGAGGAGAGAACTTTACCGTAAACAATGACTTGCCTTATTTCCAAGGACGATTATTCCTACCACACGCCGATTTACAAAAACAGGTAATCTCCTGTTATCATGATTCATTAATGGAGGGTCACCCTGGCATCGCCAAAACCACAGAAAAAGTGAAGAGACACTTCTGGTGGCCTTCATGGAGAAAAGACATAAAAGAATTTGTGATGTCCTGTGGTGTGTGCGCTCAAAACAAGGCTCAAAAGAAAAGGCCGGCTGGTCTTCTGCAACCATTAGACATTCCACCGTGTCCCTGGCATACCCTTTCCATGGACTTGATCACAGACTTACCCTCTTGTTCCGGGTACAACACTATTCTCGTTATTGTGGATTTGTTTTCTAACATGGCCCACTTCATTCCGCTAAAAGGCTTCAGCTTCAGTACTAGCCAGAGAATTCCTTGAAAACATTGTCCGGTTACACGGCTTCCCGTCGGTACTAATCTCTGATAGAGGAAGCCAGTTTATTTCTCACTTTTGGCGTAGTTGTTGTCGGTCAGCTCAAATCGATGTAAGACTTTCAACCAGCCATCACCCCCAGACCGACGGGCAAACCGAGAGAAAAAAACAGACTCTCGAACAATATTTACGATGCATGCTACAACAGTCTGAAAGCAACTGGAAGGACATCCTTTGGATAGCTGAATATGCATACAACAATTCAGTTCATTCGGGAACCGGGAAGAGTCCCTTCTACATCTTGTATGGAATTCATCCTCGAACCTCCAACCTCGACCCACCTCAAGATCTTGGAACACCCGCCGTAGATCAGTTGCACTCTGTTATTACCCAAGCTTTCAAGGAAGCGACTGCACATCTACAACAAGCTAAAGAAAGGTACAAAAAAGGAGCAGACCAACACCGAAGCGATGCCCCTCAATACCAGGTTGGGGATCAAGTCTGGTTGTCCACCAAACATTTATCGCTAAAAGGACCTCGCACCTTCAACCCCAAATACCTGGGACCATATTCAATTACGGCCATAATTAATCCAGTGGCCGTTAAATTAGATTTGCCAACCCATATGAGAATACATCCTGTGTTTCACGTATCTCTTTTGAAACCCATGCAACCTGGAACCAGACTGACCAGACCTCCAGAACCCATTCAGGTGAATGGAGAGCCCGAATTTGAAGTTAAAAACATTTTGGACTCCAAGATCATCAAATCAAAACTATTCTACCTAATCGACTGGAAAGGCTACGGACCCCAGGAAAGATCCTGGGAACCCTATGACTACGTCCATGCTCCTCATCTAGTCAGGAAATTCCACCGAACCTTTCCTGATAAACCAAAACCCCCGGGGAGGACAAGTTTGGGAGGGGCCTTGAGGGGGGGTGCTGTCATGAGCGCTACTCCCGAGGAGCCAAGACTGGCCCAGCGTCCCTGGAAGCAGGCTCATCATCCACACCCCTGGTTCCAGCAGACCCCTACAGGGGCCCTTTGGACCATGTCCTGGCGCCAGGCTCATAAGGAACCACAGTCCCGGCGCCATGGGCGCCGGGCTCATATTCTTAAAGTGTGCAGTAGTGATTGGGTGGACTTACCTGTGGCAGACCATGCTGCATACTCACCTAGAACAATCCAAGCTGGGTGAAGTCCCAGCCACTGGCTGGGAGGGACCAATCCTCTGTTACAGGAACTCTTTTCTTACCTGGGTGAGGCTGGAGGAAGAATACGCACCAAAGCACTTCTCCACTATTTAAACCACGCCCGATAGAATTCACGTGCTTCGCGTTATTCTGCAACAGCAGCAGGACGCTCACCGAGTCGGCTCCTGCATTCCAGGTCCAGACACACCCTCAGCTTCTCGAGCAGCAACCTGTGGATGAAGAAAAGGCACAGGAACATCTACTCACCAGAATTCAGCCACAAGAGTCCAGTCTCCGACAACCTGCAAATAAAGACATAAGGTTAGAAAACGGGCAACATGCTCGCAGCTGCGCTCGCTTACCTTATCCATCCGTGATCACACCGGAGTTCACCGCGGCCTTCGCTTCGGCAGCATCCCAGCACCTGGAAGACAAAAGACATTGTTAGTGGTGTCCGAGCCAAAGGGTTCGCAACTCAGTTATACTTACGCGCTTCTTCACGCGCAGCAGCGGCAGCATCGCCCTCAGCATTTCGGCATCTGAAAGAAAGGAAAAGACATTATCAGAGGCGCCTATTTGGAAACGGCCACAATTCAGTTATACTTACTTGCCACCGCACGTGCAACAGCGGCGGCATCGCCCACAGCATCTCGGCACCTGAAAGACAGAAAAGGACATTATAAAAGGGTGCTCCTTCAGAAGCGGCCTCAGATCTTCTATACTCACGAGCCTCTTCTTGCACAGCAGTGGTGGTGTCGCCAACAGCTCCTCGGCCCCTGAAGGACTATTACAAGCCACAAAAGGACACTGAGCCTAAACACTGAAATCATCCAGTGACGTAACTGGATTCCACGCGCCCCTGCACCAGAAGCAGGATGGAGAGCTCGGCTTTACTAAACCAAAGGTGAGAGTTCGTGGAGACCAGTCGAGAACCAAGAAGTGGGAAAAGCAGAAGATTGGTGGGAGAACTTATCCAACCAGCTTGTAATTACCCCTTTTTTTCTTCCACCTGCAGAAAACTCACCTTACAAGCCAGACAGTCAATATTCGGAGGTCCTGCCCAGAGCGTCTTCCGAGTTCTACGCCTCATCATAGTCATAGAAGCAACTGTAGCAGTCCAGTTTGGGTCAGCGCCTCCGTGGGAATCAGGTGAGCGTTACAACTATACAGCGAGATGAGATGATTTATCTTGGATCATGGTATCGTTCAGTGGCAAATGATGGGTATGAGCTACAACCCTTTGATTCCATAGTGTTGAATTTGACTACCTATTCGCTTCTCCTGACTGTTTTGTGCTTCAGTTGGGGGTGCTTGCCCAGTTTTCACACCCTTCATTTGAAGGGACCAAGCTCTGGACCTGTGCCATACCGATGTTGGCTTAGTTTTGGGTGCAAGTTAATTTTTTTTTTTTAGCAAATAAGGTGTCATTATCACCCACATTTTGTCACCCCAGGGAGAGAATAGTCTGAGCCTGTTCTGCTGGATTATGTCATTGTGATCTGACATAGGAGCACAGATCCTTGCAGCAAGTTTTTAAAGCACAGATCTATTTTCTGACCCATTGTCAGACTAATTAGTATGTATGTTGACTTTGGTTGTTGCACGTGATCAGTAAATTCCCCAAAGAAACAAGTTGTGCTACGGTGAGCACACAAACTGTTTGTGCTACAGTGAATACAGAATGATGCACACATGTTTGTAAATAGCCTGCTCTGTGTAATTTAAGTTTTGTTAAATAATGTGCCCTGACTTCTTTAAATCAAGGAGAAAGGTGTGAGGGGATACGTGCCTCTTTTGCCACCCAATAAAACATCCCTGGGTAAGGAGGCTTTTACTTCTGTCACGTAAACCAATGGCTTCCACTCTCCCTCATGGGATTTTTGGCTTAACCGTGTAACCAGCAGTGTATGGTTCAACGATGCGGATATACTTGGGTTGACAAATTCTAAATGCCAAAAGAGGAAGTTTAAATCGTGTTATGGAGAAAAGTCTCACTTTTTGGGTCCTGTGGCAAGTTGACAGAATGGGACAAGTTGGTCTGGTCGCTACACTTGCCTCGCAGTCAGTGGAAAAGAAGTAGGATCCTATAGTATCACCACCCCCACAAAGGTACTGTATCATTCCATCTTGAGTGTACTTAATTCCACAATCAGCGGTGTTTAAAGCCTAAAATCCCCAACAGAGGTGATCATACTAAGAACCTTTTGAGTACTGTTTGAACAATACATATGTCAAGATGATGCAAACCTTATGTAGCAGCACCCTATATTTGCACCCAGGAAAGGGCGCTTAGCCAATCTGGTGGCTGGAAACATGGGTGAAACCTGCCAGTGTCTGCCACATTCCACCAGGTAGTGGCATCTTTTTTTGTTTATTCTTTGGCACGTCCATTCCTCTGCTCCATGATTCCCTCGCCCTTCTCCCCCTGGCCCACACGTCATCACCAACCCCTACAACCCCACCGGTTGGCGCGCCTCGCTCCTTCCCCTGTCTGCGCCAGTCCACGAGCATAGTAAGTGGAAACTATGGCAGCAGCTATATTGGCACACGCAAGACACGTGCAGCCGCTTTACCATCCACAACAAAAAACATTTTAACTAATTGCAACTCAGACAAAGCCCCTGGGGTGCGTATAGCTATCACCGCCTTGTCTGGGGACGGACAGGGTTAGGAACAGCTCTGAGCCCCCTTTGCAGAGGCCCTTGATCGGCCCTGTAAGCCCTCACATTCAGTGGTTTCCTATAGACCAGATTCTGCATTTTCTTTTGTTGACCAAAGCTTGGAACATTTAGGGATTATTTGTTAAGCAAAGGCTTGGAATTTGTGTTGGCCACATTGTTGGACATTATTTTGTAGATTAGGGTGTCCTTGGAGGGACAAGGACTTTGTAAGATTAGATTTAAAGCTTTGGGAGAACATTATTGAATATGTTTGACACCAGCGAAATATCCTGGGTTTATTTTGACCCATCAATGACATTGTTAGGAACTTTTGTATCATTTGTAGAAATTGCATTAGTTCTTGTAGACAACTGGCTCATTCCCTTCCTTGACTTAAAACTTAATAAAATCACTTTACTCTTACGTCCCGTCCCCTTTCCTCCATACTTATGGGATGTTCCTCCATCCTGTGGGACGGGACCGGAGCACTTTGTAAAAAGCATCACATTTTCCAAAAATGTGTCCTTCTTCTCTTTACGCGGGGTACCGCACAGGGCCGTAACCCCGCCCTCCTTGGCTCCGCCCAGCGCATCACCCATCAGTCCTCTTCTCCGCTCGATTGGGACTGGATGCACTTGCATCTTTGGAAGATTTTTTTCCTTCCAGTGTCGTCCTCTCCTGCTCCGGCTTAGTGGTTGTGTGGCAGTCCGTTAGACTTTCCTATTTGCTCTTCCCGTCAGCGACGCTTCGCTCGGGCGGACCCCCATCCTCTTTGTTTAGAGTGTTTGGATCCGGACCACCGGTGGGAATCGTGTTTTTACTGCGATTCCCTTTCGGTCTGGGCGCTTCAACGTCGTTTAGAGCAGTGGGAAGAGGTGTTTCAGCGCACTCCCCCTACGCACTTTCAAACTTTCATCGACGAGAAGCAGAAACGCCCAGTGAGTTCTTTACTTTTTAGGGCACCCTGGCCGGGGGGCTCCTTCACGGGGTCTTCCCAGTCCGGGAGGAGCATCAAAAGCTCTGTTACTGGGGCTTGCCCTGAGGTGCCTTCTAGGCCTACAAAGTGTACCAAAGCTTTCTCCGAGGGTCCCCGTAAGGGGCCTATTGACACCGGATTACAATCCGAGGGCCCTCCTGTGGGGGCTGTTTGTGGGCCCAGTTCTACTAAGGCAGTGGGTACCGGAGATTGCTTCGAGGTCTCCTTGACTGGAGCTTCCCGTAAAGACACTAGGGTTTGCCTTGAGGCCTCTATGGAGGCTTTCTGTACCGAACTAAATTTCGAGGCCCTTCGTGAAGGGGCTTTTACCGGGCTCGGGTCCGAGGTCCCTTGTTTGGAAGCTAAGGTGACCGACAGTTCTGAGAGGCCTGTTAAGTCTAGTAGGTGAGGTGTATTCCTCATCGCTCCCACTCAAGCGGTGATGCCAGTTCTGTTGAGGGAGCACGGAGAGAGGTCTCTGACCGGAATTCCTTTGTTACCGGCGTTGCCGAGGTCCTTCCGTTGAAGGCTATTCTGGCTGATAGCATGTCTCAAAAACATTCTAGGCCACAGAGTACCGACTCGGCCGAGGTTCCTTGTATCAAGGCTAAGATGAAGACACCTGACCCATCTGTGGAGACCGCTGCCTCACTTTCACACGTGTAGCAGTTCTCCTCAGGTGCTGACAAAATGGCGGCTACTTCCGGCAAGATGACGGTGGCCATTTTGGATACCTCCCTGAACTATGCCATCGGCGCTAGGTGTGGGGAGTGGCATTTCAGGTGAACATCGTTTTCCTTGTGCACATCCCTTTCGTCCAGTTTTTGACTGGAACGCTCGGATGCCCCTAATGCACAATGTCTCGCTTCCTGCAACATCTGCGCCCTTGATCTATGTTGATAACAGCGGAGAAGGGCCCTTTTGGCAGCCCTCTACCTTACATCCATGGAGTTACTCCGCTCATGAGAGGCCTCCTCCAGTCGCCCCTAAATCGTCGGCAGAGGATGCTTTTTTCAGCAAATTTCAAAAGCTACTGCGCTCCGACCCCATAAAGAAGTATTTTCGAGGCTTGTTTAGGGAGATATGCCCTCCTGCGCCGTCGGTTCCAGTTGTGGCACCAGTGATTCCGCCAGCTCTGCCCTTACCGGCCGGGCCTCCACTGGCCCTCCCTTCCTTGCCTCCTTTGTCTCCAGTGGACAAATCTCCAGCAGTACCAGATGTTGCGCAGCCTGATCCGGATGTGTCGGGACGACGCACAGGAGGATCAGGACAGCGAGGACCAGCCCCGCTCTGTTAGAGCCTTTCACGACCTGGTGCTGGACATGTATCTTTTGGATGTTCCAGTACCTGAGTTACCTGTTCTTCAGGAAGGGGTGCTCTCGGGGGTGTTCTCCTTTGGAGCGCACCGGCTTGTTCTTGCAAAAGGACATTTTAGCCGAGGTCTGTAAAGACTGGGAGAAACCACACTCTGTACTGTTTGTAAATAAAATGTTTGACACTAGTTATAGGCTCCATTCTTCAGAAGTGGCCTTAGCGTTGTGTTCGACCCTTCATCCACGGTGGTGGCTGCAGCTACATTACAATCTAGACCTGCTTCTTCGTCTTCTACAGCGGCAACCCAGGTTCTGGACAAAGAGGACAAGCTTCTTGACTCTTTGGGGGAGGGGAGGGGTATTTTTGCTAATTCAGCCCTGCAGTTACGTCAGGTAACGCGGAACTGGTATTAGCAGGGGCGAATATGAAAATGTGGAAACGTCTGTCAGAGTTTTAGGAATTCATTCCCGCTAATAAAGTAGAGGATTTTAAAACGTGATTGTCAGATGCCAGGGTCCTGGCACAGGATATGCTGGAGGCCGCGGCGCATCATGTCGACGCCTCGGCCCGTGGTCTTATGCTTGGCGTGGACACCTCTCGTCAGGCTTGGCTGCACGCTACCAAGTTCTCTAAAGAGGTGCAGGATAAAGTTCTGGACCTGCCTTTTGATGGCAAGGAGCTTTTTCACTGAACGACAGATGTTGAGCTGACTAAGACTAAGGACAGCACCCAGACCGCCAAGTCCTTGTCTGTCTTGGTGAAACCGCCTTTCAGGGCACAGAGAACTTCTTCGCAGCCTCGGTCTTCCTCTGGTTTTAGTGGATTTCTGGATCAGAAGTCCCGTAGGGTCAATACTCCATCAGGAAAATCCCGCCAACGGCAACAACGGGGCAGGTCTTTCTCCCGTTCTTCAGCCTCCTCTTCAGGTTCAGGTTGCGGCGCCACCGATAAACCAACTAAATGAAGTTTCTTTGTGCTCGCACGAGACCCCGGTGGGAGGGCGCATTGCGTCTCACTGGGAGGCGCGGCAGACTATTACCGAGGACCGGTGGGTCTTGCCAGTCGCTCAGCCAGGCTTCCGCTTGCCCCTTTCCCTTACCCCACCCATCAATCCTCCCTTCCAGCAGTCGGGGTCGCCCTCCCTCAGAGCCAAGATACAGAAGTTGCTGGATCTCAGAGCGGTGGAACCCATTCCCCTAGGGGAGTGAGGAGAGGGCTTCTACTCCCGGCTGTTTAAGATGCCCAAACCCAACCAGGCTGGCCTGCGCACCATCCTAGACCTTTCCCAGTTCAAAAGTTTGCTAATGGTCAAGCTTAAGGGTACAGCTGGTCAGTTCGGCGACCCGTAATTCAATACTTATGGTAATATTGCTATTCAATGTTCGTATAGTGTAATTGCACAGCGGGAAAGGGGTAAGAAACCCCTCCTCCTCCTTCTTAATGATTTTGATATAGTCGCAGGTCACTGGATTGACGGTAAGCCAATGGAAACCCGTCATAAACTCATAAACAGTAATGAAATACTAGAGAAAAGATCCAGGACGTTGCACCCATTTTAACGAATGTCTTTCCGGTCATCTGCGTAGGACTAGAAGCAAGCCATCGCGGATGACCGAAGTGGCTGAAAAATTGCGACAAAGGGATCATACATTTTAACTCAACGCAAGACGACAAGATTATGAATTAAAAAGTGACTCCCACAGAGGGAAATGTTTTTTGTTAAACAGTGATGGGTTAATGCATCAGCCCTGATTTGAATAAGGCCAAGGAGGGCCGGAAACACATGTAATCAACCAAAGGGCAATCCATTGAATAAAGACATATTCGTTAAACTGGGCGCAATGTCCTGGATCTTTTCTCTAGTCTTTCCCAGTTCAATCTCTCTCTACCCCAGGAGAAATTCAAGATGATCACACCCTGTCAGATAAAGTCCTCTTTACAGAAGGGCGATTGGCTCAGCGTGGTGGACCTTCAGGATGCTTATATGCATATACTGATTTCGATTCTGCATCGGAAATACCTACGTTTTTCCGTGGGGAAGGAGCATTTTCAGTTCTGAGTGCTCCTTTTTAGGCCTCCGTTCGGCACTGCGTGTCTTTACGAAGATGATGTTGGTTATTGCAGCTCATCTTCGGCTACAGGGTATCCAAGTGTATCCGTATTTGGACAATTGGCTGCTGCACAGTCCTTGTCCTCAATCAGCCTTGAGCAATCTTCAGTCTCTCCTCCAGCTTCCATCTTGGGCTGTCGGTGAACTGGCGGAAATCCTCCATGACGGTCTCTCAGGACCTGATTTTCCTGGGTTTTCGGTGCAGAGTGCATCTAACCGGGTACAGAATGGCAGATCTGTTAACCACGTGTTGGGTGTTTTCTCAGTCAGCATGTCGGCCTGGTGGTTCCAGAGGCTTCTGGGCCTCATGGCCTCGGGTGTGCTGGCTCTTCCTCTTGCTCATCTCAAGATGAGGCGAACACAGATGGCTCTTCAGAGTTCTTGGCGCCAAGGTGGACCGAGACTCCAAAATGATTCCTGTTCCATTCGTCATGAGAGCGGACCTTGTGTGGTGGTCGTCTCTCAGCAATATGTTGGTGGGCGCGGCCTTTCAGGATCCCGGCCTGCTAGTGATGATCACGACAGACTTTTCCCTGCTGAGATGGGGTGCGACGTTGAACCTTCTTCAGGTTTCAGATCTCTGGTCACCGCAGGACAAGCTCCTTTATATAATTCACTTGGAGCTCCTGGTGATTTTCCTGGCGCTCAAATCGTTCCAGCCTGTCGTTGTCAACAAAGTAGTTCGGATCTGCACGGACATTGTGTTGTCCATGTTTTATATCAACAAGCAAGGGGGTACCAAGTACCTTCCTCTTGTGGATCTTGACATTCAGATATGGGAATGGGCGGTTCAGCATGGCATCTGGCTGGTGACAGTGCACATCCCGAGTCAGCTGAATGTTACAGCGGATGCCCTCAGCCGTCAGTGGGAATTGAACTCAGAGGTCCTCTTGCAAATCTTCCGGTGTTGGGGCACTCCAGAAGTGGACCTCTTCGCAACAGCATCAAACAGGAAACTTCCCCTGTATGCCTCCAGGAACGGGCTGGGAGCCTTCTCTCTGGGGGATCCCCTCGAAATTCCCTGACTCAATATGAGAGCCTATGCTTTCCCGCCTCTGCCTCTGATTCATCGGACGTTGTGCAAGTTGAGGAGCACAGTGAATTGTTCTCTTCTGCTCATAACACCGTGGTGGCCGGCCAGGTTTTGGTTTTCAGAGATTCAGCATCTGTCGGTGTGTGCACTGATCAGGCTTCCGCTGGTTCCAGACCTACTTTAACATAGAGATTGGCAGCTGTGGAACCCCTTCACACAATTGTTCAGCTTGGTGGCATGGTGCCTGAGTTCAGATCTTTAGAACACCTCAACTTGTCCACTGATAACATGTGTATTATTCAGGCGGCCAGGAAGCCCTAGACAAGATCTCAATACAGGAGCAAATGGCTTTGGTTCTGCCACTGGTGCTTAGCCAGACAGTGGGACCCCAGAGGGGCCAAGATCGACAGTGCTGTCCTTTGTCTCTCATCTGGCAGTCGGGCATCCATGTCTTGACATGCAGGACTTATCATTCGGCTGTTGCCGCATACCTATCCACGGATCAGTGCTGTTTTCACGGTCAAACCCAGTGGGTAAAAGGCACTCATGCGTCTTTACCCTCCTGTTTGCAAACCGCATCCGACGTGGGATCTGAACGTGGTCCTTACGGCCTTGTGCCATAAGCCCTTTGAGCCAGTGGCTACTGTAGACCTTAAGCACCTTTCATGGAACGTGTCCTTCTTGGTCGCTGTGACTTCGGCAAGACGTGCGAGTGAGCTCCAGGCCTTGTCGGTGGAGCATTCCTTTCTGGTTTTTCAGAAGCATATGGTTGTCCTGGGGACGAATCCTTCTTTCCTTCCAAAAGTAGTCTCTGATTTTCATCTGAATCAGTCGATCTCCTTGCCCGTCTTCTTTCCAAACCCAGCCTCAGAGGCTGAGAGGGTTTTGCATTGCCTGGATGTTAGAAGAGCTCTTAAGTTCTATCTGGACAGAACATCTGAATTTAGGAGTTCTTCTCAGCTCTTGGTGACCTTTGGTAATCCGGAGGGTAAACAGGCCTCCAAAGCGACTATTTCCAGATGGATCGCTGCCTGTATTATGGAGTCTTGTGCTGTTCAATGTCTTCAACCTCCAAAAGGGGTTCATGCACATCTGGTACGGGGCAAGGCAGCTGCTGTTGCGTTTCAAAAGTATGTCCCCTGGGAGACCATCGCGAAGGCGGCTACCTGGTCCTCTCCATCGGCGTTTTGTAAACACTACTGTTTGGATCTGAGCTCTAGGTCTGATGCTCAGTTTGGCCAGGCTGTGCTTGGAAACCTTTTTCAGTAAGGAGTTTTCCATCCAGCCGTAATTCCTGTGAGGAGTGCTTAGGAATCTCCCATAAGTATGGAGGAAAGGGGACGGGACGTAGGAGTATAATAAGGTTACTCACCATAGTGGCCACCTTACTCCTAGTCCATAGTCCCCTTTCCTCCATACGCCCGCCCGCCATCCCCTCTAATAAGCTTCCTCTATTATTGCTTAAAGGCGATGGAAATGGACTGATGGGCGATGCGCTGGATGGAGCTAAGGAGGGAGGGGATTAGGCCGCTCGCGGTACCCCGTGTAAAAAGGACACATTTTGTGAAAATGGGATGCTTTTTACAAAGTGCTCCGGTCCCGTCCCACAGGACAGAGGAATGTCCCATACTTATGGAGGAAAGGGGACTATGGACTAGGAGTAAGGTGGCCACTACGGTGAGTAACCTTATTCATCTGAACTACATTTACTGACTGCCACTTGTAGTATTTCTCAACCTCCATACAGTTTCTAGAAGTTGTCTCCCAGTAAAGAGATCTGCCAGTGTGACCTGTATTATATATTAATGGAATGTAAGTGATTTTTTAATGTATTTTTTTATTTTACATATACGTGAACTGTATCGAAAAAACAGTACATGACAGTAAGGCGTATTTCAAGACAGAATGGTCGATTTAGTGAAATAGCAAGGTTTTAAGGTTCTTTCTGAACGACTTTTAGGATGGTTCTGATCTGAGTGCAGACAGTGGGGAGTTACAGGGCTTGACAGTTTTGACAGGAAAGCTGGAGCCACCTACTCTTGTTCGTTTGAATCTGGGCTGTTGCAGGGCCGAGTAGGCCTTGAGTGAATAGAGAGGGATAGTCTTTACGAAAGTTAGGGAGGTTCTGAGTTGGAGAGGCACTGATGATGGCATGGGTCTTGCAGTTGACGTGGTCCCAGACTGGAAGCCATTTGGCCCACCACCTGTGATGTGTTCCCTTTTGGGGAGCTCAAGTACGCGCAGAGTGCATTATTTCGGATCACTTGAACTTTGTTGAGGTTATGTTCAGTGGTGCCCACAAAAGGGGCATTGCAGTAGTTCAATTTGGCGCCAATGATGGCACATGCAGTTGCAAGACGATTGTTGGTTGAGAGGAAGTGTTTGCAGGGGTTGAGGAGCCTTGTAGTGTAAGCCGCAGAGGACCCAATGGCATTAATGTGCTGTGACATGTTGAGGGAGGAATCAAGGTACACAGCTAGTATTTTTACAGATGGGGAGACAGGGATGGAGTGGTCGTCAATGAGGAAGGATTGGTGGGCTGGATCAAGGCTGGCGAGGAAAGTGTGCGTGGCTACGATAAGAAGCTCTTGTTTTTTCATCATTCAGGCACTGGCTGTGGGTCGCCATCCAGGCTTGGATAGTTTCATAGATGGAACTAAGGGTTGCACTGTCATTCGAGTAGGTGCCTGAGAGGGCAATGAGGATCTGGGTATCATCAGCGTAATAAGTGTAAGAAATGGCATGTGAGTCAAGGAGCTTGAAGAGAGGTTTAGTGTAGATATTTTAAAGGGTGGGTTAGATGTTTACAGTCTTCCTCTAAACTAGTAGACCTACAATCTCTATCGTCCTTTGCTGTTTCAAAAAACAGACACAATATGATAGCCCACTCTATGGTTTTCATAGCCACAACAAATGCTAGACACCACCAAGGTGAATTCCAGTTTGTCACCCCCTTTTTGTCTTACTTAATGGGTCGAGTCCCTCAACCTTTTCAGAAAACTGCAGCTTTGACTTGGGTCCTACATCGTTCAAATATATATTGTGATGAATCCTGCTGAGTCCTCACAAAGGTCCTACCTAAAGTCTCCACTCGGGTGGCCAGGGGTAGGCAGCCGCTACCTGATCCTGATCTTGGGAGTGGTGTTAGCTGGGAGTAGAAGGGTGCCAGGGGGGACAGAAGGACTCCATTGGTAGGGACGCAGTATTTTGTTTCCTCAGAGGAAGAAATGTCAGTGATGCCAGAATATGTAATGGCTTGCAGTCGAGGGGAGGTTTTCTCTGGCAAAGCTAATTATTCTGACAGTGGTGAAAGCTGTCTTAATCCTTTATTGTGAGTAAGCCCCCACGCCCCCCACAACAGTCGCCCACATTTATGATGGTAAGGACACCTTTGATTCACAGGGGAGTTTTAAATGCAAATCTCCAAGCATTAACATCTTAGAATCCATAAATTCTAAATCTCAGGTAAAGCATAACCAACCATTAAGACATTATAACCCTGCTTTAGAAGATGTAATTCGGGATGGAAATTAACTTGGTAAAATTAGAAATAACATTCCTATTGAAAGGAGTAATTTGAGCATTGGGGGTCTTCAGGTCCCACAATCCCCAAAGTACTAGAACAAAGAAGAGGGATGCAGAGACAATGGACTGTAAGTGGCAGCCTAATAGTGCTAATCGCCCACACCCGAGGGAGACTGGGAGGTATACAATTGATTGAGCGAAGCAGAGGAAGCAGAAGACCAGGAGGCAGCGGAGCGAGTAGACACGTATGCAGCACCCCGTGAGTTAGGGTTGTGTGACCCCGCAAAGCTCCATGATCTCCCGCTGACCTGGTTTAATCCTGCATAGGCAATCATCTCTTGCCCACCTCACATAGCTTCTGATTGCTGGTATGCAGTTGTCCTGTTCACTCGCTTCTGCCTTTAGCCTGCCTTTCCCTCCCCCTTCTCGTCTTTCAAATCTGCCTGCCGTTTAGGAGTCTCCTTGCTTAACTGTAGACCTCTACGCAATTCCTTTCTGAAAGTTGTATCTGCTTGTTTATTGAACGTCCATGTTAAATGATGTGCCTACATGCCCATCTGCTAATTCTAGCTGTGCTTTAAAAAGTAAATATTTTGCTCGCCTATAGGAAAGTTGAATCTGCCTATTGTTAATTCTTGCTGTGTTTTGGAAAGTATGTATTCGCTCACCTGTAGAAAAGTTGAATCTGCCTAACTGCCAATTCTGGCAGTGGTTTAAAAAGTACATATTTCACTCGCCTATGTGAAAGTTGAATCTGCCTATTGCTAATTCTGTCCGCGTTCTGGACATGTAACTATGGTACTTTCCATTTCTCCTATCGACTGTATTTTGGAATAGCAATTCTAGATGTTTTGAATCTGCCAGTTTTTCCCCTTCAGCATTGAAACGTCAGTGAGCGCAAACAATTCCTGCTGTCGTCTGAAAACCGTCGACAGCGCCACAATCGTCCACGGCACAATCATCGGCGACCATAAAACCATCGTTGTCGACCTCCTTCAGGGGTAAACAGACCAAATTTTTGTCAATGACAATATCTCCGACAGCAACAGTGCCCACAAAGATCCCGTAGTCGGCAGGGTCGGCTACTTCACCGTCAACGCCGTCGGTGTCATCCATGGAAGGCCAAACGTCGACAGCAGCATTGATGGTACATGGAAAGTCACCAACACCTTTCCTGTGTGCGCCGTCAACAGGGGTGTGCCCGAAAAAGAAAATTAGAGCATCCTCATCTACGGGCACGTAGAAAATATCAAAATTGGGAAAACTGGAAAAACTTGAGCACAAACACAAGTCTGGAGACAAACATATACCAGATAGAAAGGGACAAGAAGCAATAGAGGGCTCTGCACCTGTACAACAAGGCTCAATAGTTCTTAAACTGCCTGGCAGAGCCCTGCAATTGCCTAATGTCATGGAAGACCAGGCCATAGTAGCAGAAAGTGGGGAACCATCTTCACCTCAGTCACCCAAGGGAGACACTGATCACACTATTTAATTTATTTGCATTTTTAAAGTGCTCACACAGCCAGGGGGGCATCGAGGCGCTGTTACAGGAATATGATTTAGCTGCGTATTTATAACGCGCGTAATACCCAAAGGTTTCCAAACGCGGACATGGGGATTGAACCTGTGTTGCTTCGTGTCATCTTGTTTCCAAGGCGAGCACGTTGCCTTTGAGCTATCCTCCCGGGACAGTGTCCAAGGGTCCAGCCACGCCTTCGGTCTCGTCAATTCTTCCAAACCAGATCCTGGAGCACCATATTGATTCATAATTCGAACAGGGGCGCTCACCCCAGTCATCTGAGGGAGACCAATATTTGCCATGGGAAGCACCTGTGGAATCAAGGGTACAGGAGTTATCAAAGCGTCGACCCCGTCCGCCCCTCCACAGCCAACAGAACCTTTACTCAACCCACAGTCCTTGTTATTGTTACAGGTACTATCTATTCTGCAGTCCCTACTTCAACAATTGGATACTAGGCTACCACTGAACAAACCCCACCCACAAGCACCTGATGAGGCGCCAGGGCCTTCGGGAGAACCCTGCAGGTCTGACAGAACTGCCACGAGAAACCAGGTGAATGAACCGAAAGTCAATACCAGGGTACCAGGCGTGTAACCTCACTGCAAAGAGAAGCACCTATCAAGCCTATGAGGCACACACAGCTAAACAGGACCAGCAGCCCCATTAGAACACAAAGGGCTTCCCCAAGGCCACAATATTCCCCATACAGTCAAGAAGGGGGAGATCGCAAATACTCTACCGCCAATGATGAGGGAGGTAATAGGGACACCGGCACCTCTACCGCAAAATCACTGCAGCCAGATATCTGGGAAGACACAGACCTGGATCTAATCCAGGGCTCTGAACTGTCGCATCAGTCCCCACCTGACGACTTAACAGCTTTTCACGATAAGGTCCAAAAGGCTTGTGAGGAATTTGGCCAAATACCATCTGAGCAGAGAAAGGATTGTTTGCTTTTCGATTTAATGCACAAGCGCAGAAAGGCGGGAATGCCAACTCCCATTCTAGACCATGTTTGGTAAGAAGGGCTGTTACTCATGAGAAAACCCTTCTCAGAGCCAGCATTAAAAGGCTGTTTAGTGAAAAAATGTAAGGCACCAGGGGTATCCCCGAAAGGCCTTGCATCCCAGCCAACACCCAACTCACTGGTATCAGCAGCAGCATGAAGAAACAAGGTCAAAAATGCGCAGTACCACCTGACAGCAGGAAACAAGACTCATTTGGCTAGAAGTTCAGGCCACAGGAGCCACAACAGTAAAATGGGCTAATTCACTGGGAATAATCTCGAGATACGACCATGTGATGTGGAACTGGATGGCGCTGCTATTAGAGTACTTGCCAGAGGATAAAAGAAATCAGGCCCTGGATATCCTAAGAGGAGGGGAAGATGCCTCCAATAATGCAGTCAGCAGTGCAGTCGACATAGCAGAAACAGGCTTTAAACAAATCAGTAATTGTAATTAATTACTTATAACATGCTTAATACCCAGAGGTTTCTAAGCGTCGACCCGGGGATCGAACCTGTGTTGCTCTGCATCGCCATGCTTCGAAGGCGAAGCGTGTTAACCCTGAGCTATCCTTCCGTAATGGATTTGTGCTACGAAGACGGGCATGGCTAAAACACACAGATTTCAGAACGGATGTTCAATCAAAGGTACTAGACATGCTTTTTGAGGGAGACCAACTCTTTGTTCCCAAAATTTACAACGCCTGAAAGCGATAAAAACGGACACAGATAAGGCGAGATCGCTCATCACGCTAACAGTGAGATGCACCTTGCACTCCTTCTGAGGGACCGCAGGTTGTTCCACAGCAACAAATAGAGACGGAAAGGTATACCAGAGGGGAACCTCATATTCAAAGATGTACTTCCAGGGATATTGTTGGGCCTACCCATACAAACAAAAGGACTACAAGCAAGCTCCAAGAAGGTGACAAACATCTGCCTCTAGGGGCAAACGGCAAAAACAAGCCTGACTTCCATAGGCCAAATGCATCCAGAGCCCAACTCTGGCAAGTGGGGGGGGGGCAACTTGAGTGGCAACAGTTAACCACAGACAAGTGGGTGTTAGACATCATACAAAGAGGACACATCACAGAATTTCAAGGAACCCCCCCACCAATGCCCCAAATATTTCAATGCGAGACACACTTAAACATCTTAACGAGCGAAGTGGAGAAACTGCTCATAAAAAATGCAATCGAAAAAGTCCCAAACCATCATAGGTGCAAGGGCACCTACTCCAGCTTCTTGGTTGTAAAAAAAACAGACGACTCATGGCAACCAATTCTGGACCTAAGAAGTCTGAACAAATATTTAAAGGAATAAAAGTTCAAAATGGTTACCTTGGCAGATGCCATGAATTCTATAAGGGGAGAACTGTCTAGCGTCACTGGATCTCAGGCGCATACTTTCACATTCCCATTCGTAAAAGCTACAGAAGTTCCTAAGATTTTTCGTAGGCACAAATCCCTATCAATCCAAACTCCTCCACTCAGCCCCAAGAACATTCACAAAATGTCTACCCCGACAGCTGCATCGTTGAGGAAAATAGGATACCACGTATATCCATATCTCGACGATTGGTTAGTACAAGCACTGTCACACCAGTCGGTGGAAATAGCGATCCAGCAGGTGTCCAACACTTGTACATGCTGCGGCTTAGCAATACATTTAAGCAAATCCTGCTTCAAGCCATCGACAATGCTAGTGTCCCTAGAGGTAGAGTTCAACACCAACGAAGGCCGGGTCCGTCCCTCAGTAGAGAGGGCAGCGCCAATTCTAATAATGAAATTCTGCCCAGGCGCCAGCTTCTCAGTCAGAACGGCAGTGCAACTATTCGGCACCATGTCGTCCTGTATTCCCCTAATACAGCATTGCAGGTTACAAATGAGACCACTACAAGAATTTCTAGCGGATCAGTGATCCCAGCTAAGGGTTACATGAAACTACAAGTTGACGGTAACAAAGTCACTCACAGACAGCTTGATGTGGTGGCTCATGCCATCTCACATCACCAAAGGAGTCCCATTCTGGGATCCACCCTTTCAAGAAACCCTCATCACGGGTGCCTCACCAACAGGATGGGGCACGCACACAAACCAGTTTTCAGTAAATGGCCTTTGGTCCCCGACCGAGCCACAGCAACATAATGGAGCTGAAGGCACACGACCTTCACTCATGCCAACCAGTGCTCAATGACAAGGTTCTATCAGTGTTC
This sequence comes from Ambystoma mexicanum, assembly GCF_040938575.1. Classification (NCBI taxonomy): domain Eukaryota; kingdom Metazoa; phylum Chordata; class Amphibia; order Caudata; family Ambystomatidae; genus Ambystoma; species Ambystoma mexicanum. Next base: position 226,507,575 of record NC_090929.1, read on the forward strand.
ACGGACATCATGACCACAATGTATTATGTGTGAAAACAAGGGGGCACGAGGCCAGGGACGCTCTCCAGAGAAGCCCGACGCTGTGGCACTGGGCTATCATGCAAATACAAGCATTTCACCTTTTGGGGAAGGAAAACAAACCTGCAGATCAACTGGGCAGAGCCAGCGACCAGTCACACGAATAGAAATTGGCGGACAGGAAGCTCCTACAAATCAACAAGTGGGGAACACGGGCCATCGATTTGTTTGCCACGTGAGATAATTAGAAATGCCTGCTGTTCGCAAGCAGATATCTGCACCATCAATCGCTAGGCGACGCATTCCCAATGTCATGGGAAGGAATCTTTGCCCATGCGTTCCTTCCAATGGCAGTTATAAGCAAGGTCCATCAAATGATTGCAACATACAAGTGCACGTTCATTCTCATAGTGCCAACATCAGCGAGATAACCGTGGTTCTAAGAGCTTGATCACCTGTCCCAGGACCATCCAATCCCTCTGGGTCAAGACCCCGGCCTGGTAACCATGTGCAACCAGCAGGTGCGACAACACAACCCAGGGGTGCTCAACTTAAAGGCCTAGTTCCTGATTTCAACAAGTTCCAACATGTCCCTCTCACGGAGGAATGCAGAAAAATCCTAAAGGCCGCCAGGACAGAGTCCACAAACAGGTCATATGTATACAATTGGAATCGGTTTTGCACTTGGTGTTCTCAAAAATTATTTGGATCCGTTAGGTGTGGAACTTCACCAAATCCTACCATACGTATTAAAATAAGCAAAAGACATTTTTTCTCACTCGTCCATTACAGTACATTTGGCAGCAATTTCTAGATACACCAGAAAGCAAGGGAAAGCTCCCATTTTCGGAGCCTGCATTGTAAAACACTTCATGAAAGGCCTATTCCGCACCTATCCCCCTCAAAAGAAAGTGCCACCTCAGTGAACACTGTGCTGTCAGCCCTAATGAAACCTCAATTTGAACCAATGACGACTAGACATACAGTTTGTGTCCTGGAAAACTGCTTTCTAGTAGTAATCACGATGGGTGTCAGAAATACATGCACTATCTGTTAAACCTCCATTTTGAATGGATTGTGTCCTCCCACATATTCCTCATCTTTGATATATTCGTATTGACATATTTGCAGCCTCAGAATTTTCTTTTCACACAAGAGGGCGCTGTGCTCGATAACGCGGCGACTGTGTCCCTCGAGGGTCGCCATCGGGTGTCTACATCATCAGCAGTAGAAATAGCTCGAGCAGCACCCGTTGGCTTCAGTTCTGTTGTTCTGAAAGCTTTGCTTCGAGTGTTCAACGGCGCGCTTCAGTTTTGTCAAGAAATGCCTTAATCTTCCAACCCTTCGACCCCATGGTCTGGTTTAAAAAATTCCATGACTGCGGGGCAAAGATATCTATTACCGATCCCCATCTGGTTTGCCTGTGGTGCCTGGGTTCTGAACACCGAACCGATGACTGCGGGTCCTGTCAGGCCATGACAGGAAAAGCTCTCCGGCAGCGCCAAGGAAAACTGGCGTCAGGAAGGGCGACTTAGAAGTCATCTTCAAAGAGGGACAAAAAGTCCAGGGAGTCTAGGGACTCCTCCCAGTGCAAAAAGTTGAAGAAGTCTCAGTCGAGGAGTCAGTCAAGACAATCTTCGGCGAAGAAGAGGCACCATATATCTCCCTCTTCTTCGTCTGATTCCTTTACCGAGGTTATCAGGTGCCCAACCAAAAATGATTCCCCTGGAAAATGGGATGCTTTCAAGAGTGAAATGTTGAGTATATTCGAGAATGCGGCCTCGACCCCCTTGAAAGAATCAGGCAAAGGCAGACCTGATCCAGCTGAACATGTGGATTCTGCATAAAGGTCCCTCATGAATAAGGTCATTAAGTACATGGGCTGGAGCAGGAGTTCACCTGCCTATGAGCAAGACAATATGACAGATATCCTGAATCAACGTCCTCAGAATGACCCAGTATTACTTTCTTTTGTTTTTTTTGCTATATTAATCAACTTTTCAATATAAATTCATGCATTTCATAATATTTTAAAAATAAAACTTCTTGCATGTTTCAGCAATACAAAAATGATTGACATGAGGACATACAAAAAATAGATCAAGGTAGATAAAAGAATTGATTACTATATCTCACAAGGAAATAAATCTTGTTAAACAACATTTAAAATGAGCAGTTATTTGGTCATCTGGTCATAGTTCTATTAGACTATTACATATCATGTGGCTACTAGTGTATTTTAGGTGCGGTCAATTACATTAGTGTCAATGAACTAGTCAATCTTTCTCAAAGTTAATTACAAGTGTAATAATCAGACACTTCATCCCACAATGGATGCATTTGAAGGGCACCCATCAATGCCTCTTCTAGTAATTCAGTTGGATCATATGTTCAAACTCTTAGACACCTCTAATTCAATACTTGTATTAAATGAGTTAGTTACTCGCTGTTACAGTGAGAGGCAATGAATTACTTGGACTAGGCATCAGAATCATTTAATTATTTATCCATTACAGTTACGATGTTGATCACAGTACATAGTCACTGCGCAAGTGAGCCATGAAAGGCACACTACATAGGATGATTACACTTAATCAGTCATTGTTAAATGTCAATGAGTTCAAAAAGTTTATAGTGGCTATTCTAATGCTGGTGCTAGGAGTACATGACTTCCCATCTAAGATCAGTGCCAAGCTCACTAAGGTAATCAGTGTTTGGAAAATAATTTTTTGCGAGCTGATGAAAGTTTGGTACACTGATTAATTAAGTGACACAAAGTTTCCCTACAATCATGGTCATGACAGAAGCAACAGTGATTCATGTTCATACCTATTAATTTTCGTTCAATTAATATGCTCCTTACGGGCCATAAATTCAATCTTAGGCGCAGAATCGCAGATCTATATAGTGGTGAGGGATGAGTATAGAGGTATGATTCAATTACTCGAAATTTCTTTTCACCCATAGGATTTTCTGCAAAGTGTTTATATTTAAGATATATTCCCCTTGTCTTTATCCAATCGGCTAAATAAATTTTTGTTTTTGCTCTATTTGGATCAGTGATTAATACTTCAATAGTAATTTCAGCATTGACCAACACTTGATAGATACTCGCTTTCCATGCTTTTGCAAACTTGTGGTCTGTACAGAAGATGTAATTGGATAATGTGTTCAGCAGGATGTCTAGATTAGTCGATATAAGACATTTCCTCAGTAAAGCACAGAGATGCCACTGATATAAGGCATTCAAGGATATGAGCCCCAATTAATCTCTCAGCCAGGGTGCCCGTGTGCATTGCGGAAGCTGCAAAACTTGCCTACAATATTTCCCTTCAAGTTTGGTGAAGAATACTTCAGGCACTATTTCTCTGGTTTCTAGGCCATAAAGTAGTACGGGAGTGACTTTTTGATTATAGAAAGTCATGGCAGGTTTAGTGAAAACTTCCTGTATCTACTTAGTATGATCTTAGTTTGAGAAATGTCTGTAGTTAATTTCCGCTCCAGATTCGCTAGATGGACTTTGTTCTGGGAATCACTACTAATGATCATCCCTAAATACGTATACCGTTGGACCCTCTCTATCTTTACCTTTTCCATGATCCATGAGAATGTATTACGGGATGTTTGTCTATGCAAAGAGACTAAGATTTTAGTTTTTGGAAGATTTTCTGTTGATTATCTTCAATGTACTTGGTCAAAGAATCAATTCATTTTTGAAGACACATTGGTATTTTAGAAATAAGGACCAAGTCATCGGCATATAGTAAAGTGGAGATGGTCTTGCCATTTAGTTTGGGGCAATCAGCAATATTGTGCTTGAAAGCAACCTTTATGTCGTGAATAAAGAAATCGAAGAGGGCTCAAGCAAGGGTACATCCCTGCTTCAGCACTCTGAAAGTACGAATGGGAGAAGATAAAAGCCCATCCTTGGTGAGTCTGTTTCGTACTGAAGTGTTGGAATGTAGAGCATTGATAATGTCATATAGAGTAGGTGGACACCCAGCATTGCGCAGTTTGTTCATGAGAAGCGCTCGCGAGACAGAATCGAAATCTACAAACGCGAAGTACATCTGTTGTTTCGTGGTCTGTGAGTGTGCTTTGACAGCGTTAAGGCACATTAGATTAATTGCAGTTCCCATGCCAGCTATAAAGCCAGTTTGATTGGGGTCTCGTTTTTGATTTTTCAGTGTCCACGCTTTCAGGTCACGAAGAACTAAGCGGGCAAAAGTGTTGCTCGGTGCATCTAACAACGCTATGGGCCTGTAGTTGGCTGCTATAGAGCGGTCGCCATTCTTAAAGATCGGGACGATCATGGATGTACACCAAGAGCTGGGTATTGTGTGACTCCGGAGTACATCCAGAAAAATGTTATTCAGGATGATGGACCACTTCTTTGGGTGCACCTTGAACATTGTTACTCAGGCCGTCAGGCCTAGGAGCTCCGGACCCACTAGCTCTTTTAATGAGGTTGTATATTAGATCTTCAGAAGTAGGCAGGTCCCATGATTTGGGGAAATGTGAAGGGCACAGATCACTAGTATTGTTTGGATCAGCGTACAAACTATTGTAGTGTATCAACCACTTCTCCAGCATTGGATCTTTCATGGATTCACATGCTTAGAATATTCCCCGTCGTCAGGCTGGGAATCCCCGGTACATTATATAGACCCTTTCCCGTAGGAAAACTTTTTCGACGCTTATGCGTCCTATCCACCTCGTTTTGTATCATGCGTGCCCGCGCCGTCAGGACGCCATGATATAAATACAGGACCCGCGCTCCCTCAGATTTCAACCGTCTTTCAAAGTAGTGGGATCCTCGGGGTTACTGCTAGTCGAAATTAGGTTGTATTTTCGCTTCGGCGACGTTACATTCTGGAAAAAATATGTCCGGAAAAGCTTTATTTCGTCCTTGTGCGACATGTGGACTCAAGAAAGTCTATGAAGGTGATGCCCACATGGATTGTATCTACTGTCTCCACCCGCACCACACGGCGGATACATGCGAGATATGCCAGGGTTTCTCCCAAAAAACCCTTAAAGACCGGAAAAGAAGGTTGGTCGACTGGCTTAACGACGGAGCGGGTGCCTATCCGGCATCAGAAGTTGGCTCCACGGCCTCCAGGAGCAAGTCGGAACCTCCCTCGAAGAAGGTGCGGCCTGTCGAAAAACGCCCTGCGGACAAGCATACGGGGAAGCATGCTGGGTCTTCCTCATCACACAAAAAGTCCTCCTCATCCTCTAAGACGGAGAGGCAAGCGGCATCAAAATCCTCCTCAGGGGACCGTCCTAGGTCTTCAGTGAGTCGAGACTCTTCAGCAGGGAAGTCGGCGACGAAATCAGCTACAAAGTCTAAAGGCTCGGTGCCGGCTACTTGCTCGTCGACCCCGGTGTCACTGACGATGCCAATTACTATTCAGGCAGCAGCGGTGGGCATTCCTTCGTCGACGGTGACTCAATCTATGGCCTGGCAGCCAGAGGTTTGTGACCCGGCCCCCCCTGAGGTCCTACTGCAGCCAGACACAGCCTTGTCGGTGTCGTCGGTAGAAGGAGAATGTGGCATGGTTATGCAGCCGTCGGACTTGGGCTTACGGCCTTCCAATACGTCGACGACGAGTGCGAGTGGGGGTGTGGTCCCTCTATCCTCGACGTTGCTGACCCCCCAGACGGTTTTGTCTCTGGATGTGCTTAATACACTTCAGAAGCTCCTGCAGCGTCTGGATACGCAGATCCCTCAGCCTGGCACTTCATCGTTGATATTTTCTGCACCTTCCGTCGACGAACAAGCTCAAGCAGCTCGCTCGACGACCAAAAGCCCGTCGGCCTCCCAGGTGGTGAAGGATCGTCCTCGAGCGCAGGAGGAGGGTGAGCTATCGGAGTCCGATTCTATACGAGGTGACTCAGGGTCGGACATTTCCCTGTCACCGTCGAGAGACCCAACATGGAATTCGGATGTAGAGGTAGAGTCTACGAGGAGCCAGGCACAACCATCTCCTCCGGATGATGTGGGAGCCTTCCATGCAATGATGGGAAAAGCGTGTTCCGAGTTCGGCTTAATTCCTGAGGAGCAAAAGAAAGACTGTTTTCTTTTTGATCACATGGGTCAAAGGAGGAAATCGGTATTTGCCATCCCAATCCTGGACCACGTGTGGCAAGAAGGCCTCAAGACGATGCGTCATCCGTTCTCGGAACCGGCTATTAAGGGGCGTATTGAGAAAAAGTTTAAAGCTCCGGAGTCCACTCCAAAATGTCTAACGTCACAGCCTCTGTCAGACTCTGTGGTATCGGCGGCAGCGGCTAGGAAGGCCGGAGTACAGCAAAAATGTTCAACCCCACCAGAAAGCGAGGCCAGGAGGCAGGACGCCTTTGGAAAAAAGGTGCTCTCAGTCGGCTCCACGACGGTAAGAGCAGCCAACTCCTTGGCGATTGTATCACGATACGATAGGGAGATGTGGCATAAACTAGCCCCTATCCTAGAGCATCTGCCGGAAGAACATCGAAAAGCAGCCATGTTGCTAGTACGAGATGGTGAGGAGGCCTCGAACCACGCAATTAATATTGCGGTGGACCTAGCAGAGTCTGGTTTCAAACAAATCAATCATGGCGTAGTACTACGTCGACAAGCGTGGCTCAAATGTACTACTTTCAGACCTGAAGTCCAATACAAAGTCCTAGACATGCCATGTGAAGGAGAACATCTGTTTGGAGACAAGGTAGATGAAGCCTTGAAGGGGATGAAAGAAGACACGGATACCGCTAGGTCTCTCGGCGCCCTCCAGACAGGTATAAGTTTTCGCTCTTTTCGCCCCTTCAGGGGTGCTTCCGGAAACTCCCGCTTTGGAGCCTCTAGGGACCGTGGATTTAACAGGCCCTCATACTCCTCACAAGGTTACAGACGTGCATCCCAGTCGGCACGTAGAGGCAGAGATTATCAAGCCTCCAGACGACACGGCTCGGGTCCCTCGTCGACGAAGGACAAGCAAACCAGCAACCAATGACGGCCTTCGGAACGTCCTGGGGGGTCGAGTCTCTCATCATATCGACCAATGGAAATGCATCACCACAGATCGATGGGTTCTGGACACGATTCGCATGGGTCATGCGCTGCAATTCAAAAACAAGCCTCCAAGTCTTCCGCCAGTGTTTTTGGCCCAGCCCCACCTTCGAGTTCTAAGACAAGAGGTGGCGCTTATGCTGCAAAAAGGAGCGGTAGAACGGGTTCCTGTGGCACAGGAAGGACAAAGGGTTTATTCCCGGTTCTTCGTTGTCAAGAAGCCAAATGGAAAATGGAGGCCCATTCTCGACCTGAGGGTACTCAACAAATGGCTAAAGAGCTCAAAATTCAAAATGCTAAAGCTCCAGGAGGTTATCAGGTCAGTGCAACCCATGGATTATCTGTCGTCGCTAGACCTTCAAGACGGATATTTTCATATCCCAATACGTCCACGACACGAGATATTTAAGGTTCGTCGTCGGGCGAAAGCATTTTCAGTTCAAGGTCCTCCCGTTCGGTCTCAAGTCCTCCCCCAGGACGTTCACCAAGTGTTTGGCCCCTATAGCGGCCCATTTAAGGAAGGACGGTCACCATGTCTATCCCTATCTAGACGACTGGCTGGTCAGAGGTTCGTCCATGGAACAAACACGAAACAGTCTGGGGGCCACGATGTCCCTCTTACAGGAACTGGGCTTCGCGATAAACTTCAGCAAGTCCTCCGGAGAGCCTTCGAGGACCTTGGTCTTTCTAGGAGCGGAGTTTCATACGCACACAAGCCTTGTAAGACCATCCAGCGAAAGAATACAGAAGCTACAAAGCAAGGCGTCGGAATGGAGATGCGGTACCAGGGTGTCGGTGCGCAAATACATGTCCCTGCTAGGGACCATGTCATCCTGCATTCCATTGATAAACAACTGCCGTCTGTTTATGAGGCCTTGCCAGGAATTTCTAGCGGACCGTTGGGCGCAGAGCCAAGGTCGCTGGTCCGACAGACTGGTCATCGACGAACAACTGGTACAAGCACTCTGTTGGTGGAGAGTTTCTACTCATTTAACGAAAGGAATGCCTCTGGTGGAACCGGAGTTCCAGAAGACGGTGGTGACGGATGCATCGCTGAGCGGATGGGGAGCTCATCTGGATACGTTACAGGTACAAGGCCGGTGGTCGTTACAAGAGTCCTCCCTGCATATCAACCTACTAGAACTGAGAGAAGTGCGGTGGGCTCTAAAATCTTTTCTTCCTCAATTGAGAGACTCTGTGGTGCGTGTCATGACGGACAACACGACTACAAGGTTTTACCTAAGGAAACAAGGAGGAACACGTTCCAGGTCCCTGTCGATGGAGGCACAGAAAATCTGGCATTGGGCCCTGCAACACAACATGCTAATCTTGGCGTTCCACCTGCCAGGTGTGAGAAATGTGGAGGCTGATGCCCTCAGCAGGGAAATGAACGAAGTTCACGAATGGGTGCTGAACGACCAGCAACTACAACATGTATTCAAGAAGTGGGGACATCCTTCCATCGATCTGTTCGCGACGAAGGACAACAGGAAATGCCCGCAGTATGCAAGCAGATGGCCTCAGCAGGGCTCACTGGGGGATGCGTTCTCCTTCCCATGGACGAACAAATTCTTGTACGCATTCCCTCCATTTCCTCTTATCCGGAGGACGTTGCAATGGATCCTCAAGTACCCATGTCGGGTGATTCTGGTGGCCCCGTATTGGGCCAGACAGGTGTGGTTTTCAGACCTGCTGCACATAGCGGCGGCGGAGCCAATGAGGTTCAGGAAGATCTCCAACCTTCTGTCTCGACAGGAGGGTATCGTTTGGCATCACGACCCGGACAGCCTCAAGTTGACGGCCTGGCTCCTGACTTCGCCGAATTTGGTCAGCTAACGATTCCGGAGGAGTGTCGTCGTATTCTGCAAGCGGCAAGAGCACCTTCCACAAACACTTCATACTCGTACAAATGGAGGAGTTTCTGTCAGTGGTGTGTGGATCAACCAGGTTTGGTTCCGCAGTCGATTATGCCGGAACAGCTCCTTCCATACTTGCTGTTCTTAGCTCAAAAGGGCTTATCGGTGTCGTCGATAAAAGTACACCTGGCCGCCATCTCCAGGTTTACACGTCAACGACATTCCGCACCATTATTCAGCGACCGCCTGATTAAGCACTTCCTTAAAGGTTTGTTTAGGAGTTTCCCTCCCGAGAAGAGATTTCCTCCGGTGTGGAGCCTCAATCTGGTGTTAGCGTCTCTTATGAAACCTCCTTTTGAACCAATGTCATCATCGTCTCTAAAGTTTTTGTCGTGGAAATTGGCCTTCCTGGTGGCCATCACTTCAGCCCGACGTATTTCGGAAATCCAAGCTCTAATGGTAGACCCACCATACTTAAGATTTTTCAAGAACAAGGTGGTCCTTGCCACTAACCCACAGTTCATACCGAAAGCTCCTTCAGTGTTCCATAAACATTCCTCTATTGTCTTACCTACGTTTTTTCCAGAGCCATGCTCGGGAGCGGAGCGCACGTTACACACATTAGACGTGAAAAGGGCTCTCAAGTTTTATCTTCATCGCACGCAACCTTTCAGGAAAACGAGGCAATTGTTCGTGGCCTATGGTTTGGGTGCTAAAGGCAAAGCCATTTCAAAGCAAGGACTGTCAAGATGGGTATCGTCTACCATTTCGTACTGCCATTCCAAGGCTGGGAAGCCTCTTCTGCGACGCCCAAGAGCTCATTCAACTAGAGCGGCGGCATCGTCGACGGCGCTGTGGTCTGGAGTCCCTCTGGGGGACATCTGCATGGCGGCTACCTGGGCGGCTACACACACTTTTACCCGCCATTACTGCCTGTCACAACAACATGCCGAAGATACTCGGATGGGACAGGCGGTGCTTCGACACCTATTCCAATAAGGTAAGCCCCGGTTGAGGGGTTAGATCTTGTTGCAATTATGATTGAATATTGTTTGTTTTCTATGTTAACAATTGCTGATGGGTACACGACCATAGGGAACGGGCATTGTGAGGAAAGTATGTGAGTTTGCATGCACGCCTCCTCTTTTCGGGATGGTACTGCTATGTAATCTATTCTAAGCATGTGAATCCTTGAAAGATCCAATGCTGGAGAAGGGAATAGTTTCTTACCTGTAACTCCATTTCTCCAGCATTGGTATTTTTCATGGATTCACATGCGCCCGCCGGCCTCCCCTGGGCATGCAAACTGGTTCCCCCACTACTTTGGGGGCCGAAATCTGAGGGAGCGCGGGGGCGGGTCCTGTATTTATATCATGGCGTCCTGACGGCGCGGGCACGCATGATACAAAACGAGGTGGATAGGACGCATAAGCGTCGAAAAAGTTTTCCTACGGGAAAGGGTCTATATAATGTACCGGGGATTCCCAGCCTGACGACGGGGAATATTCTAAGCATGTGAATCCATGAAAGATACCAATGCTGGAGAAATGGAGTTACAGGTAAGAAACTATTCCCTGTTCCTTAACACCATTCAATTGAGTGATGTTACAGGTACTTTCCAAATCTGGGTTGTATTTTTGTTTGCTTCTTCCTCGGATCCAATTTCTGTATTGACATTTAACTGTTTTTAGAGCACTCGGTCTGTCAATCAGTGGTAATTTGCTGATGGATTTCTTTTCGCATCGAAAGATATCCTTTTTGTTTTAATTTTGGATCAAATTGATGGTTATGCTTCAGAACCGGTTGGTTCAAAGACATGGAGGAAATTTTTAATAAGTTTAGGGCTACTCTATAAGCGATACTGTGAGCTCCAGATTGTTGCATAATTTTGTTGTTTAATATGCATACTTTATCTTCTGTCCATTGAAAGCGTGTTCTCGCATTAAGTGCGTGCAAGGATTTCATCCATTGAGTGGAAATTGTGGTAGTTGGGTTATCTCAAGTCCAAAAAAGCTTAAGCATGCAATGATCACACCAAGATTGTTCTATGATTTCAAATGTGTCTGCAACGGTAAATAGCTGATCTAGATATACATGTATATGTATAGTCAATGATGCTATTTGAACAGCCTCAGCTTGCTAGGTCATAAAGACTGCATATGGAAACTAAGGCACAATTACCATATACACTAGTGGCGCGACAGACACAAGGTTCGATTTCCAAACGAGTCCGGTTTATTTCGAAGTATTCTCAGTCGGCCATCTGGGTCTCTACGTCTCGCAACGTGTGTTCCCACACCTCGTGAGACGCAAGAGAGCGAGCAACGCTCAAGCAACAATACATATACATAACCTGCAATCTTTTGAAGGCAAATCAATCTGCCCATAAAAGGGTTCGGTGATTGACAATTATGACACGTTATGACAAATCTCTATTCACTCTAAATATAGTTATTCTAGCAATACTAGCAGAGACAGCTTTCTGTTATGGGGAAAACAGAGCTCTTATTTCGGCAAGGATATCATGTTCATAGGAGAAACATTCCTTAGCACGTTATCTGTGTGTTTCTGAAACGAGCCAATAGTGCAAATGAATTGCTTGGAGCTTTTGCAATGATCAATCGAGCAGTCTTCAAGTTTCTATTTTATTTTATTTTTTTCAGAGGTTCCGATTGATTTGGTTTTTGTGTGATTTCTTTATTAGCGGCCCTCTGCGATTTCTTTTTGGCAAAAATTTAAAAAACTGTGGGATTTCAGAGACCTCTTGCACAGTAGTTTCATGTTCTGCACTGATCCAATAGTCATTGGTATCTTGGATCGTTTTGTTAGCTATATTGTCCTCAGCGGGCCGTATTACATGATCAAAGGCAGGCAGTATTGTCGTGAGAGGCTCAACCTTGCTAGATTGATGATGGATGGTGTGCAGTGTGAGCTCACCTTGCGTCCTTCGGACATGGAGCCTTTGTGAGTTCTATTATTTCGAATTTCTGCAATCCAGTCAGCAATTGTCTGGATTTGAGCTGATTGTTGAGTAATTTTCGAGTCTAGTGATTCAAAAAGTTTAAACAGGCTAGTTATATCCATGTTTACAGCGTTCAGGGTAATTTCAAGCATTGAGTTTGGTGATTGTACTACTCGTGGGTGTGAAGACGTGCATCTACGAGGAGTGGGTTGCACGTAGGATACAGAATGAGCTGAAGTATCTAAAGACCAGTGGCTAAATTGTATAGGTGATTGAGATACGTTCATGCCATTAGGCGATTCTTGATAGCTAGCATGAATGGAAATATCTAGGTTCTTGCTGTTGTTGCATGGTATCTCTATAGGATCAATCGTATTTTTAATGCAAGATGATCTAGATGGAGACGCTGACAATTCCATAGTTAATATGGTTTGATAAGAAAGAACTTGCAAAGGCGCACTCTTTGATATTAGCGGTCTGGAAGAGGCATTTGGAACATCAGTGATTTCTTCATTTGCGGTAGAATGGGAGGAGCCATTTTTGACTGGATGCAAGTTAACATAATTCATGTCAGCATTTACAGATGTAGAGATACAAGGCAAACAAAAATGATGTATGTCACTTATATCAGTTATATCAGTACGAACAGTTTTGGGACATGAATGCGATGAAGGACTTAACGTAATTACCCTTTTCGATGTTTGCCTGATTTTGTTGGAAACATCGAGCATCATGTTGGAAGGCTTGTCCAGATGAAACGGCATGCCGGTTTTCAGTGAGTAAAACCGCACCGGCGGAAAACCTTCTCTGTGCAAGCAAACAGAAAAGTTTAGATGATGGGAATCCTGTCGGGATCGGACAAGTCGCCCACAAGTACCGCGCCACCGGAACACTGCACGCCGCAGCAGTGAAGCAGAAAAGCCGTACTTGTGGGTACATGCGCGGGTGCGCGCAGCTTCCAAATTTGCTAGTAAGGGGCGTGGCCACCCTAATTTAGTTGTTAGATTAGCTATGTAATATACGAAAAACAGTATATAAGTATACTAAAGTATATATATATATACTAAAGGTAAGTGTTCATCAAAGAGTCCTTAGTGATGTTCACCTTGATAATGCTAATAGTCCACAGAAAACGATGCAGCAGGGAAGTCCAACAGCAGTCGCTTGCGGCACACGGCTTCCAAATTTGTAGGGAGGGCCAGTAAGGGGCATGGCCACACTAATTTAATTGTTAGATTAGCTCTTGATAATGGTAATAGTCCACAGAAAACGATGCAGCAGGGAAGTCCAACAGCAGTCACTTGCGGCAAAGCGGTACTTTGTGGGTACTTGCCTGTGTGCGTGCCTTTTCATGCAGCCCTTCAGAGGAAGGTCATGCTGAACTGGGAAACTCCAGAATCTGGACCTGCTGTAAACAGAAACTTTGCCAGAAAACATAGGCCTTCTAGTATTGATCTGGACTATTTGACCAAGCACCGTACACCTGAAATTTTGGTGGTACAGGCAGCCACATCGACCAGGCAGCCTGCTTAACCCTCTATTCCCCCGGATAGAGACGACAAAATGGTTGATGCCTGGACTCGTAAGATTTTCTCATCGGGCAGTATGGTCTTGAAGTCTGCTAATGTTACTTGTACTCTTTCGGGGTTTACTTACACCCTGTGGGACTGTATTAGCATGGCAGCTGAGCACATTCCAGAAGGGGAGGAAAGAGACGGCTTCCTGGCTATAGTGAAGGATGGAACGGAGACGATGGAGGAGTGTCTCCAGTCAGGACTGGACACTGCTGACAGTATTGGCAGGTCCATGGCTTCTAGCATCGTACTACGCAGGTTTGCGTGATTGAGAAAGTCGGGCTTTGCACCGGATGTGCAGGCCAGGCTTCTCAATATGCCCTTTGATGGCTTGAGGTTGTTCAGCAGCAAAGCAGATGAGTCTGGAGAAGCTGCAGACCTCCAAGGTGGCGGCTAAATCACTTAGCTCCTCCATATATCAACCTCAACAACAACCCTATTCAGGCTCATCCCTGGAGAGGTCATGCTTTTCGTTTCTATTCCTCATTTGGAAAGGGAAGAGGACAGGCTGGTCAAAGGGGACAGAAAAGATTCCCTCATGGTGGACGAAGAAGGGGTGCTAAATCAGCCCCAGCAGCGGCATCTATACCCTCAGCCGCTGCTGCAGCTGCCTCTAAGCCACTCTGAGGCCTTGACCCACAAGACCCCGGTGGGAGGCAGGATCTCTCAGTATCTGAACGAATGGAGGGGCATTACTTCAGATGCTTGGGCACTGGAAACAGTAGCCCATGGTTACTGCCTTCCTTTTCAAAGAAGGCCTCCGTAACATCCACCGGGACCCAATTCTGTCAAACATCCGGATCCACTCCTTGTGTAGGAAATTTTAACCCTGCTAGAGAAAGGTGCAATAAAACATGTACCTGTAGTGCAGAGGAACACTGGTTGGTATTCCCCCTACTTTCTCATTCCAAAGAAGGACGGAGAATTGAGACCCATCTTGGACGTAAGAAATCCGAACAAAGTCCTCAGGAAAGACAAGTTCAAGATGGTAACCCTTTCTCAGATCCTTCAGGCTCTCCAACTCCAAGACTGGTTGGTATCATTGGACCTTCAGGATACTTACTTTCGTGTGCCAATCTATCGCAAACACAAAGTACCTGAGGTCCGAGTTCTGCCATTCGGGCTGACCTCTGGCCCAAGGGTCTTCACCAAACTGATGGCGCTAGTGGCAGCGAATCTCAGGAGAGGGGGGGGATTCACATCTACCCTACCTGCACGATTGGATGATCAGGGCACATTCTCCAGAACAGGCCCTGGAACATCTCAGCATCACCTGCCACTCCCTACAAAGACTGGGCTTCTCCCTCAATTGCAAGAAGTCCCATATGGTACCAATTCATGAGAGCAGTCCTGGATACTTCCTCGGGGGGGGGGGGGGAGCCTCGCCTCCCGAGGTGAGGGCTCAGCACATTCTGCAGATGTTAGCAAAGTTCCAAGATGCCCAGCATCTGCCAGCCTTTGATTTTCTGAGGTTGCTCGGCCTCATGGCATCCTGCATTTTTCTGGTGCCGGAAGCCTGATTGAGAATGAGATCCCTTAAATGGGCCCTCAGGACTCAATGGTCCCAATATTCAGGGAATATGTCAGATATACTGCAAGTTCCGAGCAGAGTTGCTCAGGACCTTCAATGGTGGGCTTGCAGGGATAATATTCTCAAGGGAGAATCTTTTTGGCAACTATTGCCGGAGATAATAGTAGTGATGGACGCCTCACTCAATGCAGGTCTGGTTCTGGGCAATTCAGGAAAGAATGTTCTGTCATCAGTTCACCTAGCCGGAGAGCAGAACACGGCAGGGGACTCTCTGTGCAGGCAGAGCACAATCTCCCACGAGTGGGAACTAGCTCAGGAATTCCTTCAAGAAATTTTCTCCCTTTGGGGAACCCCTCAAGTGGATATGTTTGCGACCGAGTTCAATCGGAATTGCGAACAGTATTGCTCGAGGGAATTTCCTCCTGGGAGTTTCCCCTTCTGTATGCATTTCCTCCAGTCCCTGACATTCCTCATGTGATCAGGAGGTTGAGAAAGTTCAGGAAATCCATGATCCTAATTGCTCCGAATTGGGCCAGGAGGACGTGGTACCCGGACCTTCTGGACATGTCCATCTGCCCTCCAATACCTCTTCCACAAAGAGAGGATCTTCGCAAGAGGAAGGTGAAGTTCTCCCTCCATTGGTCAAGACACTCAGCCTTTACGCATGGTTTCAGATATAAGGATTGGGACATCCCTAGCGACGTAATGGACATTTTGCTTTCGGCCAGAAGGCCAGCAACCAGATCCCTGTACCAGTGTTGTTGGAATTAGTTCAGTAATTGGTGCAAGGATAAGAATGTGGATCCTTTTCTATGTGGCACACGTATGGTGCTTTCTTTCTTGTTGCATTTAGCAAATCTGGGGCTCCAGATTGGAACGATAAAAAGATACCTAGTTGCACTTTCCATTTTTAAGCGCTCTTCTGAAGAGGTCTCGTATTTCAAGATACCCTTGATTGTGCAATTTCTAAAGTGTCTCACTAACGTGTACTCTCCAATCCCATTTCATGTGCCTATTTGGGATTTAAATTTGGTATTAAAATTTCTCACATGCATTCCATTTGAGCCTCTACATTCATGTCTGGCTCCTTACATTAAAAACAGTCCTACTAGTGGCTTTAACATCAGCCCGCAGGGTCAGTGAGTTACAGGCTTCCTCTTGTAAACCTCCTTACACCGTTTTCCATAAGGATAAAGTAACCCTCAGAGTCAAATCATCATTCCTGCCCAAGGTAGACTTCCATTTGTCTCTACCTACTTTTTATCACCCCCACCCACTTGCTAAATTTCGACAAGATGATCAACTCTTCATTGGGTATACCAGCCATAAATTGGGCCTGGCAGTAACCGAATAGAGTATATCCAGGTGGATAGTTTTAGCAATTGCAGAATGTTAGTCTGGCGGGTAAAGAACCACCAGGTGGGCTAAAAGCTCATTCTGCTAGGGGCATGGCAACTTCTGCGGCTCTGCAAAGGGGTGTCCCGGCAAAAGATATCTGTGCAGCGGCCACCTGGTCGTCGATGCATACATTCGTAAAGCATTACTGTTTAGACTCAACTCGTGTCAAGGAGGTCTTTTTGCAAAGGCCGTTCTTCATACAGTCAATGACTAAATTAATTGGTACTCCCTCCTCCAAATTGTCACTGCTTTGGGAATCTATCAAAAATGAGGAATACATGGGAGGACACAATCCATTCGAAGATCAATTTAATTACCCCTGGTAACGTTCTTTCGACTGGATGTTCCTCCCACGTATTCCTCATCGCCCCTCCCAGCCTACACCACCGTACAATGTATGTGGTTTTACACTCTGCGCTATCTGAGAGCTTTCGGTCTGAGGGTACGCCTGGTCAATTCCTCGATTGATGGGAATGAAAAAACAGAACTGAAGCCAACGGGCGCGGCTCAAGCTATTCCTACTGCTGATGACGTCGACACCCGCCGGTGACCTTCGAGGGACATCGACGCTGCGATATCGAGCAGTGCAGCAACCTGGGAAGTTCCACAGACCTTTAGTCAAGCATTACTACATGGAGAGACAAGGAGAAGTTGAAGCAAGGGTTGGAAGAGCCGTCCTAAAACGCTTGTTTCAATAAGGTATGCCTTCTCCCTATACACCTCCTATTACAAAATGTTAACTGTAGTGCAATCTATTCTAAGCATGTGAATCCATGAAAGATGCAATTCTGGAGAAGGAGTATGTTACTTAGCTGTAACTCTAGTTCTCCAGCATTGTTATCTTTCATGGATTCACATGCGCACACCTAACACCCCTAAGCGAAGCAAGGCTACATCTCTCTGGGGTTAGAATCTGAAGATGGCCTACTGGGTTGGGGCTTGTTACTCGAAGTCCCATTGGCTAAGGCAGAATGAACCGAAAAGGACATGGATGGGCTTCTAAATTGAGCTTAAAAGCTCTATTATAAGCTATGATAAAATGTTAGAGGATTCCCAGCCTGTCGGTGGGGAATATTCAAAGCAAGTGAATCCATGAAAGGTAACAAAGCTGGCGAACAGGAGTTACTGTCATGATGCCTACCCCCGGGCATCAGGACCAAGCCCATCAGCTCCGGGAGCAGGCATCCAGACACTTATTAAAACCCCAACCGCCCCGGCTGGGGCGGTTTGGGTTCAGTCCTGGCGCCTTAGGCGTCGGGCTCATCATAGGAATCAGTCCTGGCGCCTTAGGCGTCGGGCTCATCATAGGAATCAGTCCTGGTGCCTTAGGCGCCAGGCTCATAGACTTTACTTACCTGATACAGACCTTGCTGCAAGTGAGTTCAAGCCAACGTGAGGCCTGGATGGGACTATTTTATTACAGGGACTATTTTTTACTCGGGCGTGGTTCTG
Organism: Ambystoma mexicanum; assembly: GCF_040938575.1. NCBI lineage: Eukaryota > Metazoa > Chordata > Amphibia > Caudata > Ambystomatidae > Ambystoma > Ambystoma mexicanum. Next base: position 226,525,417 of record NC_090929.1, read on the forward strand.
GGGAACTTCTTACCTGGAACTACTTTGGAGGCTATTTAAAACCACGCCCGAACAGCAGCGCACGCTTCGCGTTATTCTGCATCCAGCAGCGTAATGCTCACCATGCCTGCAGCCAGCATCCAGTCTTCTGCCACGCCCGCCTCGAATCTGGAGCTCCTTAAAACAAGAGGAAAGAAAAGGACAAGGTTAGAAAAGTAACTATTTTCGAATACCTCACCTGATTCCGGATCCATCTCGCCTCCAGACCTGGAAACAACACCATTTCAGTACGCGTTGCATCGCCGCGCCATACTCGCCAGTCCTCGCAGCATCGTCCGATTCGGCGCTGCCTCCATCATTTCTTCACTGAACTCAGGCACCTGGGGGACAAAAGAAAACAACAAGGTGAGCCGAGAAAACCAACAAATATAACTCTAATCACCATAGACTTACCTGATTTACCACCGGAGGCATTATTCTATAACTCTCCACATCTTCATGTGCCGCACCTGCAAAGAGAGAGAAAACAACACGTTAAACACGTGCAACATTTACCGGACAGCGTCGGGTAATACAGACTCTTACCTGAGCGCCACCAGCTACCACGAGAGCATCTTCTCACAAACTCAGCTGCAAGACAAGGAAGGAAGGGGGGAACAAGAGTGAACATCGGACATATTGAACCCTATGAACTTGATACTTACTGGTCCTAGCCAGGAACCTCAGAGTCAATACTCTCCAGAACTCTCCCACGCCTTCAAACCAGTAAATTAACTGGCATCAACGCACCCCTGCAATCCATGCAGGATGGAGAGCTCATCTTTCAAGAGTATAAGGTGAGATTGCTGAAAGGACACTTCGTAGTGATAAGTGGGAGGACTGTGGGGGGTGCCATCACTTGAATCCACGGGTGGCCATATCCGTCTCTCCACTTGCAGGCGAATACTTCTACGGGTCAAGCAGACAAGAATCGGAGGGCCAGTCCAGTCAGTCATCTCTGCACTACGCATCACATTGGTGGAGACCGCAGCCGTCTGGGTCCGACCGACGCCCCTGTGGGAGCCAGGTGAGCTTAACAGAACGCAAAGCCTCTCTATAAATCCCCACCCGGGCGTTATGGAAACCTCGGAAACCGACCAACTGGCCCAATTACTGGGGGAACGTAGGGCGGAAGTGCACTCCGCTCGCCAAGAGACTAATGCCCTCAGGAAACAAATGATTGTTTCGAAGTAGCGCACTGACGATCTGGCTAGGCAGCTGCTGCAAAACCAAGCAGGGCACATACCTTTACCAGGACTCGGGGGTGGGGGGGGGGGCTGGGGGGAATCCAACTCCTGTTTCATCGAGCAATCCGGTGCAAGTGGTTTTACCAGGGGCTATTCCTTTAGCTCCACCTGAACGCTTTGCTGGGGACCAAAAAAGGTTTGCTGTGTTTATGAACCAATGTCGCTTGCACTTTCTATGCAGACCTGGAGCTTTTCCGAATGACCAAGCCAAAGTAGCTTTTGTATTATCATACTTGAGTGGCAGTGCAGCTGATTGGTCGATTCCATTAGTCAATCAGGATGACCCTCTTCTTCGGGACTTTCAGGGTTTTCAAATGAGCATGGAAAGCCTATTCGCTAGACATTCCCAGGGACAGGCCCTGGATAACAAACTTTTATCCCTACGACAAGGTAACCAGGATCTTTTAACCTATATCGCAACCTTTAATAGGCTGGTGGTAGAAACCGGATGGCCAGAGGTAAAACGAATTACACTACTTCATCGTGGACTTCGGGGAGAACTTAAAGATGTTTTGGCCCAAGTTGTGAACCCACCTCAGGATTGCGCAGAATATATAGACTTAGTGGTCCAGTTAGACCATCGGCTTCAGAATAGAAAGGCTGACCGAGCTAAATTCGAGAATCGGGTATTGGTTAATCCCAACGTCACCCCCAAAGGAGCAGATGCAGCAGAACCTATGCAGATCGGGGGGTGTTAAGGGACCCTTAACTCAAAAGGAGAGAGAAAGGAGACAGCAGATGGAATTGTGTTTATACTGTGGGGCCTCAGGACATTTTCTAAGGGATTGCCCTATTAAACCATCCAAGAAAATAGTCGGAGTCGCTGATAGAAATCAAACGGAACCTGATTCGGTAAACGACCACGCCCGACAAGCGTAGAGGTCCGCTTGCCGAGCTTGAAGAAGGACACTCAGACCTCGCACCTAATCATACCAATGGCCCTTATTGATCCAAGGCAGCCATCACGTATGCACGCAGGAAGGGCATAAATTGACAGCGGGGCCGTAGGGAACTATATGGACCACGAATTGGCTTCTAGGATGAATCTACCTTTCTGAAAAAAAACCTCTTCGGATGTCATCACCACAGTTGATGGAACTGAAATTGCCTCTGGGCCTGTATCTCATTCCACCACAGAGATGACACTGTTGGGCCAAGATGGGCATCGAGAGACTATTGGGTTTGATTTAATCAAAGCCCCGCGGTTCCAAATAATACTGGGGATACCTTGGCTGGAAACACATAATCCTAGTATTGATTGGCGAGAGAAGAGAATAACCTTCCCGGATTGTGCACAGACCTGTTACCCGGAAAAAACCTTGAACAAAGGCCTGGCCACAGTTGCTAACCCAGTCGCGCAGTTACCTCAGGAATATCAAGAATTCCAAGATGTTTTTCAAAAAGAACAGGCAAGCACCTTACCACCTCACAGATCATACGATTGTCAAATCAAATTCATACCCGGTGCACAACCCCCATGCAGTAGGATCTACGCCCTTACGGAACCCGAAAACCTTCACCTACGACAATACTTGGACCAATACCTTGCTAATGGCTTTATTCGTCCATCCAAGTCCCCTGCATCCTCAGCTTTGTTCTTCGTGCCTAAAAAGGAAGGTGACCTCAGAACATGCACAGACTACCGCGCATTAAATCAGATTACGGTGAAGAACCGATACCCATTGCCTCTGATCCCCGAATTACTAGACCAAGTAAAGGATGCTTGCATCTACACTAAATTGGATCTCCGAGGGGCATATCATCTGGTACGTGTAAAGAAAGGCGACGATCGGAAGACTGCCTTTCGCACCAAGTACAGATTATTCGAATTTCCGGTGATGCCCTTCGGGTTGTGCAATGCACCAGCAGCCTTCCAGTATTTTATGAGCGATGTCCTTCGTGAACTCATTGACGTCTGTGTTGTCATATACATAGACGATATTCTAGTGTACTCCTCCTCAGAATCAGACCATGTTAAGCATGTGCGTGCAGTCCTCGAGAAACTACGCCAGCACAAGTTATATGCAAAATTGGAAAAATGTGTTTTTCATATTACGGAAGATGCATTCCTTGGATTTATCCTGACACCAAAAGGAGTCCGAATGGACTCTAGAAAGGTGGATGCAATTCTCAAGTGGCCATCACCCAGTTCAGTTAAAGGGGTACAAAGCATGCTCGGATTTGCTAATTTCTACCGCAGATTCTTTCCGGATTTCTCACATGTTGTACAGACCATCACAGCACTTTTGCGAAAAAACAAACGCTTCTTGTGGACCAAAGAGGCTGAAAAGGCCTTCCAAGAGCTGAAGGCAAAATTCACGTCTGCACCTGTCTTAAAGCATCCCCGCCCTGAACTTCCATACATAGTTGAAACTGATGCATCCAGTTTAGCCATGGGAGCTGTCCTGTGCCAGAAGGAACCCGAAACCGGTCAACTTCACCCAGTAGCATTTTGATCCAGAAAGTTCTCGGCACCCGAGTTAAACTATGCGGTTACTGATAAAGAGTTATTAGCCATCAAATCTGCCTTCAAGGCTTGGCGGCATTATCTTCTCGGTGCCAGGCATACCATTACTGTAATCACCGATCACCGGAACTTGCAGTATTTAAAAACAGCCAAAGCCCAATCATCGCGCCAACTTCGATGGGCATTGTTCTTTGCCAAGTTCGATTTCGTGATCAATTATCGACCAGGCTGTAAAAACGGCAAGGCAGATGCCTTATCCCGAATAGGGATGGGAGAAGCATATGCGAACCCGGAACCGGTACCTATAATTTCAGAACACAGAATTCTTGGCATAACTACTCTACAGACACTAGAGCATATTCATGTAAAAATCCAACAACTCTTTGATCCAACAGCCCTGCAGGACTGGGTAAAGAAAGGCCCGGACTACTCAGTCATCAATGACCTACTTTATTATCAAGAGCAACTATTTGTACCACACAAGGAACTACAAGAACTAGTCATCTCCAATTATCATGACACCCTGATGGAAGGGCACCCAGGATTCTCAAAAATTGAAGCTAAAATTAAGAGACAATTCTGGTGGCCCACCTGGCGAAAAGATGTAGTCATTTGTGATGTCTTGTGGCATTTGCGTCCAAAACAAAAGTCAAAAGAAAAAAGTAGCTGGCCTTTTACAACCTTTGGATGCTCCACCTACACCATGGCACACCTTGTCTTTAGACTTTATTACAGATCTACCTCCATGTAATGGATTTAACACCATTCTAGTTATTGTGGATCTTTTTTCCAAGATGGCCCACTTTATTCCTTTAAAGGGATTACCTTCTGCTTCAATTCTGGCCAAGGAGTTCCTCGAGAACCTTGTTCGAATATACGGATTTCCTTCCGTATTGGTCTCTGACCGAGGTAGTCAATTCATTTCACAATTTTGGAAGAAATGTTGTCAATTGGCGTAAATCGACGTGAGGCTATCAACCAGTCACCATCCCCAGACCGATGGTCAGACGGAGAGGACCAACCAGACCCTTGAACAGTACCTACTTTGCATGCTACACCAGACCGAAAGTAATTGGAAAGATATTTTATGGATTTCCGAGTATGCATACAATAACTCAGTACATTCAGGAACCGGGCAAAGCCCCTTTTATACCATACATGGACATCACCCCGAACCTCAGAACTAGATTCGCCTCAGCACTTAGAAATGCCTGCAGTTAGTCATTTGCACTCTACTATTACACAAGCCTTTAGGGAGGCAACAGAACATTTGAAACCAGCAAAAGAGAAATGTAAGAAAAATGCTGATCAACATAGAAGTGAAACTCCACAATACCAGATTGGGGATCAAGTTTGGCTGGCTACAAAACACAAACCTCTGAAGGGAACTCAGACTTTTAACCCTAGATATTTGGGACCTTACACTATTAAGGCCATTATCAACCCGGTGGTCGTCAAATTGGAATTACCCTCTAATATGCGAATTCATCCTGTCTTTCATGTTTCACTTTTAAAACCAGTTCAACCAGGAACAATATTAACTAAACCACCCGACCCCATCTTGATAGATGGAGAACCTGAATTCGAGGTAAAAAATATCCTGGACTCCAAGATGGTTAAATCAAAACTTTTTTATTTAATCGATTGGAAGGGCTACGCACCACAAGAAGGTTCATGGGAGCCTAGTGACCACGTTCATGCACCTCGGTTGGTGGAGAGATTCCATCGGGACTTCCCAGACAAACCAGGGCCAAGGGGAAGAACAACTTTAGGAGGGGCCTTGGGGGGGGGGGGGGGTGCTGTCATGATGCCTACCCCCGGGCATCAGGACCAAGCCCATCAGCTCTGGGAGCAGGCATCCAGACACTTATTACAACCCCAACAGCCCCGGCTGGGGGCGGTTTTGGTTCAGTCCTGGCGCCTTAGGCACCAGGCTCATCATAGGAATCAGTCCTGGCGCCTTAGGCGCCAGGCTCATAGACTTTACTTACCTGATGCAGACCTTGCTGCAAGTGAGTCCAAGTCAACGTGAGGCCTGGATGGGACTATTTTATTACAGGGACTATTTTTTACTCGGGCGTGGTTCTGGGGAACTTCTTACCTGTAACTACTTTGGAGGCTATTTAAACCACGCTCGAACAGCAGCACACACTTCGCGTTATTCTGCATCCAGCAGCGTAACGCTCACCGTGCCTGCAGCCAGCTTCCAGTCTTCTGCCACGCCCGCCTCGAATCTGGAGTTCCTAAAAACAAGAGGAAAGGAAAGGACAAGGTTAGAAAACAAACTATTTTCGAATACCTCACCTGATTCCAGATCCATCTCGCCTCCGGACCTGGAAAGAACACCATTTCAGTACATGTCGCATCTACAGCTGCAGCGCCGCGCCATACTCACCAGTCCTCACAGCGTCTTCCGATCCGGCGCTTTCTCCATCATTTCTTCGCCGAACTCCGGCACCTGGGGGACAAAAGAAAACAACAAGGTGAGCCGAGAAAACAAACAAAAATAACTCTTATCACCATAGACTTACCTGCTTTACCACTGGAGGCATTATTCTATAACTCTCCACATCTTCATGTGCCGCACCTGCAAAGAGAGAGAAAACAACACGTTCAACACTTGCAACATTTACCAGACAGCGTCGGGTAATACAGACTCTTACCTGAGCGCCACCAGCTACCACAAGAGCATCTTCTCACGAACTCAGCTGCAAGACCAGGAAGGAAGGGGGGAACAAGAGTGAACATCGGACATATTGAACTCTATGAACTTGATACTTACTGGTTCTAGCCAGGAACCTCAGAGTCAATACTCTCCGGGAACTCTCCCAAGCCTTCAGACCAGTGAAGTACCTGGCATCAACGCGCCCCTGCAATCCATGCAGGATGGAGAGCTCATCTTTCAAGAGTATAAGGTGAGATTGCTGAAAAGGCACTTCGCAGTGATAAGTGGGAGGACTGTGGGGGGTGCCATCACTTAAATCCACGGGTGGCTAAATCCGTCTCTCCACTTGCAGGAGAATACTTCTACGGGTCAAGCAGACAAGATTCAGAGGGCCAGTTCAGTCAGTCATCTCTGCACTACGCATCACATTGGTGGAGCCCGCAGCCATCCGGGTCCGACCGACGCCCCTGTGGGAGCCAGGTGAGCGTAACAGTTACAGGTAAGCAACATACTCAAAATACTGCATTGACTGTATTTTAATAATCAAATACTGTTTCTCTAATATCCTCGAGCTGCACCATTATGTTATGAGTTTCACTAATAGGCAGGGAAGCCTATCTGATTACTATTATAAACAACTGCTGTGTCAACTGCTAGGCCTAGTGTTACCTTGACTAGGATTTCTGGATGCTCACTTTACTGGCTGCGCCAACATACTTGTGAAATGTTGTGCTCCCTGGTGTTAGGCAGAAACCTGTGCAGTTCCCTTGGGGAACACTGCAAAAGATTTAAGACTACAGGTATAGCAGTAAACCCACTTGGTAGCAGTCTGCACCACCCAGATTTACCTGGTAGCTGTGGCTGAGCAGTCAGACTTCCCTCAAGAAGAGTTAGGCAGTATGCAAAGTATACACAATATGTACTCAGGCACAATAGCACAAGCAAACACTGACCAGAGATTGGTTTCAAAAGTATATAGTTATTTATTTTTTAAGAACACACAAATTGAAAACACTCTAGCAAAATATAATAAAACACTCCAAACACAGTTATATGGAAAGCAGTCCCAATCCTTATTCCTATCTAGACAACTCTAGGTTAACACCACATAATTAAAACAGAGGTGAGCGCTTAACGTTAGATGACACTCTAGTAGGTTAAAGAAGGGAGGGAAAAAGAGCAGAATTAGGATAACCACACCACTCTAAGGTCAAGAACGCTTTTGGTAAGCTCAACGAAGCACAAAGTCACAGGTGAGCAAAAGTCACTAAGCAGGGCCCACTCTTAGAGCAGACAGAGCGAAAACGTGCCCAAGATCACACAGTTGGTAGGGATTCAGAGTCTTGCAAAAGAGTTCGGAAAAGAGTTAGAGAGGCTCAGAAAGTTTAGCCAAAGTGTCCCAGGCAATCCCAGGATCGAAAGCCGAGGGCTAAAACTACCTCGTACAGTCGGTGGCAAGGGAAGCCAGGCGGAACACGGTACCTTAACGGGAAGAATCCTCCAGCGGGGGCAGTTGTTCCAGGCAGTGGCAGCAAGGCTCGACGTCGGTCAGGGGAGAAGAAGATCTCGCTGAAGAGCAGAAGAAGAAGGTCGTTGCACTGCCCGGGAAGAAACCAGCCGCGGAGTCCTCCGGTTAAAGGGTTGTACCGACTTTCGCGGTTGGGGTAAAAGTGGTGGGGTTCCGGTTGCCGGGGTGCTTGGCACTGGCAAGGTGGCCACGGGATACCTCGAAGAACGGAAAGAAGGTGAAAACTGGTTGTCCCCACCAGTCAAGGGAAGGAGCCACTCCGTTAAGAGTTCTCCTCGGTCGTCGGGAAAAGTGATGAGATGGTTCAGCAGGGCTCCACCGGCGGTGTCGTCGTAGCAGATCAGCTCAGCTCGTCCCTCGTTGGATTCTTAGGTCCTGTGGCGACTTCTGAAGTTCCAGTCCCCAAAGCCCTGCTTTTATGCAGCAAACCCCCATTCACCCAGCCTAGCTGTCACTCAACCATGCTAAGTGGTGAGCCGGCCGGCTCACCACTTGGGCCAATCAGGACGGAGTGCGACTTGAGTTACCTAGGTAACTCAGTCCAGGGTGCCTAAATCCCCCTCCACCCCTCCTAAGTACCCCAGACAGAGTGGCACCACTTTGGAGGGCTTCTGTGGAGAAGCCCGCCAAAAGTGGGACAAAGGGCTCCACTTTGGGTCCGAGTTACAGAGGCGAACGCCAACGCCATTTTAGTATCAAGTTTTGGCAAAAAATCCCAACCGGAGTTATAATAATAAATATATAAACCGGCGGTATGTTTAAGGCTACCGTAAATAAATAATTAAATGTGTTCGCCTAAAACAATGGGAAATCCCATAGGAAAATATTCGCGGTCGAATATAAAAAGTAGTTTCCACTGCCACCAGCCAAAACTCGATCAGGGGGGACGGAGACGTGCCCCCGCGACTAACAGACCCTGGGGCAATCGAATTGCCCCAGCCAGTACGTCCACAATATGATGGTTTGTACTGGTTCTGTTCAGGATTTAAGACTAGTAAAGTCTTTGGTGACTTTACATGCCCTGGGAGACAGTAGTCAGTCCCAGGGTATGGAGTCTATGTTGGGGAGTCCCTAGGACACCCCTGGGTTACGGCACAGAGGGTGCTGTGTAACCCACATCCAAAAAATACATGAGGCCCTATGGAGTAAAAGACCCCATAGCCCATTCAACACAAGGTTTAACCAAGAAAACACACTTCAACATGCCCAAGAGTGAGGGTAAAAGAGTCTCACTCTTGGCAGGAGAAAAAAATAAACCCCAGAAATCCAGCAAAGCTGCTGGGGGACTCACTAGGTAGGGAAATTCAGCCTAAACAGAGAATTCTCCCTAACACCTGGTGCCTGTTGTAACCTAGGCCCTATCCCTTATTACCCTTGATTTACTGTTTCATTCTTGGATCTCCTCTTTCCCTGACTTGCTGCCTGCTGAGTTCTTCGTGCATTGTGCAGTTCCCTAAGGCTCTAACCCAATCCTCTGCATATATTGTGTTCCCCATCTCTCCTATATACTCAAATTGCTTCTCTATCAACTTTTCTACTCCTCTCGAAGTCTGGAAGGAAAACATTTAAAAAAGCTCTCCTGGACTTTAACCCAGGACTGCCCATTGCTGACAACTACGTCAGTGCTTCCTACAGGCAGACTATCACTGACATCCTCTTTTCTGTCCCCTCTCCTGATCTATGGACTCCCCATATGGTCTCTATCCTCTTCCCCTTTTTCTTCCTCGCCCATTAATGGTGGAACCAGATGGGAAGTAGTCCTGGCACACTTCTCATCATCTAGGTGCATCAGTAATGTCTACCAGAACGGCACTATCATGGCCCAAGGCTCTCAGCCCAAACTCCTCCTTCTTGACAGGCGTCTTCCAGCTCTCATTAACTTCCCCCCTTCTCTTGCCACTCCTCTTACTGCCACCCCAATGTCCTCTTCGTCCCCTCTGACGGGTGTACCTTGTCCCTGTACCCCACCTTGGAAGACCTTTAAAGGTGGCAACCTGCTTCACCTAGCTACCCTGAACTCTCGCTCTGCTGTCAAACACTCCTCTGACATATGTCACCTCGTTGAAGACATTGACCTCACAGAGACGTGGTTCAATGCCAGATCTGTCGCTGCTTTTGACACTCTCCTTCTCCAAGCCCAGGTATAGCCGGTCTGGAGACGGAGTGTGGCCCTTGTCTTCCCTGATTGGGTCCCTGCTTCCATCATACCCACTCACTCCTACTTCTCCTTTGAATGTTTTGTCTGCAAGCTTTGTGTCTCTCCTACCCTCACTCTCACTCTCTATACATCTACAGGATCCCAGGGGCGCTCTCCCTCTTCGTCTCCGTGCCTCTTCTCTTCTGACCTCTACCGCCAAGCTTCTCCTCAGAGACTTCAATATTCACCTAGTCTGTCCTGATGCAGCTACCTTACTCTTCCGCGACCTCTGCCACTCTTTCCATCACTGTTCTACCCCCTGGTCCAATCCACTCAGTGGGCACACCTTGGATGCGGTCATCTCAGCTGAAATCTCCTTCTCTAACCTTCTACCCCTCTCTCCTGGTCTGGCCATGCTCTCCTCTCTTCCCATCTGGAGCTCCTGGGCTACTCCCCTGCCCGCATTGCCAGTCTCCTTCTCCTTCATTTGACTGATGAAGCAAGTGTCAGAAACTGCTTTTGCTGCCTCTTTCGTCCCTCCCCCACTCCTGATTTTGACTCACACTGCCTCAGCCCTTGCTAACCTTCACCTCTCCATCTCCAACACCTTTGACATCCTTGGCCCTGCCATGAGGATCAGCATAAAACCTGCCTCCAAGTGCAATCGTTAGTATGATTCGGACCTAGCCTCGCTGAAATGTGAGTGCCAAGTCGCTGAACGGAAATGGCTGGTTTCTAGCACATCCTCTGACAAACTGGCCTGTCGCTTTCTCCAAAGGCAATACGGACTCTCCATCCACTCCAAGAAACTGATCCATGTCCAAGCCCGCATCTCTGGTGCCACAAACATCAAAGCTGAACTTTTGAAAATCTGTAAGGAACTTGCCAATCCTACTGCAGTCTCCACTTCTCCTCTTCCTTCCCAGGCCCTCTGCACGGCCTTGGCCACCCATTTCACTACAAAAATCCAGGATATCCTGTCCTCTCTCTCCTCTACCCCTCCACCCAGGCCTCCATTGGACCCCCCTCTGTTCCTCCCCCCTGCTCTCCTCCTCCTCAGCCATAGTGCTGGATGAGGTCCTCAAGACAGTCAGCTCTATGAAAGCACCCTCCAAACAGGTGCTTCCCAGCTTCTCTAGAGCTATCAAGGACCAACAACATTGCCTCCCTTGCTCCTTCCTTGGCTGAGTTCTGTAACCATTCTTTTTCCTCCGGCTCCTTCCAATTACCACTAAAGCACTCCTTTGTGCACCCCCTCCTAAAAAAAACTCATCTGCAAACCCTTCCTGCCCGGGTAACTACTGCCCTATCTCCACTACCCCCTTCTTGGGCAAACTCTTGGAGAAGTTGGTTGTCTCCCAACTAATCCAGCACACTGAATCTGTTGGCTGTCTCCATGACCACCAATCTGGCTTCAGAGCAGCCAGTTGCACCTAAAATGTTCTCCCGAACACCTGTGATGACTTTCTCTCAAACCTCGACTCCAACTCTCCTTCTGCTCTCATCCGCCTTGATCTCTCCTCTCCTCTGCCTTTGACACGGTCAGTAATTCCACCCTCGTAAATTGGCTAAGTGATACCCTGGGCATCACGAACCGGGCACTGGATTGGTTGACCTCTTTCCTTTGGAATCGTCCCCCCCCCCACCCCCAACTTGGCCATTTTCTCTCCACTATCTGACTCTATACTTGCTGCATCCCTCAGGGCTCTATCCTCTCGCCCTGGCTCTTTAACATTTACCTTGCCCACTTGATCTTCACCTTCTCTCCTCGTTTCCAATGTTATGCTGATGACACACAGCTCTCCTTTAAGTTGCCCTCCTTTCCTTCCTCTCCTTCTTCTCTTATGCCTGACTGTTTCACTGCTATTCAGTCATAGTGTGCTACTAACCATTTCTCCCTTCCCAGTAAGACTGAGATCCTCCTCATTCGGACTCCTGCCCCCTTCTTCCCTCCTACTTTCTGGCCGCCCTCCTTGGGGCCACTCTCCTCATCCTTGTGTGAGGCAAAAAACCTGTGTCTCATCTTCGACACGTCTCTATCCTTCTCATCTCATATCGCTGACCTTGTCAAGAAGTCTCATTTTCAGCTTCACCTCCTCAGAGGCATTCTCCCTTTCCTCACCTTCCCCCAGAAACTCAGTCTCCAGAACTCTGGTTCTCTCCAGGCTGGACTGCTTTAACAGCCCCTTCCTTAATCGGCCTCTTTCTTCGCTCCGCCCTCTTCATCTAATCCAGGATAGGACTGCAAGATTTATCCTTGGCCTCAAGTCTGCATCTCTCCAGCCCTAGAATCTCTCCACTGGCTCCCTGTGGTTTCAAGGATCAAATTCAAGACCCTTCTCTGCATTATCCACAAGGCTTTCTCGGGCATGGGACCCCACTACATCCAACTTTCTCTCCCTAAATACCTCTCTGCTAGAGTCCCTCGGTCCTCTAGCTCACACACTTCTACAAGCAGAGAGTGGGCGATAGATCTTTTTCTTTGGCAGTAGCCTCCCTCTGGAATGGCCTCCCTGTCCCTCTCCGACTTGAGCTGGATTTTCTTAAGTTCTGGAAGCTTCTCAAGACCTTCATTTTCTCCTCCTCTTTCCCTCTCTGCCTTCCTTGCTAGACTCCATATGCCTCTGTCTGGTTGGCTGTATCCCTTATGAGCCTTACTGGGGGCCAGACCCTCCTTCAACCAATCTCCCCTTCACCCCTTTTATCAGCACTTGCCCTCAGGCACCCTTCCCCGACTAGCCTACCGAGTCTGGTTCACCCTTTACCTTGCACGTTTTGACCCCCCTCCCTGGTTGCCCTGAGCAGATCCCTCCCTCCTGGGCTCCCCTTAGCACTTGCCCAGCCCCTAGGGCTCCCTCCTGCACTTCTCCCTCTCCCATCCCCTTGCCCTTCTCTTCACTTCCTGTTACTGTACTTGCACAATTCGAATGTCACAAGGCTTAGTAGGGCTGTTGTTATTTTCTCCCCTGCCCCCCAATCCTCCTCCCCATTTTTTGTCTTGTGGTGCCTGGAAACACTTTTTGGTGTATAGGCACCGTACAAATGTTCAGAATAATTCATTTTAATGAAAAAATCCTTTTAAATACCGAACTGATGTAAAGCAAGTGTGGCAGACTGATAATCACTTTGAATATCGAACTGATACTAAGAAGCTAAGGTGGCAGAATAAGAACTTTGGCGACAGACAAGAAAGAGATAATTGCACTTATCAAGGTCTGAATTGGCAAAGTCAAGAGACGTCAATATTAAAGTAAGTCCATAAGAACCAACATTATCAGAGAAACAAGTTGTTTATAACCCCTATTTTTTTTATTCTGTTATAGTGCAAAGAACTTTTCACAAATTAATGAAACCCTGAAATAAACCCTATTACCAGAGTGTTAAGGAAGCAATAATTGGAACTACCCTAAACAAGCATTGTCTAAACCAAGGAAGAGCAATGCAGCCATTATCAGCACTTGGTTAAAATAAGAGGGGGAAGACAAGAGTGGCAGAAAAACTGCCTTTGTGATAGAAAGTATTCAGGAGGAGAGGTGCATAATCTGCATTGCATGAGGCAATTACAAGTGTGTAACAAAAAGCACCAATGTGTTTCATGTCTTCCCAGAAGTAGTAGTCAAAACTGATGTGGTGGAAACTTAAGAGACTTTGCTAAGTTGTTTGAAGGAAAACTTTACCAATGAAGTACTTGTTGTAGCAAGGAGTTTCTCTTGAGTCCTGGCAGGCGAGTATACCAGGGCAAGGGACTTTGTAGCAATAAACCTATCAGGAGAGTGGACCAGGTAACAGTTATTGAAGTACTGTTTTGTGGTTAAAGACTGTGAAGAAGTGGCTAGAACACTAAAGTATATTATGAACTGTTGTGGAATCAATCCTGAAAAGAGCACTTTTGCTGATACAGATGAACTGTGGAAGTATATTTGTTTTCTAAGAAGACGTTGTGTGAAACTCTCTACCACAAGAGGAGAATTAGACTTGTTGAACATTTTGAACTGTTGGTCAAGTCCAAGTAAGAGACTTGTTGGAGCAAGAGGAACTTTATTAGAATGTTGTTGCAAGATGTATGTTTTCCTATTTTGAACTGTTGATTGAATATCCTGTTTGAATCTGGGGTATTCACGCAGGTTACAAGGCGAAACAGTTATCACGTTTTGAACATAACTGTTAATTTTGTTAAATTTGAATTGCCATACATTACCTTAAGTTGTTCTATGTATAAGTGTTGGGGACAGATTCGTTTCTTTTAATTTATTTTGATGGTCCGGGAGATCCACGTCAGTGTAGTGATAGTGAGGCGTTTGTCAAACCCAATTTTGAGATAATAAAAAGGCATTTTACGAAATATCTATACAAATTTGTCTGCCTCCCATTTCTGACCCCTCACAATATACATTGACCTTTCAGGTGATTCTAAATTCAGAAAGCTATTCAATATTGAAATCTTTTGGCAATAAATGTAAAGGCTTCTTCATCGGTGCTCAACAAAAATATCAGAATATTTTTAAGCCTTACACATTTTTCTTGCACTGCAGTTCCTTCCACCTTCCCCATTATAGCGTTGTCAGAGAAAAGTGAACTGAGATGCCATACACAAAGGCACATAACGGCGACACAGAACGCAGTCAAAATCTCTAACTAAGCACTGATAATTGAGGTCTCCCGCAATCACTGTGCTTACTTGTGGATTGACCAACTGACCAGGATGTCTTTGAACTCATAAAGAGTCTCCTTAAGTGAGGCACTCATTGGATTGAAATGCACATTGATCACTAGGGCCAAAGGGGCACCTGGATTTTCCTTGTGTCTGTGATCTTCGTGTTCAATATGGCGTCCGAATTGGTTACAATTTCAGTTACACTTAGTCTGTTTGATAACTTTATAGCTGTTATAAGCCCTGCTGTTGGACTACTTCTAATACCTTTTTCGGCAAGCTTGGAAACCATAGTAATACCAATCCATACTGGTGTTGACCTCAACCACGTTTTCTGCAAAAGAATGAGGTTAGATTGTTCCCACATCACATTAGTGTCCCCGTTCAAAAAGAAATTGTGTCCTCGAGAATTCCAGCTTGGGATATGCCATTTCTTAAATAAAGCCAGTTCTGCTTCGGACTGTGGCTAGCAAAACTGAGGAGAGCCAACCCCAATTCGACACCTCTTGGTTCCGGGGGGCTTCTCGCTTACTGTCCAAGTCGAAGTGGCATGTTACTTTGATCCTTGGTTTAACTTGTGCTGAACCTCTGTTCTCTCATTGACAAGCGTAATAACATTCAAGACCTTAAAGTAAGATGGCTTCCTGTTGGTCGATTAGAAGTGTTTCCATCATTTTTTAATGGAAATGTACTGCACATTAACCCAAATGTTCGTAATCAAAAAGATGGATGTATTTTATGTCTGCTGATGAAATTGAGCTCAGTTGTTGAATTGTGTTAAGGAGCGCTAACAGACTGCTTCTGTTCAGTGGGATGTTATGATGAGTATCGCGTATGGATTCAAAGATGAGGAAATACTCAGTCTCCTTTTGAAATAAACTTACTCCTACGTCCCGTCCCCTTTCCTCCATACTTATGGGACATCTCTCCGTCCTGTGGGACGGGACCGGAGCACTTTTGTAAAAAGCATCCACATTTTTTTAAAAAGTGTCCCTCCTCCCTTTCCTGCGCGGGGCCCGGCATGCAGCCGTAACCCCGCCCACCTTGGCTCCGGCCTGCGCATCGTCCATCAGTCCTTTTCTCCGCACGATTGGGCCGGACGCACTTGCATCCTTGGAAGATTTTCTTCCCTTTTTTCCCTCTCTGGCTCTCGCTAGCGTTCGTTTACTAGTCTGTCTATGTCTTTTAAACTAGATTTTCCAGACTGTTCATCGTGTCACCGTCACTTCGCGAGGGCTGATCCCCATCCTCTTTGTTTAGAGTGTTTGGGTCCGGAACACTGTTGGGACTCCTGTTTTTACTGCGACTCCCTTTCGGTCCGGGCACTTCAACGTCAGTTGGAGCGGTGGGAGGTGGTGTGTTCGGACGGACTCCTCCTTCTCATTTTCAGGCGTTCATCGACGAGAAGAAAAAACGCCCAGTAAGTTCTTTAATTTTCAGAGCACCCCGTCCGGGGGATACCTTCCCGGGTTCCTCTCGAGTCGGGAGGCACGTTGATCGCTCTGTTACTGGGGTTCGCCCTGAGGTGCCTGTCGGGCCTAATAATTCTACCAGAGTTTTCTCTGAGGGTCTCCGTAAGGGGCCTGTGATCACCGGAGTACACTCCGAGGCCCCTCCTGTGGGGGCTGTGTGTAGACCCAGTTCTACTGAGTCGTGGGGTACCGGAGATTGCTCTGAGGCCGCTCTTTCGGCTTCCCTCAAAAACAAAACCGGGGTACGCCCCGAGGTCTTGGCTGGGCTTGAGGTTACCGAACGGATGTTCGAGGCCCGTGCCGATGAGGCTTCTACCGGGCCTAGGTCCGAGGTCCCTCGTACAGAGGCTAAGGCTACCAACAGTTCTGAGGGGCCGGGCAAGGCCCTGTCGGTGACAGCGCACCGTTCCCGCTCTTGTGGTGACACCAGATCTGTTGAGGGGGCAAAGAAGAAAGTTTCTTCTTTTACCGGCAGTGCCGAGGTTCTTCCTTCGAAGGCTCAGTTGGCGGTTGGTATGTCGCAGAAACATTCCAGACCTCATAGTACCGGCTCTGCCGAGGTTCCTTACGTTAAGGCTAAAATTAAGACCCCTGATCCATCGACGGGGACCCCGGCCTCACTTCCTCACCTGCCGCAGTTCCCCTGGATGAGGACAAAATGGCACCTGTTCCCGCCACGACCACGGTGGCCATTTTAGGTACTAGCCCTACAACTACGCCATCGGCCCCTCGTGTAGGGTTCGGTCCTTCGGGTGAACCTAAGATCCCTTGTGCGCATCCTTACCGGCCGGTTTATGATTGGAACGCCCGGATGCCTCTTCCGCACAATGTTTCATTGCCTCCGGGGGCGGCTCCCTTGATTTATGTGGATACGTCGGCGGAGGGGCCGGTGTGACACCCTTCCCCGTTGCGTCCCTGGATTTGTCCACCTCATGAGAGGCCTCCTCAGGTTCCGAAACAATCTCCTGAGGACGCCTTTTTTCGGTAAATTTCAAGCGCTTATGCGCACTGACCCCATGAGGGAATATTTCAAGGGGCTTTTCAAGGAGATATGTCCACCTGCGCCTCCGGCTCCACCCGTCCCGTCGGTGGTTCTGCTGGCGCCTCCCTTCACCGTGGTGCCCCCCCCCCCCCTGCTCTTCCGCCTGTGCCACCATTGTCCCCAGTGGACAAGGCAGTGCCTGACTCGGCTCAGCAGGAGCCGGACATGTCAGATGACCCTCAAGGCGATCAGGACAACGAGGACCTGCCCCGCTCTACCAGAGCTTTCCATGACCAGGTACTGGACATGATGAGCTTCTTAGATGTTCCGGTGCTCGAGGCACCTGCTCCGTAGGAGGGCGTGCTTTCTGGGGCATTCACCTTGTCTCCTTTGGAGCGCACCGGCCTGTTCTTGCAGAAGGACGTTCTGGCCGAGGTCCGAAGAGTTTGGGAAAAGCCACACTCGGGACTTTTTGTCAATAAAAAGATTGACGCGAGGTACAGGCTACATTCCTCGGAAGAAGTGGCCTTGTCGTCTTGTCCGCCTCCCTCCTTCACAGTGGTGGCTGCGGCCACGTTGCAATCCAGACCTGCAGCTTCCTCCTCCGCGACGGCGACTCAGGTCTTGGGATAGGAGGCCAAGCTCCTGGACTCCCTAGTGAGGAAAATCTTTGCCAATTCGGCCTTGCAGCTCAGGCAGGCCAATGCAGAATTGATATTGGCGGGAGCTAACATGCGGATGTGGAGAGTTCTGTCAGAGTTTGAGGAGCACATTCCAGTCGAGAAGCTGGAGGATTTCGGAGGAGGCCTTTCCGATGCCAGCGTCTTGGCCCAGGATCTCCTGGAGGCTGCGGCTCATCACGTAGACACCTCGGCTCGGGGTCTGATGCTAGGGGTTGATACCTCGCGGCAAGCATGGCTACATGGCACTAAGTTTTCGAGGGAGGTGCAAGACAAGGTTCTGGACCTTCCATTTGATGGTAAGGAGCTTTTTCACTCTTCAACTGATGTAGAGCTCACCAAAACCAAAGACAGCACTCAGACGGCCAAATCATTGTCAGGTCTGGTTAAACCTCCCTTCAAGACTCGAAGGCCGTTGTCGCAAGGTCGACCTGCCTCTGGTTTTAGGGGCTTCCTCGACCGCAAAAATCGCCGAGTGGATACTCCTGCGGGGAATAACCGCCGTAGACAACAGCGTACGCGGTATTTCTCCCGCTCATCAGGTTCAGGTGGCACCGCCACCGATAAACCTGCCAAATGAGGGTTTTCCGCGCTCGCACGAGACCCCGGTGGGAGGACGCATTGCGTCTCATTGGGAGGCATGGCAGACCATCACAGAAGACAGATGGGTCTTGTCAGTCGCTCGAGCGGGCTTCCGCTTACCTTTACCCACTACCCCACCCCTCAACCCTCCTTTTCAGCTGTCGGGCTCACCCTCCCTCAAGGCCGAGGTTCAGAAACTTCTGCTTCTCAGAGCTGTGGAACCCGTTCCCCTTGGGGGAACAAGGGGAGGGCTTCTACTCCCAGCTGTTTACGGTGCCCAAACCCAACCAGGCTGGCCTGCGCACCATCCTAGACCTTTCCCAGTTCAATCTTTCCCTACCCCAAGAGAAATTCAAGATGATCGCGCCCGGCCAGATTCGCTCCTCGTTGCAGGCGGGCGATTGGCTCAGCGTGGTGGATCTTCAGGATGCATACATGCATATCCTGATTTGGAACCCACACAGGAGATACCTGCGTTTCTCTTTGGGAGAGGAGCACTTCCAGTTTCGGGTGCTTCCTTTTGGCCTCAGTTCGGCGCTGCGTGTCTTCACGAAGATGTCGGTGATCGCGGCCCACCTTCGTCTCCAGGGTATCCAGGTGTATCCCTATTTGGACGACTGGCTCCTACGCAGCCCTTGCCCGTTGGCAGCAGCGGGCAACCTCCAGTCTCTCCTTCAGCTCCTGTTCCATCTTGGGCTGTCGGTGAACTGGCGGAAATCCTCCATGACGGTCTCACAGGACCCGACTTTCCTGGGTTTTCGTTGGAACACGATAGACTGCCGAGTGCATCTGACCAGGGACAGAATGGTGGATCTGTTGGCCACGTGTCAGATGTTTACACAGTCGGAGAGCATGTCGGCCTGGTGGTTCCAGAGGCTTCTGGGGCTCATGGCCTCGTGTGTGCTGGCTCTTCCTCTTGCTTGTCTCAAAATGAGACGGACCCAGATGGCTCTTCGGAGTTCCTGGCGTCAGGCTGTGGACCCGGATTCCAAACGGATAATGATTCCTGATTCCATGAGAATGGACCTGGACTGGTGGTCTTCTCTCAGCAACCTGTCATTGGGTGTCGGGTTCCAGGACCCAAGCCCCATGGTGACGATCACGACAGACTCCTCCCTTTTCGGTTGGGGTGCGACGTTCGATCTTCTTCAGGTCTCGGACCTCTGGTCACCTCAGGACAAGCTCCTGCACATAAATCAATTAAAGCTTCTGGCGATTTTTCTGGCGCTCAAGGCATTCCTCACTGATGACGCCCAACAAGGCTGAAACATGTCTGGGGATGCTTGTGGTCTCGTGCAGAAGGGATGTGACCTAGCAGTTCGGGCTGGATTGCCCCTTTTGGGGTAGGACCAAGACTGATTTGCATATGGTTTTTCCCCTTCTGTAATGGCTTGGCAGGCTGAAAAACGATGGTCTGGAGGGTTGCCCAGAGCTTTGCCCGTGGTTATGATTAATTCAAAACCTTCCAGCCATCACCTTTCTGTTTTGTTAAAGTCACCCCGAGTGGGACGGGTATGCCCAGACGTGGGTCCCGAGTCTGCCGGGCCTAGAGACCCAAGCTACTCCTCACTGATGACGCCCAACAAGGCTGAAACATGTCTGGGGATGCTTGTGGTCTCGTGCAGAAGGGATGTGACCTAGCAGTTCGGGCTGGATTGCCCCTTTTGGGGTAGGACCAAGACTGATTTGCATATGGTTTTTCCCCTTCTGTAATGGCTTGGCAGGCTGAAAAACGATGGTCTGGAGGGTTGCCCAGAGCTTTGCCCGTGGTTATGATTAATTCAAAACCTTCCAGCCATCACCTTTCTGTTTTGTTAAAGTCACCCCGAGTGGGACGGGTATGCCCAGACGTGGGTCCCGAGTCTGCCGGGCCTAGAGACCCAAGCTACTCCTCACTGATGACGCCCAACAAGGCTGAAACATGTCTGGGGATGCTTGTGGTCTCGTGCAGAAGGGATGTGACCTAGCAGTTCGGGCTGGATTGCCCCTTTTGGGGTAGGACCAAGACTGATTTGCATATGGTTTTTCCCCTTCTGTAATGGCTTGGCAGGCTGAAAAACGATGGTCTGGAGGGTTGCCCAGAGCTTTGCCCGTGGTTATGATTAATTCAAAACCTTCCAGCCATCACCTTTCTGTTTTGTTAAAGTCACCCCGAGTGGGACGGGTATGCCCAGACGTGGGTCCCGAGTCTGCCGGGCCTAGAGACCCAAGCTACTCCTCACTGATGACGCCCAACAAGGCTGAAACATGTCTGGGGATGCTTGTGGTCTCGTGCAGAAGGGATGTGACCTAGCAGTTCGGGCTGGATTGCCCCTTTTGGGGTAGGACCAAGACTGATTTGCATATGGTTTTTCCCCTTCTGTAATGGCTTGGCAGGCTGAAAAACGATGGTCTGGAGGGTTGCCCAGAGCTTTGCCCGTGGTTATGATTAATTCAAAACCTTCCAGCCATCACCTTTCTGTTTTGTTAAAGTCACCCCGAGTGGGACGGGTATGCCCAGACGTGGGTCCCGAGTCTGCCGGGCCTAGAGACCCAAGCTACTCCTCACTGATGACGCCCAACAAGGCTGAAACATGTCTGGGGATGCTTGTGGTCTCGTGCAGAAGGGATGTGACCTAGCAGTTCGGGCTGGATTGCCCCTTTTGGGGTAGGACCAAGACTGATTTGCATATGGTTTTTCCCCTTCTGTAATGGCTTGGCAGGCTGAAAAACGATGGTCTGGAGGGTTGCCCAGAGCTTTGCCCGTGGTTATGATTAATTCAAAACCTTCCAGCCATCACCTTTCTGTTTTGTTAAAGTCACCCCGAGTGGGACGGGTATGCCCAGACGTGGGTCCCGAGTCTGCCGGGCCTAGAGACCCAAGCTACTCCTCACTGATGACGCCCAACAAGGCTGAAACATGTCTGGGGATGCTTGTGGTCTCGTGCAGAAGGGATGTGACCTAGCAGTTCGGGCTGGATTGCCCCTTTTGGGGTAGGACCAAGACTGATTTGCATATGGTTTTTCCCCTTCTGTAATGGCTTGGCAGGCTGAAAAACGATGGTCTGGAGGGTTGCCCAGAGCTTTGCCCGTGGTTATGATTAATTCAAAACCTTCCAGCCATCACCTTTCTGTTTTGTTAAAGTCACCCCGAGTGGGACGGGTATGCCCAGACGTGGGTCCCGAGTCTGCCGGGCCTAGAGACCCAAGCTACTCCTCACTGATGACGCCCAACAAGGCTGAAACATGTCTGGGGATGCTTGTGGTCTCGTGCAGAAGGGATGTGACCTAGCAGTTCGGGCTGGATTGCCCCTTTTGGGGTAGGACCAAGACTGATTTGCATATGGTTTTTCCCCTTCTGTAATGGCTTGGCAGGCTGAAAAACGATGGTCTGGAGGGTTGCCCAGAGCTTTGCCCGTGGTTATGATTAATTCAAAACCTTCCAGCCATCACCTTTCTGTTTTGTTAAAGTCACCCCGAGTGGGACGGGTATGCCCAGACGTGGGTCCCGAGTCTGCCGGGCCTAGAGACCCAAGCTACTCCTCACTGATGACGCCCAACAAGGCTGAAACATGTCTGGGGATGCTTGTGGTCTCGTGCAGAAGGGATGTGACCTAGCAGTTCGGGCTGGATTGCCCCTTTTGGGGTAGGACCAAGACTGATTTGCATATGGTTTTTCCCCTTCTGTAATGGCTTGGCAGGCTGAAAAACGATGGTCTGGAGGGTTGCCCAGAGCTTTGCCCGTGGTTATGATTAATTCAAAACCTTCCAGCCATCACCTTTCTGTTTTGTTAAAGTCACCCCGAGTGGGACGGGTATGCCCAGACGTGGGTCCCGAGTCTGCCGGGCCTAGAGACCCAAGCTACTCCTCACTGATGACGCCCAACAAGGCTGAAACATGTCTGGGGATGCTTGTGGTCTCGTGCAGAAGGGATGTGACCTAGCAGTTCGGGCTGGATTGCCCCTTTTGGGGTAGGACCAAGACTGATTTGCATATGGTTTTTCCCCTTCTGTAATGGCTTGGCAGGCTGAAAAACGATGGTCTGGAGGGTTGCCCAGAGCTTTGCCCGTGGTTATGATTAATTCAAAACCTTCCAGCCATCACCTTTCTGTTTTGTTTAAGCTCAAGGCATTCAGACCTCTCATTGTCAACAAGGTGGTCCGCATAAGAATGGACAATGCGGTGTCAATGTACTACATAAACAAGCAAGGGGGACCGAAGTCTCCCCTTCTCGTGTGTCCATCCAGATTTGGGAGTGGGCCGTGCTTCATGGGGTCTGGCTGCTTGCAGCGCATATCCCGGGCCGGCTGAATGTCACTGCGGATGCCCTCAGCCGGCAGACAGTGGTCAGTTACGAGAGGGAGTTGAAGGCGGAGATCCTATCATGGATTTCTCGCGTTGGGGCACACCAGAGGTGGACCTCTTCGCCACAGCGGTAAACAAGAAGCTTCCTCAGTACGCCTCCAGAGGAGGGCTGGGAGCCTCCTCTCTGGGGGATGCACTCGAGATCCCATGGCACAACATGAGAGCTTGCGCCTTCCCGCCTCTTCCTCTGGTTCATCGAGCAATTTGGAAGTTGAAGAGTTCTGTCAACTGTTCTCTTCTACTGATAATTCCGTGGTGGCCGGCCAGGGTTTGGTTCTCAGAACTTCAACACCTGTCGGTGTGTCCGCCGATCAGGTTACCAGTAACTTCCGATCTTCTTCACCAAGGGGAACAGCAGATGTGGCACCCCTCCCCACAATCGCTCAGCTTGGCGGCATGGTGCCTGAGTTCACGGTTTTAGAGCCTTTGGGGTTGTCTGCGGATAACATGCGCATTATCCAGGCAGCCTGGAAACCCTCGACCAGATCCCAATACAAGAGTAAATGGCTCAGGTTCTGTCATTGGTGTTTGGAGAAAGAATTGGACCCGAGGGTGGCGACGATTGACACTGTGCTGTCCTTTGTCTCCTCCCTAGCAGAGTCAGGGGTTCATGTCTTGTCCTGCAGGACTTGTCTCTCTGCGATTTCCGCCTACCTCTCTACAGACCGGTGTTCTTATTCGTTAACTAACCCGGTGGTGAAGAGACATTTTGCTGGTTTGATACGACTCTACCCTCCGGTTCGTAGTCTGCACCCGCCTTGGGACCTAAATGTAGTCCTGACGGCGCTGTGCCATAAACCTTTTGAGCCAATGGCTACGGTTGACCTCAAGTACGTGTCTGGAAAGTTTCCTTTCTGGTAGCCGTTACGTCAGCGAAGAGAGTGAGTGAGCTCCAGGCATTGTCGGTGGAGCATCCTTTCTTGGTCTTTCACAAGGACAAGGTAGTCCTTCGGACGAACCCAGCTTTCCTACCAAAGGTAGTGACCGAATTCCATCTGAATCAGTCGATTTCCCTTCCGGTCTTTTTTCCGAACCCTGCCTCGGAGGCGGAAAGGGTTCTACACTGCCTGGATGTCCGAAGAGCTCTTAAGTTCTACCTGGACAGGACTGCCGAGCTTCGGAGTTCTTCCCAACTGTTTTTGAACTTCGGTAAACCCCAGGGCAGGCCGGCGTCTAAGGCATCCATTAACAGATGGATTGCTGCCTGTATCACGGAATCTTTCACCGTCCAAAAGCTGAAACCTCCTAAGGGTATCCATGCACATCAGGTGCGAGGCAAGACAGCTGCCGTTGCTTTTCAGAAGTATGTTCCCTGGGAGTCCATCGCTAGAGCGGCTACTTGGGCCTCCCCATCTGCTTTCTGTAAGCATTACTGCCTCAATGTGAGCTCTAGGGCTGACGCCCAGTTCAGCTAGGCTGTGCTGAAGAACCTGTTTCAGTAAGGGGTATTTCCATCCACCCATAGTTCCTGTAAGGAGTGCTTGGGAATCTCCCATAAGTATGGAGGAAAGGGTGACGGGACGTAGGAGTATTACCAGGTTACTCACCGTAGTGACCACCTTACGCCTAGTCCATAGTCCCCTTTCCTCCATGCGCCCGCCCGCCGTCCCCTCTAATAAGGTTCCTCTGTTATTCCTAATGGATCTTGGACCCTGCGATAGAAAAGGACTGATGGGCGATGCGTGGGGCGGAGCCAAGGTGGGCGGGGTTACGGCTGCGTGCCGAGCCGCACGCAGGAAAGAGAGGAGGGACACATTTTTGAAAAAAATGTGGATGCTTTTTACAAAAGTGCTCCGGTCCCGTCCCACAGGACGGAGAGATGTCCCATAAGTATGGAGGAAAGGGGACTATGGACTAGGAGTAAGGTGGTCACTACGGCGAGTAACCTGGTAATTCTGACCTCTCTTCTTGGTGCACATTTTTTCTCATTGGGCACGCATCTGAGTCACTTAAATCGGCCTACTGAATATGGAGGCCACGGTAGGAGCGCACGTTCACTTGTGGGCATTTTATTTTTTTACTTGGCTCTATCCGGGGAGTAAAACTTCTATTGATGTTTGCGGTTGACATTTTTCTGATAATCGGTGTGCCTTCCTGGTTCCTTCCTTTAGAGTTCCACTGGTCCTCTCTTTGCAGTGTTCCTGCTCGTTTGGAGTATTGCCTGTTTGATTTCTCACTGTCGGCTCTGGATCGAGGTTTTGAACCAATGTTTGCAATGGTGGCCGCTTGGGCCTTAATGATACTGCTTTGGTACTGCTCCCCTTTTTTTCTCTGTTGTCGTCAGTAAGTTGGCTCTCGTTGTTGATACAGATGGTGTTTCTTGAGTTAGTATCTCTGGTCTTTGTTTGGTTGATGTTTCTTCCTGTAAACAAAATATTTCGCAGGAACGTACAGGACCCCTTATTGGAAGTTTTATGTTCTCCTTTCATGTTTTGGGATTTTTTTTTCTCTTACCTTTTTATTTACTTCCCCTTTAGATTGGAGTTCGGGTCTTTTTTGTTTGCTGGGGGATTTTGTTGACATAGAAGTCTCAATTGAGCTTCCGCCCTTAACAGCTTTCGCACCTTTTTCCTTGTCAAGGTAACTGGTAGTATCTTGGTCTTGTATAAGTGGGTTCTCTGAGTCGGGATTGGCATATGTGTTCTGTCGTACTTCATAAGACATGGTGTCATAGAGACGAATGAAAGATTGCAGAACCATGTTTAGAGCGGCCAAGGATGTAGATCTGCCTTCAATTGATTAGTTGCAAGTTGAGTCCATTCCTTGGAAAGGCATCATGCTTTGGTCTATTGATGCTGTACAACGATTTATTCCATGGCTGTCCGATATAAGTCTCAGGAATTACCTTGTTCAGGGTGTCTTGAGTTCTGAATATACCAGCAGACACACTGAGTCATTCTTGCAGACTTTGTCGCGTGCATTTCGTTTGCGAAGCTCACACAGGTGTCAAAAATAGTGGTGTTTGCCTGGTGTTCCATGTCTGTCACGACCTGACCCGAAATTTCTCACTTCTCATAATTTCCTTATCAGATTGCGTATCATTTATTGTTTTTAAGGTGTTGTCTGAAATCGTGCACCCATTTTTGATTGCTTGACTGAACAGCTTTGGTGGCTGATGGGGGGAGAACTTGGATATCTTTCTCTGTTTCTTCGTTCCAGGGTAGTCTACCTGATGCACAACATTATGTTCTGTGGGGTTGCCAATGGGTTGTATATCTGGGCTCCGCAGCGGGGAACGTTTTGTTTTACCTTGCATGCTTGTGCCAGTTGGTACCGAGGGTCAAAGAGACTTGCCCAGCAGGCTGCTCTGACTCTCTAGGTACTTTTAGCTAAGCTTAACTTGTCAGGTGATTTAGAACAAACTTTGATTATGCGAGTAGTCGGAGATTGATTTGGACCCTACTTGTGAATAGCAGTAGCACAGTGTCGAGAGGGACTAGATCGAATGTTAATAGGTTAGGTCTTTTAATTCACCACTCAGCGGATTCAGACTCGTTAGTATCTAGTGATAACTCATTCAGAGGCACTGTTTGCCTGCTTGGACTGCAGGGACTGCTCCACTCTGCCCCACTCCGCTCTGCAGACTTGGGGGAGGTTTTTCAAAGTTAGCTCTGCCTCCAAAAATCGGCACAGACAACAGACCGCTTTCACTGACCACTGCAGGGACTGCTCCAATCTGCCCCTCTCCTCTGTTTGCCCTATATTTGAGATACTTATCTTCTCACCGTGTGAGGCCTTCTTCTCGAGTTTGAGGCCTTCAGAATGCTGTGATGGCAGGCACCAAAAAGGAAATCCTGTTCATGGCCTGATCCAAGTGTCGCCTCAAGAACGCTTTTGTGGATGGCCAGCATAAACAATGCTTGTATTGCTTGCACCGGGATCACAATGTAGGACAACTGTTCCATTGGCCAGTCCTTTTCTCCGAAAACTAGAAAGGATCATTATCAAAGGTTGGTGACTTGGCTAGAGGAGGGTGCTGGAGCTCTGACACAGTGTTGGTCCGTAGCCATGCCTCTGCCAGGGTCAGTAGGCCTTCGGAATAAACCCCCTCCTCCAAGAGGTCAAGGTTGCATGAGCAATCTTCCCTGGGGAAGAAAGCCAAAAGGGGACCCAAGTCACACACTTGGATCACCGCCCGCCGACCACTCAGTCCACTTAATCAGTGCTCTGGCCATATTTGCTTGGTCCACAACCACATCTACGACTAGACCACTGTGTTTGTCTCCCTCCTTGGATAAACTATGCCTGTCTACGTCCGTGAAAACGATTCCGTCGACGAGCCATACCATCGACGAGCCACAGGCATAAATGGTCATCAACACCAACAACCTCATCGACTGCCATGTCAATGACCCCGCTGACGGTTCGCAGACTGAAATCGACTACCTCTTTGTCGGCGGTTGCACTGTCCACAATATATTCCTGAATGGCTTCTTCAATGACTAAGATTGTTATCCTCAAGGATTGCTTTACCTCCCAGACCAGCTTCAGCACCGTTGACTCTGCACGCCCCAATGCTTGCTTCATTTCCTAGAGGTACGAGTGTGGACAAGGTGATGCTCCAGCAGTGTCCCTTCTGCCATGGCCCACAGAGGCCAAGTCACTCTTTACCCTAGTGTCTGCTGTATCAGCTGTGGCAACACCACCAGCCCAACTGAGGGCAACGTTTGAGAAGAAGAGCCTCTGGAGACTTTGTTCTCTGCCCAAGAAGACCCGTCCCCGATTCTTCCAATACCTCATCAACCAGCTGCTCATCCACTACTGTGCCTACAGTTCCCTTGCGAATGCCACTGGCAACAATTTCACAGGCACCCAGGGACTTGTCTCTGGACATTCTGTCTACATTACAGACTTTTGTCACAGAGCTATATCATCTGCCTCCTCCAGCCCCCTAGAGTGCACCTAGTAGGAGTCTCCAGCTTTGCCTTCACGAGAGGAGTTGTTTCCACACCGTTCACCTCGGCCAACACCCCAGTTCACCATCATGAACACTGACAACGGTCCTGACACAGACACGACCCCAGACATGCATGCTACGGATGAATAGGACGACCTGGTACCTGCTGATGGGCAGACACCAGTCACAAGATTCACCTCCAGATGAGATTGACTTGTTTCATGCACTCTTAACATGTGCAGTTCCACTCTTAGATCTGGTTCCCGAAGAGCAGAGGCAGGAAGGTTTCCTGTTTCAAAGGCATGAAGCCTCCAGAAAGTCAGTTGTTGCAATTCCTATGGTGGTTGACATCTGGGAGGATGGTTTATTAGTAATGAAAAATCCCTTCTCGGCTCCACCAAAAAAGTATTGCCCAGATATAGCGCCTAAATGTTTTCGCACTCAACCATGCTCTGGCTCTGTATTGTCAGCAGCTGCGCGTAGGAGATAAGCCACCGTTCTTCCCCATTTATGGTGCCTCCAAACATGGAGGGTAAGCAATTGGACGCATTTGGCAAGCAGGTTATTACCACCGCCACTACCATTAAAGCAGACAATTTGTTGATGATCCTCTCCTGGTACAACAGAGAGTTGTGGTACAAGATGGGGGCCATCTTAGAATTTCTCCCGGATGATGAGAGCGATGAGGCTCTACTGCTGTTACACAAAGGGGGAGGCTGGTTCAGATCACGCCATTGCTGTCATTCTGACATCCTCCAGATGGGTAATAGAATAGTATTGAGACGCCAGGGATGGTTGTAGGCCACCAATTTTCATCCGGAGGTGCAGTCCAATGTCCTAGACAAGCCCTTTGAAGGAGTTGACCTCTTTGGAAAAAAGGTAGTGGAAACTCTCCAAGCCATCAAGGCCGACACGGATACCGCACACACCTTCTGCACCGTGCAACTGCAAAAGGCAATCCTTTTGTTCAAGTACAGGCCGCTTTTCCAGAGACTACCGCCCATCCTATCGCCAGCTGTTGCACACCAGCTCGCAGGAGGTATATGGGGGGAGATTGCAGGCTTACACCGGCACTCGGTGGAAACGCAGAGTTTCCGCAAGGTAGCAAACTCCAAAGCAGGCCTGACAAGCACACTGTCCTGTGCCCCCACTTCAGTGCCCCAGTGGAAGCCCAGTTGTCGCAGTTTGTTGTTCAGTGGCACAACATCTACACCAAGAAATGGCTGCTCAACATCACTCAACATGTCACACTCTGACATTTCTGGGCAAATGCCCCTCCATTCCACCTATGAAGGTTAATTGCGGTTAATTGCATTTTACAGTTCTTGTTACCACGGTGCAAGGAGGAGAGTTTAAAGTTTCAAAGGAGGATGCGAAAAAGGGCACAGGTGTCCAAGCGAATGGGAAAGGAGACTATGAACCCAGATAGTAGTGCTTCATTTAGTAACTGCTTGAAATGAAATTATATTTTATTTATATCGCGCTCATACACAAGTGTTTCAAAGCGCGGCCAGGCAAAAGGGAGGGGAACAGGGAAGAACAAAAATAACAATCTTACTAGACCCAAGCATGCGCTGTCCTCCAAACCTTGCGTTTTTTTCTTATAGTTTAGGAGCAGAACCACTGAAACAATGCATTACCCTATGGACCAATTCTGCTGCAATGGTACCTTGGTATATCAAATCTACCTGGGCACTGCAAGAAAGATCATATTTCCCCTGGAGGTTGAGTAAATTATAAGGCTACTTTCTAATCAAATGGTCTTCGTGTGGACTGTCACTCTGAAATGTACATGATCGATGCAGAATATGAAATGCACATGCACTGTACCAATAGGGCTTACATATAGCACGCATTTCCGACCACTTGCCATGCAGTATGTGCACATGGGGCGACCCAGGCAAGGGAAGGGTTAACTTCAGGGCAGCAACCTACAATGCATGGTCTCTTTGATCCCCTGGGTTACTGTGCTGAAACGCCACCTTCTTGAGATCCAGTGCCGTTAATTTAGGACTGAACATCTAACAAGGAGAGAGGGCTGCAATGCTAATCCTGGCTTTGCTGCGGCCCATGCTATGACCCTCTGCAAATCACGTTAACCCTATGAGCGTCACTTTCGCCACCTAGTCCCTGCAGAATCAATCTATGACCGATCTGCAAGACATTGATTGACGAGAGTGAGAGCAGCGCACGCAGGATCCATTATTAGAATGTTAAAGGAGAGACCATTGGTGTCCCCGCGGCATGGAACCTCATGACTCCGAGAGCTATGCACATGTAAATTGGACTCGTGAATTCACAGATACTTAATCCCGACAGAGGCAGAATCAGACAGCAAAGCCTCCTCGGGTGACCGAGGCAGTAGTAGAAAGCAGAGCTCCTGCCATTCTCGGTTTCCTTTTAGGCAACCTCACCCCTCAACTCCCCTCTGCCTGCTGTATCCTGTCCTGTATCCCCCATGCCCCACAGCAGCCTGGTGAATGTCATTGTTAGAGTTGCTTACTCGTACCTCTATATAAATGGCCTCTGTAATCTGTTTATATTGTGGAAGCGGGGTGGAGCCCAAAGTACAAACACAGCCTCAGACATCCCTTTGTCAATACTGTGCAACCCCCTCCTCACGCCTCCCTCCAGCTTGTCTGATTTGCGCCACACCTTACACACACACTGGGCTGCAGGGGCACGACATTGATGGAAATGCAGGAGTAGTTCTGCCATTTAACTTATAAACAATATTACAAATGGATTGGTAGTGCAAACTGTTTCTTGCGCTCTTTTAGCTATGGTGAGGTGGAAGGGGTCGGAGTGGTGTGACTACAGAGGGTGGCATGGGCTGAGTAGGGTGTTATTGCTGGGGGCGGGGGTTGTTTGGTGAGGTTACATTTGGGGTTAAATGCCTGGCCATACTACCGTTCTAGTTGAGGCTGCACACATGCATATAATCCTGTAGTTGGTGTGAGGTATTTTTGTCGAAGTGTGTGTGTACTTTTAGAGAGGGAGGTTTGTCTGGGGTGCCCCAGCGCCACAGCCTTTGGTTATGCTAGAGTCAGAACCAAGAGCGGTGGGGGCCACAGCTCTTGGGGAACGGTTGTCTTGCATCGTGCCCTCTTGCATACCTGGGGTGCTGTGGGAGGCATGGTGCTTCCTTCTTGGTCAATCTGGGTTTGCTCAAAGGAAGCCGCTTTTCTGAGGGTCAGGAGCACCTGTGGATTCTGTAGTATCCTGTTCCCTCCCGTGCCCTTCACAGCTCAGGGCCTGGCCAGCCAGGGATAGGAATACTGCTGGGCCCGCCTCTCTTTCTCTGCTGTTTGTAACGAGAAACTGAGTG
Organism: Ambystoma mexicanum; assembly: GCF_040938575.1. Taxonomy (NCBI): domain Eukaryota; kingdom Metazoa; phylum Chordata; class Amphibia; order Caudata; family Ambystomatidae; genus Ambystoma; species Ambystoma mexicanum. Next base: position 226,556,416 of record NC_090929.1, read on the forward strand.
GAGGCTGCAGGCTCAGGGCAGAGTAACCATTCAGGAATACCTGGATAATATAAACACCTCATGGCATGGTTGTTCCATTAAGTATAAAACACACGTATGTACACAATAATAGCACATTGTAAGGAAGGCATGGTATCAAACAGTGAAGAAAGATGCAAGTGATCACAGTTGAAGGGTGTTTATTAAACTTCAGTGGGTTGATCGCCTCTCTAACCCTAAATCTATTGATGGGAGCAAGCTACAACCATCAAATAATAATGCAGTTCAAGTGGAGTCTCTGTCACAATAAAAGGGCCTATACTATGATAAACCTATTGCCAATCCTTACTTTTAAATATAAATGTTGTGGGACAACAATGTATGCAAAAGGAAAAGTGTTAAAGAAATTTTATGTCCGGATAGTTGAGCAGTTGGCTTCCCTTCCCCACGTTTTCAGCACGGGACAAGGTGGCATGCTCGCGCTTCGCGCACACTCTGGCTTCTCTGCCGCGAGGATATAGTTCAAAGCATAGGAATCTGGGCCTTTTGCGCCAAAGTCTCTTTCCCATTAAAAGTCTCTTTGCAGAGGGCCTGACGTAACAAACCAGCACCAAAGTTCCTTTCTTACCAGGATTTTCACATTCACAAGTTCTCGGGTCCGCTGTTCACCATGGGTCTCCCTCCTTCAGGCTCGGACCCCCTATTATTTTAACACAATGTTCACAATTGGTCTCCCTCCATCGGGCTCAGACTACAGATCTCCCTCGTTCGGACTTGGACTCATGTCCTCTCACTTTCAAAGCTTTCGTCTTTGTAGCTAAAATCAAAGACGTTCAATTGTGCAATGGATTTTGCTTGAAACCTCTCAGGACCACTTTGATTCACTACATTTATCATTCTCGTATTTTGCTTTCGCTTCTGCCACTTCTTGACTGGATACCTCACAGAGACCTTTGATTGAGCACAGTCTCGTTGCCAGACCACTCTCACTGGTATTGTATCTTTCTCTGTTAAAGGTGAAACATCCATCAAAAATTTAGGCTTTTCTCGCGTCTTTCATCACACGTGTTACTAATCTTCGTTCTTGCGCTCTGTATACAATGTTGCCACTTGCAACTTTGACTTCAACACAAACTGGTCTTGCATTGGTCTACCCCAACTCACCAGCTGTGTTGATCTCTCTGGCACAGCATTGATCCTGGAGCCAAGGACGGTAGCACAGCGGTTGCTGCTCCTCCTCGACTCGGGTCCGGGTATCTCTGACGCACAATGCAGGACTCTTCAGTCTGGTTTCCTGGCCTTACGCTTTTTAATCTGAAGCATTCTGGAAAGTAATGGTTTCTCGGCAGAAAGGTCAAGGACATTTCCCTCCTTGATCACACTTTTGGTTTACCGTCTTTCTCCCATCGTTCAGCTGCCGTCTGGAAAACACTGTTCCTCCGAGTGCTTTGCCTCGCTCAGAGTGTGCTATTGTGCTCCGCCTTTTATCCATGTAGGGAAGTTTAATGGCAGACGGGTGTGAGTGGTTACCAGTATTTTCCTGACCTTGCCTGACCATAGTAGTGGCATATGTCAGGTACACTGCTCGGGGGCGAGTCTGTTTCTCCCAGAGCAAGCTGTCCGTGTGAAAGTGTTTGTGAAGGGAAAGGAGGAGGGTAAAGTTACCAAATATCCTACTGGGTAGGATGGGGTAAAGGTGTTATAGGGATGGGGATACCGCGTCTCGCCATCAGGTGTCCCACTCCCCGAAGATCCTTCACCCAGGTGATCTTCCTGCTCTAGTCCACCCTCGGGAACTGGATCCAAAAGCGATGGCCATGCCCATAACATACACGTGCGCAGCACAACACAGATGGCTATAAAATGCAATGAAAAGAGCGCACCAAGACAATTACACAAATAAAACAAACAAACGTGTTTAAGGACAGGGGTGGTTCTCACCTGGGCTCCAGCAGGATTATCTTTTAACTCATCCTGCCCGCCGGGGTGCTCTTGCTTTTCTCCATGACCATCAGGTAGCAGACATCTGCCAGCACTGCCTCCAAGTCAGCCGTCTTGGCTATGCTCTGCTCTTCCACAAACACAGCCCCCACAGTCCCTGCCTGGGTGCTGCTACTACTTGGGGGATCAGAGCTCATCAGGCAGTCTGCGAACTCCAGGGGTGGGGGTGCCTGATCAGCCCTCTGCAACACCATGTGTGCTGCTGCAGCTCCAAGCACCACATGACCTCGGAGATCCCCATTAGTGACGAAGAGGGGAGAGGCGCTGCTCCAGTCTACGCTTTGTCGGGCCGCACCCAGGGCACTAGACCCTCGCTGCAAGAAACATTGGCCCAATCAACAGGGTGGTGGGCTGGAAGGGAGGAGTGGGTCAGGCACACCAGGATGCAGGGAGGGGAGGGGGACTAATATGCATTGGAGCGATGCTGGCAGAGAGTAGAAACAGATTACTCCGCAGGGGACTGTAAACCTGGTCCTAGGAGTTAAAGTGAAAACAAAGAATTGGTGCAAACAAATCCAAATAATAACCGACCTATACTTGTGCATTCATTTTGCTCCTATTTCCGAGCTTGCTCAGCTCCCTGGCAACAGCGGCATGCAACAGCGGTATGCATGAGCGAGACGGTGAAGGCCCAGTTGGTGCTTTTTGAGCATTTAGTCGCCAACCACTGCAAGTTGCCATGACAAAGCCATACATTGCTCCCGAACTCTCCTTTCTACTTTTTTATCTACATTTATAATACCAATGTTTTAGAGATTAGGTGGGCGACAAGGGGAACAACATCTGCCCTACGCTTAAAGGAAGTTCAGTCGCTACTAAAAAAAAAAAGGGGGCTATAGTTTCGTTTCTGAACTTTCTCCTAATAACCAATCACCGGTCTCTGGGTCATACTGCCCCCAGCCAATGACTGCCCTCTACCTAAGCCCCTCCTCTGGCAGCCATCTTCAGATTTTTACCGCACATTCAAGTGTTGGGGGTCTTCATGCTGTAGCTCTGGAGCTTTTACTGCGTTTTGCAAATTTTTCAAAGCGATTTCATCTCATTTTTCGGTCAATCGAGCCTCAAGCTCCACCGTTTCTATTTCCGATCAACGGGGTCCCGTTTCGGATTTTTTGTATGCCCCTCAAGGGCGGAATTTTCATTGAGTTTCACTTCTCGGAGACTTCCGGAAGATCTTTAAGGCCTACCACGCGTGCACATGACCCAGGAAAAAGGAAACACGACGCCCGGACCCAAGCTCTTCAGGAGCTGCCCTGGATGTGGACTGCAGAATGTCTTCAAGGAATATGAACATTCTCGATGTCTCTACTGCCTTCATGAAGACAAAACGCACGTGGAGAAGGACTGTACGTTTTGCAAGAACATGTCTGAGCGGACGATGAGGGATCATCGTGCCCGCCTCACCAACTGGCTGGAGGGGAAGAGCCCAGCAGTGGGTGAGAAAAATAAGTCGTCTGAGCGGTCTTCTAAGTCCTTTGAGGGCACCCCAGCGACGGGGGCCCAACAAAAGGCTAAGCACCGCGAGTCCGCGTGCACCGGGAGCGCCTAACAGTTGGGCTCCTCGGCTGCCAGGCAGGGCGCAATTTCACCGACGCCATCAACCACGAGCCAACGCTCTGGCTCGGGGAAGAGGAAAGCGGAGAACCCGGGTAAGCTTCGGGAGAAGTCCCGGTCGCTCCCGACGACAGCCGAGGGGGAGCGAGGCGGTGACCCTCCCCTCAAGGTGAAGGACTCAAGCGCCCCCAAGGTCGTGAAGGCCTTGATTCACCAGGCTAAGGCCTCTATCGAGAGAGTCGTGGCGGCCCTGGCGAAGCCTGTGGAGGCTACCCCAGTGGAGGCGACCTCGGGGCCTAGAGTTTCCCTGCCAGGGAATCTTCTTTCCAGCCCATCGATAAGACCCTCCTGTAAACCCTGGTGGGAAAAGGGGGGTAGCCGGTGGCCATCACGGACACGGATACAGCCTCTGAAGATGAACTGGCTGGAGTCGTAAAGGTCCTGAGCAAGAAGTTCGAGGAGGTCCGGTCCCACGGGAAGGATCCCGAAGAGGCGGACCAGGAAAGCGATGGCGAGGAGGAACACGTGGAGGCGGAGGATTCCACTCCCCAACTGTCGCGCCTGTCGCAGGGCCACAAGACAACTCTGGGGCGATCTTGATGGCTATCCAGGCCTTGTGTAAGGAGATAAGGACAAGGTTGCCCTTACCACCAACGGACGACCCAGCGGAGCCTGGACCGTCAGAAAGCCCTCCAAACAAGCAGAGGAGAATTCATCCCTCCCCCCCCTCCTTTCCAGCCTTCTCGGCTGGCACAGCCTTCTTCCCTGTCTCCTGAGCCGAGGGATGATACGGGTACAGAGACATCCACGACGGGGACAGATGACGACGACGGTGGTGACGACGGGATGGACCTTCCATCACCACCTGCTCGGGCTTCCACGCCATAATCGCCAGGGCATCCGAGCTCTTCCAGCTCTGCCCTGTGGAAGAGAAGAAGGAAGGTTTCCTCTACCAACGACGGGATGCCAAAAGGAAGACGGCCCTCTCGGTCCCGTTACTCGATGACATCTGGGACGAAGGGCTGTTGCTCCTGAAAAACCCATCCACGGCCCCTGCCAAGAGAGACCGGTACGAGAAGTAGTACCGGGTTCTGGATTCCGCCCCCATGTGCCTTAAGGCGCAACCTACCCCGGACTCGGTTGTCTTCGTGGCAGCCAAGAAGAAAGCGGCGGGTGCGACGGCGTCAACTTCGACATCTCCGCCGGACGGCGAAGGGAAGACATTGGACGCCATGGGACGACGGGTCATCTCGTCGGCGGCGACTACCGTGAAAGCGGCCAACGCCCTCGCGATCGTGGACCGCTACGACAGGGAGCTATGGTTTAAGATCTCTCCCTTAATGGATTTCCTCCCAGACGACAAGAGGGCGGCGGCCCTAGAGATCATACAGGAGGGAGAGGTAGCGTCGGACCACGCCATAACGGTGGCCACGGACATTGCAGACACCGGCTTCCGCCATATGGGTAACGACATTTGCCTTCGCCGGCATGGTTGGCTTAAGGCAACTGACTTTCGTCAAGATGTGCAGATCAGGGTCCTGGACATGCCCTTTGATGGGAACAACCTATTTGGCAAGGCAGTGGACGAGTCGCTGCAAGCCATCAAGGCCGACACGGAGACAGCTCGTGCCTTAGGCGTTCTTCAGCAACGACGGCTGCCTTTCGGGGCTCCGGAGGCAAGCAGGGTGCCTCCAAGGGATTTGGCGGCAGCTCCTCGACATACCGCCAGGCGGCTCGCTCCTCGTCGCAGGAGGCCTACGGGGACGCAGCAAGCAAGGAGGATCTTGTCATCACCAAGGAGACCAGGGCAGCAAGTAGTGTCTGGCCCCACCTGAGCACCCCGTGGGAGGCTGGCTGGCGAACTTCGTCAGCGTGTGGGAGTCCATCTCCACCGACTGTTGGGTGCTGGATGCTCTGGCCCGTGGGCACACACTGGAATTTCTAAGAAAGTGTCCCCGCATTCCACTGGTGGCCAGAAAGGAAAACCACGTCCCACAACTACTACTGGAGGTACGAGCGATGTTAAAGAAGGGAGCCATCGAACTCGTCCCAAAGAAGCTCCGGAGTATACTCGCGGTACTTCCTCGTAAGGAAAAAGACCGGCGGTTGGCGACCCATCCTGGATTTTCGTCATCTAAACAAGTACATCAGGTCCCAGAAGTTCCGGATGGTTGCCCTCCAGCATGTGCTGGGGCAACTGGAGGAAGGCGACTTCCTGTTGTCGCTGGACTTGGAGGACGCCTACTTTCACATCCCCATCTTGAAAAAACATCGAAAGTTTCTGCGATTCAGAGTCCAAGGACAGAACTACCAGTTCAAGGCCATTCCCTTCGGACTGAAGTCGGCGCCCAGGGTGTTCACCAAGTACCTGGCACCAGTGGCGGCCCGGCTGCGCCTACAAGGGATCCATGTCTACCCTTACCTGGACGACTGGCTCATCCGGGCAGAGTCAAGGGAACTCGCCATCGAACACACAAGGAAGACCGTCCAACTGCTCACGCATCTAGGATTTTTGATCAACTTCACGAAATCCCAGCTGGTACCGTCGCAAGTCGGCCTGTTCCTGGGGGCCAAGCTCGACACAGTGGCGCGACTAGCATCTCCGTCGGAGGAGAGGAAGAAGGCCATCCTAGGCAAGGTGCAACGACTGTCGACCATGGACATGGCCAAGGTGAGGTCCGTCAAGTCCCTGCTCGGCATGATGTCCTCCTGCATTTACCTCATGTGCCTTTGCAGACTACGGATGCAACCACTGCAGGAGTTCCTCCTGTTGAATGCAAGCGACGGGCAACTTAGAAGACAAGATCTCACTCAACAAGACCTTTCGACTAGCAATCCGGTGGTGGGGCACCCGCGCGCATCTGACAGCGGGTATGGATTTCCAGACCCCGGCCCATCAGGAGACGGTGACGACGGGCGCCTCCGTGGAGGGATGGGGGGCTCACTCCAGAGATCTCCACGCAAGAGGCCTTTGGCTACCGGAGGAGAGGTCACTTCACATCAATGTCCTGGAGCTCAGAGCCGTGTTCTGGGCCCTCAGGTCGTTCCTTCCGTCCCTCAACGGCAAGGTGTTGAGGATCTTCACCAACAACACCACAACGATGGTTTACATCCGGAAGCAGGGAGGCACCAGATCCCCAGCCCTATCCAAGGAGGCCCAGGATCTGTGGCATTGGGCCGTAACCCAAAGGATGTTTCTGGTACCCTAACACCATCGCCGACGCCAGTGCTCCAGATAATATTTTGAGGTGGGTGTATTTTACGCATGATTTTTCAAATTAGAGAGTAAATGCAATTTCAAGAGAGTAAAAATGAGTTTTCTCCTCTGCAAGAGAGTAAAACCTATCCAACACATATACCCAATGCATACGTAAAATCAGACCCATAGACCAAAAGCGTTGTAGATCAAAGTTGTCTGGCTTGTGCAGAGTCCTTCACTCCACATGCAAACGGCACATCCCATCTGGGCACATAGTAACAGTACATCACTCCACTTGATAAAGGCATATATCCTCCCTGAACATGCTAGCTACGCATCTCCTCTTGACACATACTAACGAGTACGCCAAGTACTCTGTGCTCATGCTAAAGGCACATCTACTTTCAGCATTTTCAGAGATGTGCTGTTAGCATTTGAAGAGCAAATTTGTGTCATTTGCATGTGTAAATTGCACCTTTACACTGTGCGCATGCTAACAGCACATCTCTATGCATATGCTAATGGCAGACATTGTTTTCACGTATTGATAGAACATGTTCTTTTTAGCAAGCTTGATATTTGTACACGTTAAAGGGACATATCTTTACCCATAGTGACCTCCAATCTCTTCTCTGCGCATGCTATTGGCACATCTCTTCTCGACTGATAATGGTGCATCTTCTCTGCGCTTATACTAATGGGACAACTCTCTGTACATGTGTGATAACTGCGCCATTGTGCACAGAGGAGATGTGTATGGTAACGACATGCCTTCTACATGCTCATGGGACATATCCTCTCTGCACATCCCATGCCTGCACATACTAACTGCACATCCTGTGCAGCGACGGGATGTGCAGTTAGCATGTGCAAACTCCACATCCTGTCAATGCAGATGCTAACAGCACATCTCGGGTCTCCCTGCTAACAGCACATCTCGGCTATGCATGCGAATTGCCCTTCTGTTCCATGGCACGTGTAAATGACACTTCGAAGGGATTGTGTCCTCCGACGTATTCCTTATCTATGATATTTGTATCTCCAGCTTGCTGGCCTCGGAAAAAAAAATTACCAGTAGAGGGCGCTGTGCGTCGACGTCAGTCGAGTAGGTGTTCCTCGACAGTGTCTGGGAATCGAACACCAGTGTTCGGAGTGTGAGGAATGCCTATCCATGACGGCGAAAGCCTTGAAGGAGCGCAAGGGGAAGCTCGAGAGAGGTAAGTCAGTTTTAACTTCCTCGAAAGTTTCCGCGGTAGAGTCGAGCCATTCGTCTCCTCACCGGCGAAAGCATTGTCGGTCTAGGTCTCGAAGTGGCTCCCACCACTCGTCGAGGTCTAGACACTCGAAAAAGAGACGTAGAAGATCTCCTTCGTCTTCTAGTTCCCCTGAAAGAGTACATTGCCCCACAAAACACATCTCTCAGGCTGAGTGGGAGGAATTCAGAAAAAAGATGCTAAGCGTCTTCGAGAAAGCGGCCTCGACCCCCTCGAAGTCAGCTGAGGGTGATACCCCGGGTGAAAAGCCCAAAAAATCTAAACGCCGCGAGTCGAAGCACCCGGCGAAAGAGTCGACCCGAAAGTGCCATGAGCCATCGGGAAGTAAAGCATCTTCGACGCCATTGTCGAAAGCCCCTTTGAAGCATAGATCAACGCCGTTATCGAAGGGTTCTTCGACGCATCCGTCGATGGAGTCGACACTGACGTCTACGCCGATAAAAGAAAAAACCACGGCTACTCCACAGCCAACGGTTAGACCAAGAGCCTCTTTGACGGACCTTCCCTGTTTGGTAAAAAGGCGGATGACAGTTTGGAAAAACTGCAAACATCTAAAGCAGCAGCCAAATCACTAGGGGCTGCAATCCGCCAAACTAATTTTCGTCCCTCAGGATCCTCTTGGAGAGGAAGGTCCTTTCGCTATTATTCCTCATATGGAAGAGGCAGAGGACGGCCGGCTCAAAGAGGCCAAGGAAAATGTACCCGTGGTGGACGGGATAGAGGAAAGAAAGCCGCATCAGCAGGAGCAGGAGCCGCTTTACCTTCGGCAACTGCATCAGCCGCTCCCAAACCACTCTGAGGTCTCCCATCACAAGACACCTGTAGGGGGCAGGTTAACTCACCATCTGACGGAATGGCAGGCTATTACGTCAGATGCTTGGGCATTGGAGACAGTTGCCCAAGGTTACTGCCTGCCTTTTCTACGCATCCCTCAGAGCCATCCACCGGGGAACAGCTCTCTGAAAGTGCCGGATCCGCTCCTCTTGCAGGAAATTGTAGACCTGCTAGAGAAAGGTGCCATAGAACCGGTACCTGTAGCGGACAGGAACAAGGGCTGGTACTCCCCCTACTTTCTCATACCAAAGAAAGACGGAGGACTGAGACCCATTCTGGACTTACGAGAATTGAACAAGTTCCTCAGGAGGGACAAGTTCAAGATGGTAACTCTCTCTCAGATCCTTCAGGCCCTCCAGCTTCAGGACTGGTTGGTATCTCTGGACCTTCAGGATGCTTATTTCCATATGCCAATCCATCCCAAGCACAGGAAGTACCTGAGGTTCGCAATTGGCAACTCTCATTATCAATTTCGAGTTCTGCCATTTGGGCTGACCTCCGCCCCGAATGTCTTCACCAAGCTAATGTCGGTTGTGGCTGCAAGTCTAAGGAGGGAAGGGATTCACATCTACCCCTACCTGGACGATTGGTTGATCAGAGCAGTTTCTTCGGAACAAGCCCGGATCCAACTAGATTATGTCTGCCACTTCCTTCACAAGCTGGGCTTCTCCCTCAATTTAAAGAAGTCACAGATGATACCATCACAGAGACTCCAGTTCATTGGAGCAGTCCTGGACACGTCCCTGGGAAAAGCCTCGCCACCAGAGGTGAGGGCTCAAGATATTCTGCAGATGGTCACCAGGTTTCAAAATGCCCAACGTCTCCCAGCCTACAACTTTTTGAGGTTGCTAGGCCTCATGGCATCCTGCATATCCCTTGTGCCAGAGGCTCGCCTGAGAATGAGATCCCTTCAGTGGGCACTGAGGACTCAGTGGTAACAATTCTCAGGGAGGATGACGGATCTCCTCCGGATTCCGGACAGGGTAGCCCACGACCTTCAATGGTGGGCCTATCCAGAGAACATCTTGAAAGGAGAACTGTTTTGGCAACCATGGCCGGAGATAACAGTAGTCACAGACGCCTCACTCATGGGGTGGGGAGCCCATGCAAACGACTTGACCATCAGCGGTCTCCATCAGAGTCCAGACTACACATCAACCTGTTGGATTTGAGAGCCATCAGACTGGCACTGAAGGCTTTTCTGCCGTCTGTACGGGGGAGAAACGTCCTGATAATGACGGACAATACAGTGGCTATGCACTACCTCAACAAAAGAGGAGGCGTAGGGTCACTGCCACTGTGCAGAAAGGCGATGCAGCTCTGGTTTTGGGCAATTCAGGAAGGAATTTCTCTATCGGCAATTCACCTAGCCGCAGACTGACAGCAGACGCTCTGAGCAGGTAGAACACAGTCTCCCACGAGTGGGAGATAGCTCAGGAAGTCCTTCAAGAGATCTTCGCCCTTTGGGGAACCCTTCAAGTGGATCTGTTCGCCACCAGTATCAACAGGAAGTGCGACAGTTTTTGCTCAAGGGAATTCCCCCCGAGAGGAGCTCTAGGAGACGCGTTCGTAGTGGACTGGGAGTTCCCACTTCTGTACGCGTTTCCTCCGGTCCCTGTCATTCCTCAAATGATCAGGAGGTTGAGAAGGTTTCGGAAGACCATGATCCTAATTGCCCCGGATTGGGCCAGGAGAACGTTATACCCGGACCTTCTGGACATGTCCATCCATCCTCCAGTTCGTCTACCGTACAGAGAGGATCTTCTCTCGCAGAAGGGAGGTCGGGTTCTCCATCCAGCCATCAAGACCCTCAACCTTCACGCTTGGTATCTGAAAGGTTGAGGTACAAGGATTGGGACCTTCCAGATGACGTCATGGAGGTGTTGCTTTCGGCCAGAAGGCCAGCAGCTAAAACTCTATACCGCTGCCATTGGAATAAATTTTGCAGCTGGTGCAGAGAAAAGAATATCGAACCCTTTTCATGTGGTACACCTGCGTTGTTATCCTTCTTACTTTATTTGACAAATTCAGGCCTTCAAGTTGGCACTATTAAGGGCTATCTTGCAGCGCTATCGATCTTTAAGCGCACTGCAGAGGAGCCTTCATATTTCAAAATTCCATTGGTAATACAATACCTGAAAGGTCTAACTAATGTTTACCCTCCAAGACCATTCCAAGTTCCCTTATGGGACTTAAATCTAGTTTTAAACTTCCTAAAGGGTGCTCCATTTGAACCACTCCACTCTTGTTCATTGAAGTGTCTCACCCTCAAACTGTTTTATTGGTAGCATTAACATCTGCTAGAAAGGTTAGCGAGATACAAGCCCTATCTTGTAAACCTCCCCATACAGTTTTTCACAAGGACAAAGTTGTTCTACAGGTGAAGCCTAACTTCCTCCCAAAGGTAGTTTCTGAATTTCACATTACTCAGAAGATTACTTTACCTTCATTCTATCCTCCTCCCCATCCGGGGAAAGAGGAAGAGAGACTACACAGGCTGGACCCTAAGCGAGCCTTGAGTTTTTATATCAGTAGACTTGCTAAAATTAGACGAGCAGACCAACTCTTTGTAGGTTACGCAGGACATAAGTTGGGATTACCAATAACCAAACAAACCATCTCCAGATGGATTATTTCAGCCATTCTGGAATGCTACAAACTGGCAGGGAAAGAGCCCCCTCAAAATCTAAGGGCTCATTCGACCAGGGGTATCGCAGCCTCCTCAGCTCTTCAAAGAGGGGTACCAATTCGAGACATATGTGCGGCTGCCACATGGTCGTCCGCACATACCTTTACCAAATTTTATAGCCTGGATTCCTCCTCTAGTCAAGAGACTAGATTTGGCAAAGCTGTGTTACACTCTGTTCATTCTTAAAGAGTAATATGGCATCTCTTACTCCCGCCTCCAATCACATACCACTACTATGGGAGTCTATCATAATTAAGGAATACGTCGGAGGACACAATCCCTTCGAAGAACAAGTTACTCCTTACCAGGTAACGTTCTTTCGATGGGATGTTCCTCCGACGTATACCTTATCGCCCCTCCCATCCATCCCCGCAGTAACATTTCCCTTGTGGTTGCAGCTTACGCTCCTTTAAGGGTAGTAACCATTCATGCAATAACTACCTTACTCTACAACTGAGCAACGGACGCTGCACGTAGCCATTTAGCGGCATGATGACGTCGGCGTCAATACGGTGGCTGTCGAGGAACACCTACTCGACGGACGTCCACGCACAGCGCCCTCTACTGGGAAAAATGTTTTTCCGAGGCCAGCAAGCTGGAGATACAAATATCATAGATAAGGAATACGTCGGAGGAACATCCCATCAAAAGAACGTTACCAGGTAAGGAGTAACTTGTTCATCTTTACTAAGTACGTACTATATGGACATTTCTTCTCTGTGAGTGCTAACGTAGCATCTCCTCTGCCCACGCTATAACAGCACATCTCCTCTCTGCCAGTCATAACAGCAGGGCTCCCTTCTGCACAGGCTAAAACGTTGCATTAAAAGAAAGGGTGGAAAGCTACTGGGCAGGAGGGCGGCCTGCACTACCCAAGTTCCAATTACGTGACGCAGCCATGATGGGTGTGGCGCAGAGGGTAGACCGCATAGGAGTCGCTTCTTTCTTACAAGAAATGCAATAATGAAGAATGACCGTTCACACAAGTTACTATCAGTGCTGGAAATTGACAAAATGAACTGTAGCCAAATGTACCCGATTTTTTTTCCCCCTCCCCTTTCCTTATTCAGCCTGACTCGAACGTGTCCTCGCCAGCCCCCACCACAATGCCCAACAGTGCTCCCCTGGCATTCTGCTGTGTTTTGCTACAATAAATTAAGTACCATTCGAAATGGGCTAATAACCGTTACCACAGTGCTTAAAAGCAGAAAGAATTTGGCTAAAAGCGCTATGTAAGAACACATACTCCCTTTCAACCTGTTATTGGCATCGCTTACTTAAACATGCAGCAGCACATCTCCTCTCTGCACATGCTAACTGAGCATCTCCTTTCTGCATGCGCCAGTGGCACATGGCCTCCCTGCGTGTACTATTGGCAAATATATTCAGTTCAGGCTAATGAAACTGTTCATCCCTGCATGGGGTAATGGCCCATCCCTCGTGGTATAGCCCAACAGCAAGCGCACGTCTTACTACAGCCAGCATAACTTTATAAATTATACATTACAGAGCAGGTTTACAACAGGCAGCAAGTAAAGGAATAATTGCAGATTTGTTGGCTCCCGCCCCTTTATTTCAGCACTTTGAGGGGAGAGGTGGGGGTGGCTGGTGGCTTGTGAGAGTAAGCTGACCTACCTGACCTCTCTCCCATGCAGGGGCACAACAAAACCTACATTTCGTGGGGCGGGGGGGATTAAGTCGTGATGGGAGGGGCCACTTCAGAAAATAGGCAGGGCAAACTTGGAGGCACTGCCCCCACTGTTCTATCCAACTCCTCCCATGGTCTGGTGTGGGGAAGAACTATTGAATAGTATATTTTAAAGCGCAATATGCAGAGGTGATGGAAGACTTTCTTGAAAGTAACAGCTTTAAAGTTTTACTGTGTTTGTTCAAGTACATTTTTCTGAGCACACGCAGTAAAACAGTAACACCGCCAGTTTGGGGGAAAGACTTTCCTCACCTCCCTGCCTATCAAAATGCAAGTACGCACATCCAGGGGTGCACCTAGGCTAAAATGTAGGCTGGGGCTAACCCTTCAAATGTTGGGAAAGGCACTAACTTCAGAGACTGTGGGAGGAATGGCAAACTTACTTGTGTAGGGGCATCTAACTTAACATTACTCATTGTAATAAGAATATTCTAGTGCAGCTTCAATGTTAAAATCAGTTAACTGCTCCCTCCTTTGAGTTTGAAACACCCACTTATTGCAGAACCTGAAGGTCCTAGAAAGTGTGAAAATGGCAGATGGTGTGCAATGTAAGAATCAATATCCTAGCATAACTGGGCATTGCAAAGTGTGGGGCAGTACTCTGGACGGCCCAAGCACCTTCAGTGGCTGGGAGCAACAGGGGAGAAAATGTAATGTTGGTTCTTCCGCAGTCTGCTATTCTAGAATCTCTGGTGCACTGACTGGCTGGTGACACTATGTCTGCCTGTCAAATCCACTGTTACAAGAATGGGGGAGGGCCAGTGCAGCAATAATGCAATTCTATGCAGCAGTATTGGAGCCACTATCAGAGGAGCACCAGTGTACACCAATGGTTCCCTACACTCATTAAAACGGTCCTTTTGTAAGGGTGTAAACTTATATGCACTCCAATTTTTGCAATTGAAGTCAGGGTGAGATTACATTATTTGCCCAGCATCATACACTTGGCTAAACAGCGAATCTGGGATTTTAACCCGCTTTTTCAATTTGTGGATAGCCACCTTCTTCCGTGCTTTACTTGGAACAAAACTTTTAGTTTTGGGTGTCAAGACCTACAATAATAATGTCCTATAGAGTTTACTTGCATAGTAAAGCATCAAAACATGTAAATCCTTATAGCAGCATTTTGTGCCAAAATAATATCACTGTACCTTTATTTTCCACATCCTGCATGGGAAACTAGAAGAGGCAAAACATCCTGGATTTACCCACTTCATTTTCAGCGCTTTAAAAACGCTCCAAAAAAGTTGTTTTGCCATGAACTCACTTAGGGTTTGGAGATTCGTCACAAACTTCCAGCGTGTTATGTATGGTTATTAAAGAATATTCAATTTAGTACATCAAAGCGAACTTTACTTTTTAGCATATCAAGCTATTAGATGTTATGGGTATGAACACATTTTAAAAGGGTGCATGCTTTATTGTGTTGCTCGCTTAGCTGTCACAGATTTGGTCTTTCAGTTAGAAATTCACCATCATGTGTAAGAAAGGCAGAGCAGGACATTTCGGCGCGGCTGGTTCGGCGCGGGCCGATTTGGCACGGCCGGTTCGGCGCAGGAGCCGGATCCGCGCAGCAGCCCGTGCCGAACTGGCCGCACAGAAATGTCCTGCTCTGAAATGGAGACCTGCGGCAGCCCATGCCAAACTCACCGCACAGGAATGTCCTGCTTCAAAATGGAGACCTCAAGGAGAGCAATTATGAAGCAGGCACTTTGCGCATGTTGTTGTTCGCAGTAATTGTGTGACCCCTGTGTTCGGCTCAGCATGGAATTTTCGTTTCCCTGCATTTGGCTTTCGGGAGACCATTTTTGCCAGGTTCTGAATCCGTCACGAAGCACAACTGCAGCATTCACTTTCTGTTCATCCGCGTCTCAAGTCTGCTGCTCGGGAGATCTGGACACAGAACGTCGCCAGGGTGGGCACTGATGCTGCCAATAACTCACACGAGTGAATGGCACGGATCTATTGAGCTCCCAGAGAGGCAATTGTGTAACTTGTGCTAACCAACGTGTTGGCACCCTTCGTGCTTGAAATGCTACAAGAGGCATGTTCCTATGCCTGCTGGATGGCGCCATTGCACAAGGCTGCGCTGCAACCTCACAAGTGTGCGGCGCGCCAAAACATCCATAATTTCATGCGTAGAAAGGCTCAATACGCACGTTATCTGCAGGGTTGGCCGACGCACTCAGCAGAGAGTTGCGCTCCTGCCACGAGTGGGAACTGAGGCAGGCTCACGTGGACATCCTCTTCCGACGATGGGGCAATCCCCAGATCGACCTGCTCGTACAGCGGCGAACACCATGTGCCAGAGGTTCACCAGCAGGTTTCCCCAGCCGGGGAGCATGGGCGATGCCTTCGCGTTCCCTTGGGATGGCCTGTTCCTGTATGCGTTCCCTCCGTTACCGTTTCTGCTGCGACTCATCAACCAACTCAAACGGTCCTGGTGCAGGATGATCCTCGTCCCACCAGCGTGGCCGAGGCAGATCTGGTTCCCGGACCTTCTGGACATGTCAGCGTCCCCTCCCCCATGCCAGTCAAGCTGCTGATGGACACGGCTCTCCTCGTCAGAGCAGGCGCCATCCTCCACCACGATCCGGCGTCTCTGAACTTGCAGGCCTGGCTCCTGCAGCGCTAGAGTTTGGAGGGTATGATATCCCGGCGGACTGCAAGGAGGTGCTTGCAAAGGCCAGGGCGCCCTCAACTCTCAAGTGTTATGGACACAAATGGAAGAGGTTCTCTGTCTGGTGCCGTGCACAGAAGATTAACCCTCTGTGGATTACGGCCCCGCAGGTGCTGCCGTACCTACTGTCGCTGGCCAAGGCGGGGCTGGCTCACACCTCCATCAAGATCCATCTAGCGGCGATTTCCCGCTACTCCAGGACCCCGGGGCGATCATCTCTCTGGTCCCATCGCCTGGTGAAGGAGTTTATGAAGGGACTGTGCCGGTCATTCCCGCCGGTGAAGGCTCTGGCCCCGGCATAGGAGCTCAGCGTGGTGCTGTCCAGGCTCATAGGGCCGCCATTCGAGCCGCTGCATTCGCCCCTTTGAAGTTCCTATCGTGGAAGACTGTGTTTCTTGTGGCCATCACCTCTGCACGACGAGTGGGAGAGATCCAGGCCCTCTCCTGTAAACCTCCATAATTGACTTTTCACGATACGAGGGTGGTGCTGAGGACGCACCCCTCCTTCATGCCCAAGGTGCCGTCGGACTTCCATCTCAATGAGCCCTTGGTGATACCTGTTTTCTTCCCGTCACCTTCGTCGCCGGCTGAGAGGACTTTGCACTCGCTGGATGTATCCAGAGCATTGAAGTGTCATGATCTCTGCTTCCAAAAGGTCAGGGTTTTCCCAACTCCCTTGGAAGCAGATCCATAACCCAGGTTCCGAGTGCCAACCAGTCCCAATTGGGACCTTTTGGACCCAGTCCTGGCGCCAGTGGCACCAGGCTCATAAATATGCCCAGTCCCAGCGCTGGAAGCGCCGGGCTCATAATGCTTGGGTGGACTTACCTGCAGCAGACCATGCTGCTTACTTGCCTGCCAGTTGAGTCTCTGATCCTCTTCTGTTTGGAACTACTTTTCCTGTTGGGTGGGGCAGGAGCCACTCCCTAGATTCAGAACACTGGAACTCTTCTGGAAAGCAGGAACTCTTTTCTTACCTAGGCGTGGCTGTGGAAGGAGATACCTAAGCACTACAGGAGGCTATTTAAACCACACCCGATGGATGAATCTTGCTTTGCGTTATTCTGCATCCTCAGCAGCAGAACGCTCATCGTGTCTTCTGCATCTGATCCTGGGCCTAAGGAAAAAGGCTTACCATTCTGAATCCAGTCTTCAGCAACACCTATAAAGACAAGAAAGAACAGGTTAGCATTACGGTCTTCAGTGACAGCTCTTCACTTACCTGGTCCATCGGCTGTCACCAACGCCTCGCGCTGCATTCCGGCATCTGAAAGACAAAGGCTTACCTACTCTTCGTGCGCCCCGGAGGTCTTCACACTGCATTCCGGCATCTGAAAGACAAAAGCTTACCAACTCTTCGCACGCTCCGGAGGCCTTTGGCGCTGCATCCCGCATCTGAAAGACAAAACAAGGTGCGTTTAAAGACATTGGGGAACTTTAATAGTCACGTGCCATTACTCCTTTCCACATCTAACCCAGTGGGTATTCCGGCAACCTGCAGCCGCCCCGAACTTGTACCTGCAAAATAAAAAGACAGTTAGAGCGCATCGTGAAGCAGGCAACAAGCGCTTACTTACGTGCTTCCAGGCGCTTCTATTCATCACACGGGCTCCATCTTCAACTCACTTCAGCCCGCCATCCGCCATCGCCGGAACCCTGCAAAACAAGAGACATCATTACTAAAGACTTTAAAGACATTAGAATTACTCGAAACTTACCGTTCGTGCAGTAAACGACGGACAGCAGTCCTCTGAAGTCAAGAGGCCTGCTCCCCTTATCCAGTGAAGAAACTGGTTACAGCACCCTGCCTCGAGGCAGATGGAGAGCACGGCGTTCACTTACCTAAGGTGAGAGCGTTAACCTTTGGGGTTCTACAGGAGAAGAGAAAGGGAAGAAGAGAGAGACATTCAATAACCCAGTTCATTAATCCCACATTTTCTATCTGCAGACATCTTACCCTTCGAGCCAGACATACAGTGCACAGAGGTCCAGCCCAAAGAGCCAGCCGTGTGTTACACATCACCTTTGAAGATACGGTATACGCCCAGTCAAGACCGGCGCCTCTACGGGAATCAGGTGAGCGTTACATGAAGTTCTACGTGGACCGCACAAAGAGTTTTCGTATGACATCGCAGCTATTTGTGAACTTTGGAACTGTGAATCAAAGGAAGGCTCTCTCGAAGGCTTCCATTTCCAGATGGCTCTCCGGCTGCATCATGCACTGTCACCGGTTGGCAAACCGACCGTTGCCCGGCCGTCTGAGAGCCCATTCGACCAGAGCGATCGCTGCTACCACGGCGTTCTCGTCTGGTGTGCCCCTGCTGGACATCTGCAGGGCTGCTACGTGGAGGTCGACGCACATCTTCACGAGATTTTACTGTGTCGACTGGGATTCCTGGGAGGAGTCCAGAGTCGGACAGGCAGTGCTGCACAACCTGTTCGCCTGAAGGAGGGCCTGGTGAGGAGGTAAGAGATGGTTAATGTTGAGTGATGAAATGCTTAATGTTTTGCCTTGCCACCTCCTGTGGTTGTGCATGTGTGTACTGCTATGTATTCTTGTATTCATGAGAATGTGAATCCATGCCAGACCCCATGCTGGAGAAGGAACAAGTTACTTACCTGTAACTGTTGTTCTCCAGCATGGGTCTGGCATGAATTCACTTGTGAACCCTCCCTCCGACCCCTCTGCGGCTATTCACTTGGTCATACTGCCACTTTACGTGCTACCAAATCTGAAGATGGCTGCCAAAGGAAGGGTTTAGGTAGAGGGCAGTCATTGGCTGGGGGCAGTATGACCCAGAGACCAGTGATTGTTTATTAGGAGAAAGACAGTTCAGAAATGAAACTGAAACTGATTTTTTCTTTACCGAGGATTCCCAGCCTGACGACAGGGAATATTCATGAGCATGTTAATCCATGCCAGAACCCTGCTGGAGAACAACAGTTACAGGTAAGTAACTTGTTCCATCTCATCTCAAGGGCTCCGGAGTGTACTACATATCCTTCCTGGTGACAAAGAAGTCCGGTAGGTGGAGACACTTCTTTGACCTCAGGCAGCTTAATAAGTTCTTAAAATTGCAAAAATTCCTGCTACAACACGTTCTCGAACAGCTGAAACAGGGAGGTTTCCTCTCCTCTCTGGACTTGTAGGATGCCTACTTCCAAATCCCCATACATCTCAAGCACAGACGCTTCCTTCGCTTCGTGGTGCAAGTCAAGCATTATCAGTTCATGGCTCTGCCTTTCGGCTTAAAATCGGCGCCAAGAGTATGCATAAAATGCGTAGCTCCGGTGGCTGCCCATCAGAGCGAGTCGGCAGTGCAGGCATTTGTCTAGCGCTACCCAGACGACTGGCTAATATGCACCCCTCACAGCCCCAGCCCTGCAGCACACCGAAGACACCATTTGATGCCTGACTTTTCTGAGATTCTCCATCCCATCCGATTCTCCATCCAATTTCCTGAATCATTCATCTCAAAATGCTCTGTTCCTGGGTTCACGTCTCAACACTGTCCATGTCTGGCTACCCACTCGGAGGAGAGGGTCAGCACCACCATGCTCCACAAGATTCAGCAGCTGTCCACGCTACGTGTGACCCAAAACAAGAGAAAACAGGTGCTAGGGAATACCCAGTAAATGCTAACAATGATTGTTTTTGAGTTGCAACAATTAAAGATAAATAGATATATTTTTTTTTATTTTAAAGACGCATTTATGTTCTGTATATCGGCCACTATTTCAAACCAATGTCTGGTTACAGTCCAGACGATAGAAGAAGCCCATTTTGCAGAAAACACAATTGTAAAGACGGAGCAAAATCATATGCACCGGAAGTAAAACAAAACACTACGCCCACTCAAAGCACATGAAACACACCAAGTAATGCTACCAAAACCACCAAGTAGGGAACGTAAGGGAAATCTTAAAAAGGCAAGTGGAAAAACATAACTGAAATCCTACTAGAATTTACACCTGGAGCCACACGTGTGTTGGCTCTGCACAAATAAATTTTACTTGTGTAAGTTCATTCCAAACATTGGGGTCGATTGTGCCAACTGGGCTTCTATCCCAACCACATAAGTGTAGAAAAATGGTCAAGCTAATCCAGGAGTGGCCTACTCAATTTTAGGCTAAAGTGAACCAAAGCAACGTCAAGGGCACAGCCTCCTTCAGGGCAGACGAGGATTAAACTGAGACGGGCAAACATCTACACACAATTATCTAGCAGGAGAAAAAATCACTTCAAACATGAAGAATCATGATAGAAATTTCACTTGCGGTTTTGTGTGGAGATCCATCCTTTGGCCAGTGTCACACAACTCACAGGGTTGAGTCTACACAAAGAGATGCGGAAGGTTTCAGCCACGTCCAGTCCTGGAAGATACCACCTGCTTTGAGGCTATTGCGCACTGCGTTGAATGCACCCAGCTACTGTTCTGCTGCACAAATCGAGATATTAAAAGACAGACGCCACCAAATTGCTCTCCTGAGCTGGTTGACCACGCAGGCTGCAGTCACACGCAGTGCAAAAGGGCTCATAGGTGCTCCGGCGTCCTCAATTCTCCAGCAACAGAAACCGAAGAAACTGAAAGTCTGAAGTTGCACTTGGTGCAACTCTTCGGGCTGTCAAACGTCTTCACAACATGTTTCCCAGGGCCTCCTCCTGGACTGACTCGCGTGACTGTTCATCTTGCTTGCCCAACCGCTGCTTCCTGTACTTCCCACCTCGCGGCTGATGCTCTCTCCCTGCCGGCCCATGCTGCAGGTGACGACAGTCCGCTGCATCAAATTTATGTTTGGGATGATGTCTTCCTGCATCCACTTGGTTCCTCACAGCAGACTGCATATGAGGCCTCACCATGAGTTTCTGGATGCCAGGTGGCAGCAGGTGTCTGGCTCCTCAAATGACAAGATCAGCCGCACTCCAGCCTTCTGCCGAACACTCCATTGGTGGAATCATTGCAAGCACCTCAGGCAGGATGCTCCATTTCACCACTCAGCACGTTAGGCAGAAACCTGTGCAGTTCCCTTAGGGACCACTGTAAAAGGCTTAGGACTACAGGTGTTGGCAGTAAACCCAATTGGTAGCAGTCTGTACCACCCAGATTTACCTGGTAGCTGTGGCTGAGCAGCCAGACTTCTCTGAAAAAGAGTTAGACAGTATATAGAGTATACAAAATAGGTACAAAGACACAGTAGCACAAGCAAACACTGACCAGAGCTTTGGTATCAAAGTATACAATTATTTATTTAAAACACACTGGTGAAGATACACTAACACTAATATGGCAAGCAAGTTCAAACACTGTCACTATCAATATATATACATCCCTGATTACTTATTGGACAAGTCTGATTTAAAACACCACTTATTTTCAGACAGAGGTGAGCGCTTAACCTAAGATGGCACTCCAATAAGTTAGTTAAAAAGGGAGGGAAAAAGGCAGAATTAGGAAAATACACAATACCAACACTTTCAAGAGAACCAGAGCAAGTCAGAAAAGGCAGAGTCTACCGAGGAGCAAGAAAGTCATAGGCCAGGCCCACTCTTGGAGAGAGCAAGGCGGAATGTGTCCAAGATCACACAGTTGAATAGTACTTTAAAGAGTCATTGCAGATAGTTCAAAAAGGGTTGGATCAGTTCAGAAAAAGTTAGTTAGCAGGTCCCAAGTCACCCCAGGATAGAAAGTCAAGGATTTACAGGACACCTTGATCAGTCTGTTGCAAGGGAGACCAGGCGGGACACAGTACCTGAAATGGTGAGAAAGCTCCAGCGGGGGCAGTTGTCCCTCGCAGCGGATGCAAGTCGGTGCTTCGTCCAGGGGAAGAGAAGATCTCGACATGGAGGAAAGCTGGAGGTCGTTGCACTGCCAGGGAACAAACCAGCCGCAGAGTTTCTTGGTTAAAAGGTACTACCCTTTTATTTGCGGTAGTGGTGAAGCGTGGCTATCCGGCCGCTGGGGTGCTTGGCACGGGCGATTCGACCACGAGACGATCCAGGAAGGCGAAAAGAGGGCGAACTGATTATCCCCACCAGTTCAGAGGAAGAAGACTCTCCGGCATGAAGATCTTCTCTGTCGTTGGGAAGTGGTGAGACGGTTCAGCAGGGCTCCACCGGTGGTGTCGTCGTTGCAAGTCGGCTCAGCTTCTCCCTCTTCGGATTCTTTGGTCCTGTGGCGACTTCTGAAGTTCCAGTCCCCAAAGCCCTGCTTTTATGCAGAAAAAAACCCATTCATCAGTCCTAGCTGTCACTGGAACATGCTAAGTGGTGAGCCGGGCGGCTCACCACTGGGCCAATCACACAAGAGTGCGACTTGAGTTGCCGAGGCAACTCAGTCCAGGGTGCCTAAACCCCCCCTCCCACACATCCTGTAGACCCAGACAGAGTGGCACCACTTTAGGAGGCTTCTGTGTAGAAGCCCACCAAAAAGTGGAACAAAGGGCTCGACTTGGGTTGGAGTTACAGAGGCGAACACAAACGCCATTTTAAAACTGAGTCCTGGCAAAAAGACCCAACCGGGGAATAAATATTAAATAAATAACCCGGCGGTATCTTTAACATTGCACCAAAAAGTGGTGCGTTTAAAATTAATGGGAAAATCCCATATGAAATATTCCAGTGGAATATTTCGCGTGGTAACCACTGCCACCAGCCAGTAACTCGACGAGGGGGAACTGCACAGTGCCCCCTTGAAAAACAGACCCAGGGGCAATCTAATTACCCCTACCAGTACTTCCACAATATGATGGTTTGTACTGATTCTGGTCACAATTTAAGACTAGTAAAGTCATTGGTGACTTTACATGCCCTTTGAGACAGTAGTCAGTCCCTGGGTATGGAGTCTGTTTGGGGGTCACTATGACACCCCTGTGTTACTGCACTGAGGGTGCTGTGTAATACACTTACCAAAAATACATGAAACCCTATGGAGTAAAAGACCCCATAGCCCATAAAACACATTACAATGTCAAAGGATATCTCAAATCATGTCTAAGAGTGGGAGAAAAAGAGTCGCACTCTTAGCAGGAGAATAAAATAAACCCCAAAAATCCAGCAAAGCTGCTGGGAGACTCACTAGGTTTGGGAAATTACCCTTAACAGAGAATTCTCCCTAACAGCACACAATGCCACGGTAACAACTGATGCCCCCCTGGAGGGTTGGAAAGCCCACACAGGCCAATACCACGACAGAGGTTTGTGGCAGCCGGAAGAAAAGACACTGCGCATAACTGGCTTGGGGCTCTGAGCATTGTTCTGGGCTCTTTAGTCCTTCAAACCCAAACACCAGAGCAAGGTGGTTCGCATCTTCAGAGACAACCTGGCCACCATGTTCTATATCATAGTGCATGGTGAGACCCGCTGACCATACTGTCCAAGGAAGCGCAAGGGCGATAACGCAGATAATGTTTCTCATTCTGTTTCATTTGGCAGGGATCCACTTTGATTGCAGATTCCCGCGTGGAGATACGATCCTGCAAAAATGGGAGCTTCATCAGAGCCAAATTTGTCTTCTCTTCTCAATGTGGGGTCACCAACAGAGCAACCTGTTCACCACTGCAGCCAATTCCCAAGTGCCCCCAGTTTGCCAGCTGATATCCTCAAGCGAGAAGTCTGGGAGACGCCTTCTAAATCCCCAGGGAGAGCGTGTTCTTCAATGCATTCCCTCCAATTCTGCTTCTACTAAGAGTGCTAAAGGCACTCAAACTGAGTCGCTGCAAGATGAAACTCATTACTCAGGCATGGCCACGTCAGATTTGGCACTCCAACTTTCTTTATCTGTTGGTGGCCCCTTGCGTCAAACTACCTCCTCTAAAAGACCTGCTCTCCAGAGACAGAGCGCCTCATTACGAGTATGGAGGCAGCCATGCCCTTAATAAGGAACAGAGCATTTTGAGATGAATGATTCAGGAAATTGGATGGAGAATTGGATGGGATGGAGAATCTCAGAGAAGTCAGGCCTCAAATGGTGTTTTCGGTGTGCTGCAGGGCTGGGGCTGTGAGGGGTGCATATTAGCCAGTCGTCTGGGTAGCGCTAGACAAATGCCTGCACCGCTGACTCTCTTAATAAGGGCATGGCTGCCTCCATACTGAGTTCCAGATCCGGGTTCCTTCAATGAGGAATTACCGGGCCATTCCAACCTTGGAGGACCCGGTAATTTCTCATTGAAAAACCCATTTCCATTTGAGCCCCCATAGGGCTCAATGGGAATGGGGAGGGAGCTAATAACGGGCCCGTTAATAACGGCCTGTTATTAGCTCCCTGGTCCCCTTGCGGGACCCGCTAAGGACGTCTGGTCTGACCAGATGTTCTGAGCGGGTCCCGCAAGAGGACCTCGTAATAGTGCATCCTGTAATGAACGGTGCCAGTCCCGTACCGGCACCCTTCATTACGGGAGCGCCATGGTCGTAATGAGGCCCAGATTGTCTGTTCTGCATCACGACCCAGCTTCCCTGAAGTTGACGGCTTGGCTCCTGCAGCCCTAGAGTTTGGACACTTTACCATCTTTCTGCATTGTAAAGGTAATGCAAAGGCTAGACCTCAATCTACTTTATCCTGCTACAAGCACAAGTGGAAGCGCTTTACTGTATGTTGTCATTCACAGCAGCTCAACCCTCTTTGCATCAAGGCTAATCAAATCCTACCAGATCTTCTGTCATTGGCGAAAGCAGGGCTTGCTCATGCATCCATTAAAGTCCATCTCTGTAGGCTATCTCTCACATGCACTGCTCGCAAGCCTTCCTTGTGGTCTCACAGGCTGGTTAAAGGGGTTCATTAAGGGTCTGTTCCAAGCATTCCCTCCGGTAAAGACCTCAGCGCTAGTGTGGGAGTTTAATGTGGTTCTCTTGAAGTTAATGGGTCCTACATTTGAGCCCCTCCACCAGGCTCCGCTAAAGGTTTCATGGAAGTCTGCTTCTCTAATGGCTATTACATCGGCCTGGTATATTGGAGAAATGCAGGCTCTCTCCTGCAAGGCACCATGCTTGACTATTCACCAGTCCAGGGTGGAGCTGCGCACTCATCCCTCCTTCATGCCGAAAGTTCCATCAACTTTTCACCTAAATGAGCCACTGGTTCTGCCTGCATTCTTTGTCTCTCCCACCTCTCCTGCTTGAGGGTGTTGCATTCACTGGACGTTGCCCGTGCTTTGAAGTTTTATATCACACACACGAAAAGACTTTCACAGATCTGCACAACTTATTGTGACATTTGGACCTGTTTAAAGAGGGAAGGTCCTGTTGAAGGCCGCCATTTCAAGGTGGCTATTTGGCTGCATCTCGCATTGTCATCCTGTTGCAAACAGGCCCCTCTGCTACGTAGACCAAGGGCACATTCCACCAGAGCAGTGACTTCTGCTACAGTGTTCCCATTCCACCAGAGTAGTGACTTCTGCTACAGTGTTCCTGTCTTGCGTTGCCCTGCTTGACATCTGCAGGGTAGCTACTGTGATGAATCCTGTGGGGTCATCACTAACACCCAGCCAAAGATGATCTCCCATGTGGCTAAGGGACAGCAGCTGCTACCTGATCCTGGCAGTGATTTTATGAGGGAGGAACACATGGGAGGAGAAGGCTTTCAGGGAGCTGTGTCGACTCAGTCGGGTGAGAAAAGGTATTCTTCCCTTCCCAGAGATGAAGCCACCCTAATTCCTGAATTCCTAATGGCCTGTTGTCATTTGTTTGTCAAGTGCCTCTCATTGAAAGGGCCAAAAAAAACCTTTTCTGCAAAACAATTTGAACAGAACACTATTCATACCTCATATACACAGTACTCACTTAACATCTTCTGTCTCTAATGGTTTTGACTTGAACCAAGGTCCAAAACAATACAACTTTAAAAGATCCAAAATTCCTATGGACTCCAACTCCCATAAAGCCTCAAATACTGAGACAAGGAAGATGAATAATGCTAAACATGCAGACTAGTTATTATAATCGAAATAAGCTGTGTAGGACATTTGACCTTGAACACCTGCTATTGAGAGTTGGAGCTGGAAGAGAGAGATGCTGAGCGGGCGAAGCACAAAGCAGAAACGATGTCAGAAGCAGGAAAAGGTAACGCACCATGAGAAGCAATCGCTTGGGAGCATAACATACAGGAGGGGTGTGAGACGGGGAGAGGCACAGTGGATGCCTCCGAGGGACCGCTGGGAGACCGGCTGCAGCAGAGGTGCTGTTGGTCTTGGTGAGCAGTAACAGTTTTGATTGAGGGTCTGCAAAGCAGGGGAAGCTTTCCCAGAGTAAAAACTTTGCTGCATCAAAGTGCCGCATTTCGTAAACTCCATCAGACACTGGTGAGTCTGCCCATAGGTGTTGGGGAACCCGGGGCATGCCAAAGGGCATATGAACAATTTAACAATTACTTTGAATACCATTCAAGTAACTTAGAAAGCCAGAATTTACACAAATCCTCATATAAGAGAAGTCCATATGGGGAAAGTTTGAGTAAATGTTATCACCAGCAAATGAGCATTTATGAAGAATTTGAAAGGCAAAATGTGTACAAGTCTCCATATGAGAGATCAATTTGGGAAAAAATTGATCAAGCATTGCCACAAGCAAATAAATACCAGTGAAGAAATTAGCAGACCCAATTTCTCCATATATGAGATGCCAATATGGGGAAAGTTGGAACACGTTACGCCTAACGTCAATGCTGTATAAACAGTGAAGGAGTACTTCTGTGTTATACTGAAAGAGGACATTATAAAAAGTCCTGGTGAAAGAAGCACATCAAGCAGTGAGCCTTTGAGAGAAAGATACCTGGGAGGTGAGTATATCAGGAAATCCATCTTTGAATGTCGGAAAGAGAACATTGTAAGAAGTCCTGGTGGAAGAAGCACATCACGCAGTGAGCCTTTTGGAGAAGAATACCTGGCAAGGGAGTATACCAGGGCATCTACGAAACCCAGAAGGATTTCTGGCAGGGAAGTATACAAGGAAATCATCCTTAAAGTGTTGGGTGAAAGAGACATTACTCCTACGTCCCGTCCCCTTTCCTCCATACTTGTGGGACGGGACTGGAGCACACTTGTAAAAATGTTGAATTGTTGTCCTTTTATTTTTACGCGGCGTACCGTACGTGGCCGTAACCACGCCCTCCTGAGCTCTGCCCCGAGCATCGCTCTTCAGTCCTTTTCTCCAGGCAGTCGGGACTGAACGCACTGGCATCGCAGGGAATTTTTATTTGTATTCCCTTTGTCCTTCCTTCCTGCTCCGGTTCCTCGGTCATCTAGTCCTCAGTCTATGCCGGAGCGTTTGGGAGTCGTATTCTGTTCTTCATGCGAACGTCTCTTCGCTAGGGCAAATCCCCACTCTTTGCTTGGAGTGCCTAGGCCTGTAACATCGTTGGGATTCATGCTTCTAAAGCGACTCCCTCTCCGTCCGGGCACTCCGTCATCTTCTTCAGTGGGAGGAGGTGTTTCAGCATGTTCCTCCACCTCATTTTCAGCTTTTCATCGACGAAAACAAGAAACGCCCAGTAAGTTCTTAGGGCGCCCCGGCCAGGAGACTCCTTTCTGTGGTCTTCCAGGTCCGGGAGGGGCTTGTGTAGCTCTGTCACCAGGGGTTCCGCTGAGGTGCACCAGGGGCCTAATAGGTGTACCGGAGTGTTCTCCGAGGGTTCCTGCAGTGGACCTGCTAGTACCGGACATCGTTCCGAGGTTCACCATTTGGGTGCTAAGGTTAAGCCCAGTTCGTCTGTGGGTCTGGATAGCAGGGTTCGCCCTGAGGTCTCCATTTCTGGAGCTTTCCACACTGACACTGGGGTACGCTCTGAGGTCTCCTTTTGTGGAGCTTTCCATACCGAGTCACGGCCCGAGGCCCCTCTAGAAGGAGCTTTACGTACCGGTTTAAAACCTTAGATTCTTCTTGTTGAGGCTAAAGTCAGCACGGACAGATCCGAGCGACCCTCCTTTGAAGGTCTTGTCGGTGAGGTATATCCCTCAACCATCCCACGCACAGGGTTGTGGTGGTACCGGTTCTGTTGAGGGGGCAAAGAGGGCGGTCACGGACCATTGCCCCTCCACTACCAGCTCTGCCGAGGTTCCTCCGCTGGAGGCTAATTTTGGGACCGGTTCCAAGATATCCAGTAAACATCCGAGACAACCCAGTGCCGGCTCTGCCGAGGATCTTTGTGTCAAGGCTAAGGTGTTACTTAAGTCCTCTGACTCCCCATAGGAGATGATTGCCTCATCTCCACATGTGACGCAGTTCTCCTCAGGTGTTGACAAAATGGCGGCCCAACCCCTGTGGTCTACGGTGGCCATTTTGAATACCTCTCTTACGCCAATGTTCATGCCGTCTGGTGCTGGGAGCATTCCTTTTGGGGTGAGCAGCCTTTTCCACACCATGTGGACAACAGATATCCGTTCCGCCCTTCATTTAACTGGCGCGTCGACACCGCTGCCTTATACAGTCTCGCTACCTCCTGCTTCCGCTCCACTGATTTCTGTGGACCCGGCCGGTGGTGGGCCTTCCTGACAACCCTCCTCCCTGTGTTCATGGGGGTATGCCCCTCACGAGCGGCCTCTGCCTATACCAGCGCCAAAGCCTTTGGCTGAGGATGAGTTTTTTTTTTGGGAAGCTTCAGATGCTCATGCACTCTGGACCAATAAGGGCGTATTTAAAGCGTCTTTTCAGGGAAATGTACCCTGAGCCTCCTGTCCCTCCTTCTCCCCCAGCTGTCCCAAATGCAGGTTCCGGTGGGGCTACTCCCTGCACCGCTTCCTTCTGGACCTCCATCTCTCCCTCCTCTGCCCCCATTGTCTCCTATAGAGAAGACACCGGCGGTATGCATGGTGGACCAGTCTTCTGTCCCCACCTTGCTGGATTGGATGAGCCTCAAGCGGATCAGCACAGCAATGAGCAGCCTCGCTCGGTGTGAGCATCCCATGACCGGGTCCTGGATATGAAGGCCCTCCTTGACATTCCAGTACCTGAGGCCCCCACTCCTCAGGAGGGGGTGCTTTCGGGCGCTTTTACCCTGTCACCTCAAGGGTGCACCGGCCTGTTCCTCCAGAAGGACGTCTTGGCTGAGGCCCGCAAAGTCTGGGATAAACCCCACGCTGGGCTCCACATCAACAAGAGAATTGACCCTCGATACAAGCTTCACACCTCTGAGGAGACAGCCTTATCGGCTTGTCCGCTCCAGTCCTCAACGGCAGTGGAAGCGACAACCCTCCAGTCCAAGCCGGCCTCTGCATCTTCAACGGCAGCAGCCCAAATCCTATCCAAGGAGAATACATTCTGGGTTCCCTGGGCAAGAAGATCTTTGCCAATTTGGCTCTCCAGCTTCATCAAGCGAACACCAAGCTCATCCTGGCAGCAGCCAATCTGAGGCTGTGGAAAGAGTTAGCCGATTTCCAGGAGAGAATTCCGGCAGATAGGCTAGATGACTTTAAAGCCGGTTTGTCAGATGCCAGAGTGCTGGGGCAGGATCTACTGGAAGCTGCGGCACACCACGTAGATACCTCAGCTCGAGGCCTTATGGTAGGGGTTGACACCTCCCGCCAGGAGTTCCTCCTCGTGACGAAGTTTTCAAAGGACGTGCAAGACAAAGTACTGGACCTTCCTTTTGATAGCAAGGAATTGTTCCACTCTTCTACCGACGAGGAGCTCACAAAGACCAAAGCGAGTACCCAGACCATCGAATCCTTATCGGTCTTGGCGAAAGCTCCAGTAAAGGCCCCTTATACACAGAGGTCCCAGACGCGATCTTTCTCTGGGTTCAGGGGGTTTCAGGATCATCATGCGCGCCAATCTGATGCTCCGGTTGGCGGGACCCGCCGAAAGCAACAACAGCAAGGGGGTCGGTTTTTCTCTCGCCCGTCAGCCTCTTCTCCAGGGACAGGTAGTCTCCCTGCCGGCAAATCAGCAAAATGATATTTTGTCGGTCCCACGAGACTCCGGTGGAGGCGTGGCAGAACATCACCGAAGAGTGGTGTGTTTTTTCCATCGCTCAGGGGGGCTTTCACTTGCCCCTCCCTCCTACCCTGCCTTTCAACCCTCCCTTCCAACAGATTGGGACGCCCTCCCTCAGAGCCGAGGTACAGAAACTTCTAGACCTCAAAGCGGTGCAACCTGTTCCCTTCGGGAGCAAGGGGAGGGCTTCTACTCTCGCCTCTTCACAGTGCCCAAACCCAACCAGGCTGGCCTGCGCACTAACCTCGATCTTTCCCAATTCAATTTTTCTCTTCCCCTAGACCCCTCTGAGGGCCCCCGCAACATGTCTGCCAAAACCGGATCTTCTTCCGAGGTTCCCCGTTTGAGGGCTAAAGTTGGCCCCAGTTCTTCTGTGGCTCTGGATACCGGGGTTCACCCTGAGGCATCCGCATCTGGAGCTAACTGTACTGAGTCTCAGCTCGATGCCCCTCTCGAGGTGGATATATGTACCAGGGTTAAACCTGAGGTTCCCCTTCTTGGGGCTAAATCGGACACCAACAGAATTGAGGGCCCCTCATCGAGGGTCTTGGCTGTAAGTTATATCCCTCAGGCTTCCCACATGCACGGCCGTGGTGATACCAGTTCTATTGAGGGGACAAAAGGAGGCGGTCACGCACCACAGGCCTTCCAGTACCGGCTCTGCTGAGGATCATCCACTACAGGCTAATTCTGGGGCAGTACTAAACGTGTCTAGTAAACACCCTAGATCTGCCAGTAACGGCTCTCCCGAGGTTCCTTGTTTCCAGGCTAAGATGGCACAAAAGGCCCCTGACTCCCCTGAGGAAACTATTGCCTCACTTGCTCCTGTGACGCAGTTCGGCCCAGGCGTTGACAAAATGTCCGCCAACTTCCGCAGACCTCAGTGGCTATTTTGAATACCTCCCTTAAAGCAACAGTGTAGATCGTGTTCGCACGGACAATTCAGTGGCAATGTTTTACATCAACAAGCAGGACAGCACCAAGTCCTCTCTCCTTGTGGGTCTTGCCATACAAAGTCGGGACTGGGCCATCCAGCGCAATGGTTGGCTCCTGGCTTTACACATCCCGGGTCACATCAATGTGGCCGCAGATTCACTCAGTCGCCAGTCGGCAACAGTTAAGAGTGGGAGATGAACAGCAATGTCCTCCAACATTTTTCATCAGTGATGCACTCCAGAGGTGGGCCTCTTTGCAACTTCTTCAAACAAGAAACTGCCTCTTTATGCGTCCAAGGATGGGCTTGGAGCTTCCGCCCTGGGTGACGCCCTCGAGATCTCGTGGGACAGCA